>NC_071997.2:64627715-64952260 GCF_028885655.2 Pongo abelii
GGGGCCACAGTGAAACGTGAGAAACCCTTCAGAAGAGTGACAGTAGAAATAAAGAGCAATGGATATTTATGTGTTTAGACCAGAGGTCAGAACATTTTTTGGTTCTGAAGGCCATTAGTGAGTTAAATAAGGTCTATGGGGACTGTAGGTTCCAATGGTGGGACTAAAGTATAGGCATGGGGGAAAGAGTAAAGTAGGTAGATTGAAGATAGGAGAAGGGAAGAGAAAAAAGGGGAATATAGGGAAAGAAAAGCATACATGAGGGATTAAACTAGTAGTTGCAACCAGCAGTAACTTCTGGCTCTGCTTTTGGTTGAATTTTTTTTCTTGTTTTAAGCAGGATTCTCATAATTTTCCATAGGAAATGTATTTGGGATTTTAAAATGTGCCTGGATTTTTCTGCAGTTTACTCTCATGGGGTAAAGTGTGGATGATATAAGTTACTGGGGGTGGGGAGTGGTCAGAGTGAATAGAGCTTGGGGGACTTTCCTTTCAAGTGAAAACTCCCTTGAATCATGGGGGGCAAGGGTAATACAATGGCAACTGGCATAGAGACTAACAAATCAAACCTCCAAGATTGTTCCCCTCTGCCTCCATCGACTCCATTCCCTCTGCTGGCCCCCTATTCCTGTTATGGGGTCATATTTGCTAGGTTCTATTGGCCATCCCTCCACTGGAGGGGGAAATGGTTTCTGCCTTTCCAGCAATACCTGATTACTCAGAATGTTGTTTGGAAATATTTGGAACATGTTGAATATTCAATTAAATTTCCTCCAAAGAGAAAACAGAAAGATTTGGAATGAGATTGTTTGAATAGTATTGGGAAAAAAACTATGGCTTTAAACAAAGATTTCATTCTTTCTATAGTGTATGGATTTCCTCCAACAAGCAACCATTTGGAGATAGGTTTTATTTTTGTTGTGGCTGTTGTTCTTGTATGGCTGTTGTTCTTGTTTTTGTAACTGCGGGATTGCATCCTTAAATAATCCATCATTCCTTTCTTCCATCCATCCATCCCTCCATCCATCCACCCACCATCAAACATTAGTAGGGAGTCTTCTTTGTGCCAGGATCACAGCTAGGCGCTGTGGATTGAGAGAGTGAATAGAGAGATGAATGAGAAATGATTCCTGCCCTTGGGGAGCTCACAGTCCAGTGGGAAAGAGAGAGATGTGAACATTAATTACAACAATGTGATGAATGCTCTAATAAAGTTCAGAGCAGGGTGCTCAGCTGCCCACAGAGCTGTGCAGCAGCATTCATCTATTTTGCCTTGGCCTTCTAAAGGTCTTTGCTTCCTCCAAGTGTAAACTATGATTACCAAATCTCAAGGGTGCTGGATTATATGTAGCTTTAAAATAAGTCTTGCAGGTTGCAGCTACTACTGATTCAAAGACAGTGAAGGGGGAGATGACTGTGGGATTTATTTCCAGAGCCCATGGATTTCTGAATTTATGTGTTCTCAGCTCTTTTTCCTCCCTGGGGCATCAATATTTTCTGTAATATGGCAATACTCCATTCCTGCTCCGGCCTATCTCAAACATGCTGTTTAACTTGATTCTTTGGGAGACCTGTCCTTATCCAAAGAGTTTCGCTAGAAACAGAAATGGGGTAGGATATGACTGAGTCTCATATCCTTCATTCCAATGAAGACCAATCAAATAACAGCTGTCGAAGGCTTAGATCAGGTTGAACGATCTTTGCAATTCTCCAACTCCTTCTTAATTATGATCCATCCAAAAACTATGGGTTCTCCAAAGCCAGGCTGCAGCCAGGAGAAAGGACAGTGACAATGTGAACACATAAGTCCCTGGAGAAAAGCTTTCGGGAAGAAAACAAATATAGTCAAATATCCAAGTGGTTTTTATTACTACCAGGAACAATAATAGAGAAATATGAACTTGGGAAACCTTTTGTTCTTGCTGAGGTTTGAATATTCCCATGTTGGTGGCAGAGATCCTGTGTCATGGTAAAAAAAGATGTTCTTATTGATTACATTGAGAAACTTTTTTTTTTTTGGTGTTTGCTTCTGAGATCTCCAACCAAAAGAGAGGGAACATTCTAGATTCAAGCATCACCTTGAATGCATGGCCTTAGAAGACAATGGAAAACTTCAGTGTAGAGAGAACATTTTCTCCAGTCATTTATGCTCCCCTGAAATTAAATTTGAGTGAGTCTGGGTTATTGAAAAGTTGAGCTGCTTGGCAGACATTTCTGTGAATGATGTAGCCAAAACATATTACTGAGCCCTTCATTGACCCTGAAAATGTGATTTTTAACAGTTAAGGCAGGAAAAAATTATCTGAGCTAGTTTCAAAGGAGGAAGATGGAAGAGATACTTTTGAAGTCTCAGAACCTAAATGTAAAGGCAAAGCAGACAGAATAGAAAAAAAGCATGGCAATTGTTTCATAAAGTGTCCTATTTGGGGCATTAAGGGCCTGGCTTTTGGGTAATCAGGGTTAAAATGTTCAAGTTTTGGCAGGGAAGGGAGTAGACACATTAGACATGTAAATCACACCCAGCCACCTAGATGATTGGAGTGGCTAGGACCCAGTGGCACTTACCATGATGCTCCTCACTATATCATCTAATACCTGGACCAGAGTCCACAGGCTGTACCAACAGCCTGATTCAGAGTAGGGGCATAGGAATTCGGATATCATACAGTCAACAGTGTCTGTGTAAAGCTTTGAGATCTTCTGCAGGAAGGCACCATGGCTGTATAAAATCTCTCACCCCACACTTAGGTGGCCCATTTACTTCCTCACTAGAACACTGGTCGCTACTGAGTCTGCCAACCTTCCTCATCTGCTCTCCCTACCCTCAGTCTCAGCCTGTGATGGGGCCCTCTCTCTCTCTTTTTTATTTTTCAAAAAAGAGATGGGTTCTTGCTATGTTGTCCAGGCTGGCCTTGAACTTTTAGGCTCAAGAAATCCTCCCACCTTGGGTTCTGTTCCAAGATGGCTGAATAGGAACAGCTCCGGTCTGCAGCTCCCAGCATGGTCGACGCAGAAGATGGGTGATTTCTGCATTTCCAACTGAGGTACCTGGTTCATCTAACTGGTACTGGTTGGACAGTGGGTGCAGCTCACGGAGGGCGAGCTGAAGCAGGGAGGGGCATCACCTCACCCGAGAAGTGCAAGGGGTTGGGGGATTTCCCTTTCCTAGCCAAGGGAAGCCGTGACAGACTGTACCTGGAAAAATCGGGCAGTCCTGCCCAAATACTGCGCTTTTCCAATGGCCTTAGCAAATGGCACACCAGGAGATTATATCCTGTGCCTGGCTCGGTGGGTCTCACGCCCACTGAGCCTTGCTCACTGCTAGTGCAGCAGTCTGAGATCTACCTACGAGACAGCAGCCTGGCAGGGGGAGGGGCGTCCACCATTGCTGAGGCTTGAGTAGGTAAACAAAGTGACTGGGGAAGCTCAAACTGGGCGGAGCCTACTGCAGCTCAGCAAGGCCTACTGCCTCTGTAGACTCCACCTCTAGGGACAGGGCATAGCTGAACAAAAGGCAGCAGAAAGTTCTGCAGACTTGTGTGTCCCGGTCTGACAGCTCTGAAGAGAGCAGTAGTTCTTCCAGCATGGTGTTTGAGCTCTGAGAATGGACGTACTGCCTCCTCAAGTGGGTGCCTGACCCCCGTGTAGCTTAACCGGGAGACACCTCCTAGTAGGGGCCAACTGCCACCTCATACAGCATGGTATTTGAGCTCTGAGAATGGATGTACTGCCTCCTCAAGTGGGTGCCTGACCCCTGTGTAGCTTAACTGGGAGACACCTCCTAGTAGAGGCCAACTGCCACCTCATACAGGCTGGTGCCCCTCTGGGATGAAGCTTCCAGTGGAAGGATCAGGCAGCAATATTTGCTGTTCTGCAGCCTCCGCTGGTGATACCCAGGAAACAAGGTCTGGAGTGGACCTCCAGCAAACTCCAACAGACCTGCAGCTGAGGGACCTGACTGTTAGAAGGAAAACTAACAAAGAAAAAGGAACAGCATCAACATCAACAAAAAGGACATCCACACCAAAACCCCAATGTAGGTCACCAACGTCAAAGACCAAAGGTAGATAGAACCACAAAGATGGGGAGAAACCAGAGCAGGAAAGCCGAAAATTCTAAAATCCAGAGTGCCTCTTCTCCTCCAAAGGATCACAGCTCCTCACCAGCAATGGAACAAAGCTGGATGGAGAATGACTTTGAAGAGTTGACAGAAGTAGGTTTCAGAAGGTTGGTAATAACTTCTCTGAGCTAAAGGAGGATATTTGAACCCATTGCAAGGAAGCTAAAAACCTTGAAAACAGATTCGACGAATGGCTAACTAGAATAAACAGTGTAGAGAAGACCTTAAGTGACCTGACAGAGCTGAAAACCATGGCACGAGAACTACATGACGCATACACAAGCTTCAATAGCCAATTCGATCAAGTGGAAGAAAGGGTATCAGTGATTGAAGAACAAATTAATGAAATAAAGCAAGAAGTTTAAAGAAAAAAGAGTAAAGAGAAATGAACAAAGCCTCCAAGCAATACGGGACTATGTGAAAAGACCAAATCTACGTTTGATTGGTGTACTTGAAATTAATGGGGAGAATGGAACCAAGTTGGAAAACACTCTTCAGGATATTATCCAGGAGAACTTCCCCAACCTAGCAAGGCAGGCCAACATTCAAATTCAGGAAATACAAAGAACACCACAAAGATACTCATCAAGAAAAGCAACCCCAAGACACATAACTGTCAGATTCACCAAGGTTGAAATGAAGGAAAAAGTGTTAAGGGCAGCCAGAGAGAAAGGTGGGGTTACCCACAAAGGGAAGCCCATCAGACTAACAGCTGATCTCTCAGCAGAAACTCTACAAGCCAGAAGACAGTGGGGGCCAATATTCAACATTCTTAAATAAAATAATTTTCAACCCAGAATTTCATATCCAGCCAAACTAAGCTTCGTAAGTGAAGGAGAAATAAAATCCTTTACAGACAAGCAAATGCTGAGAGATTTTGTCACCACCAGGCCAGCCTTACAGGAGATCCTGAAGGAAGCACTAAACATGGAAAAGAACAACTGTTACCAGCCACTGCAAAAACATGCCAAATTGTAAAGACGATTGATGCTAGGAAGAATCTGCATCAACTAATCGGCAAAATAACCAGCTAATATCATAATGACAAGATCAAATTCACACATAACAATATTAACCTTAAATGTAAATGGGCTAAATGCTCCAATTAAAAGACACAGACTAGCAAATTGGATAAAGAGTCAAGACCCATCAGTGTGCTATATTCAGGAGACCCATCTCACATGCAGAGACACAGATAGGCTCAAAATAAAGTGATGGGGGAAGATCTATCAAGCAAATGGAAAGCAAAAAAAAAAAAAAAAAAAAAAAAAAAGCAGGGGTTGCAATCCTAGTCTTTGATAAAACAGACTTTAAACCAACAAAGATCAAAAGAGACAAAGAAGGCCATTACATAATGGTAAATGGATCAATTCAACAAGGAGAGCTAACTATCCTAAATATATATACACCCAATACAGGAGCACCCAGATTCATAAAGCAAGTCCTTAGAGACCTACAAAGAGACTTAGACTCCCACACAATAACAATGGGAGACTTTAACACCCCCCTGTCAATATTAGACAGATCAACAAGACAGAAGGTTAACAAGGATATCCAGGACATGAACTCAGCTCTGCACCAAGCGGACCTAATAGACATCTATAGAACTCTCCACCCCAAATCAATAGAATATACATTCTTCTCAGCACCACATCACACTTATTCCAAAATCGACCATGTAGTTGGAAGTAAAGCACTCCTCAGCAAATGTGAAAGAACCAAAATTATAACAGTCTCTCAGACCACTGTGCAATCAAATTAGAACTCAGGATTAAGAAATTCACTCAAAACTGCTCAACTACATGGAAACTGAACAACCTGCTCCTGAATGACTACTGGGTAGATAACAAAATGAAGGCAGAAATAAAGATGTTCTTTGAAACCAATGAGAACAAAGAAACAATGTACCAGAATCTCTGGGACACATTTAAAACAGTGTGTAGAGGGAAATTTATAGCATTACATGCCCACAAGAGAAAGCAGGAAAGATCTAAAATCAATAGCCTAACATCACAATTAAAAGAACTAAAGAAGCAAGAGCAAACAAATTCAAAAGCTAGCAGAAGGCAAGAAATAGCTAAGATCAGAGCAGAACTGAAGGAAATAGAGGCACAAAAAAACCCTTCAAAAAATCATTGAATCCAGGAGTTGTTTTTTGGAAAATATCAACAAAATTGATAGACTGTTAGCAAGACTAATAAAGAAAAAAAGAGAAGAATCAAATAGACGCAATAAAAAATGATAAAGGTGATATTACCACCTATCCCACAGAAATACAAACTACCATCAGAGAATACTATCAACACCTCTACGCAAATAAACTAGAAAATCTAGAGGAAATGGATAAATTCCTGGACACATACACTCTCCCAAGACTAAACCAGGAAGAAGCTGAATCTCTGAATAGACCAATAACAGGCTCTGAAATTGAGCTAATAATTAATAACCTACCAACCAAAAAAAATCCAGGACCAGATGGATTCACAGCCAAATTCTACCAGAGGGACAAAGAGGAGCTGGTACCATTCCTTCTGAAACTATTCCAATCAATAGAAAAAGAGGGAATCCTCCCTAACTCATTTTATGAGGGCAGCATCATCCTGATACCAAAGCCTCTCAGAGACACAACAAAAAAAGGGAATTTTAGACCAATATCCCTGATGAACATTGATGCGAAAATCCTCAATAATAAACTGGCAAACCGAATCCAGCAGCACATCAAAAAGCTTATCCACCACGATCAAGTCAGCTTCATCCCTGGGATGCAAGGCTGGTTCAACATACACAAATCAATAAACATAATCCATCACATAAATAGAACCAGGGAAAAAAACCACATGATTATCTCAATAGATGTAGAAGAGCCCTTTGACAAAATTCAACAACGCTTCATGCTAAGAACTATCAATAAACTAGGAATTGATGGAACGTATCTAAAAATAGTAAGAGCTATTTATGACAAACCCGCAGCCAATATCATACTGAATGGGGAAAAACTAGAAGCATTCCCTTTGAAAACTGGCACAAGACAGGGATGCCCTCTCTCACCACTCCTAGTCAAAATAGTGTTGGAAGTTCTGGCCAGGGCAATCAGGCAAGAGAAAGAAATAAAGGGTATTCAATTAGGAAAAGAGGGAGTCAAATTGTCCCTGTTGGCAGATGACGTGATTGTATATTTAGAAAACCCCATTGTCTCAGCCCCAAATCTCCTTAAACTGATAAGCAACTTCAGCAAAGTCTCAGGATATAAAAATCAATGTGCAAAAATCAGAAGCATTCCTACACACCAATAACAGACAAACAGCCAAATCATGAGTGAACTCCTATTCACAATTGCTACAAAGAGAATAAAATACCTAGGAATCTAACTTACAAGGGATGTGAAGGACCTCTTCAAGGAGAACTACAAACCACTGCTCAACAAAATAAAAGAGGACACAAACAAATGGAAGAACATTCCATGCTCATGGATAGGAGAATAAATATTGTGAAAATGTCCATACTGCACAAGGTAATTTATAGATTCAATGCCATCCCCATCAAGCTACCAATGACTTTCTTCACAGAATTAGAAAAAACTACTTTAAAGTTCATATGGAACCAAAAAAGAGCCTGCATTGCCAAGACAATCCTTAGCAAAAAGAACAAAGCTGGAGGCATCACGCTACCTGACTTCAAACTATACTAGTAGGCTACAGTAACCAAAACAGCATGGTACTGGTATCAAAACAGAGATATAGACCAATGGAATAGAACAGAGCCCTCAGAAATAACACCACACATCTACAGCCATCTGATTTTTGACAAACCTGACAAAAACAAGCAATGGGGAAAGGATTCCCTATTTAATAAATGGTGCTGGGAAAACTGGCTAGCCATATGTAGAAAGCTGAAACTGGATCCCTTCCTTACACCTTATTTGAAATCAAATGAAGATGGATTAAAGACTTAAATGTTAGACCTAAAACCATAAAAACCCTAGAACAAAACCTAGGCAATACCATTCAGGACATAGGCATAGACAAAGACTTCATGACTAAAACACCAAAAGCAATGGCAACAGAAGCCTAAATAGACAAATGAGATCTAATTAAACTAAAGAGCTTCTGCACAGTAAAAGAAACTACCATCAGAGTGAACAGGCAACCTACAGAATGGGAGAAAATTTTTGCAATCTACCCATCTGACAAAGGTCTAATATCCAGAATCTACAAAGAACTTAAACAAATTTACAAGAAAAAACAAACCCTATCAAAAAGTGGGCAAAGAATATGAACAGACACTACTCAAAAGAAGACATTTATGCAGCCAACAGACACATGAATAAATGCTCATCATCACTGGTCATCAGAGAAATGCAGATCAAAACCACAGTGAGATACCCTCTCACACCAGTTAGAATGGCAATCATTAAAAAGTCAGGAAACAACAGGTGCTGGAGAGGATGTGGAGAAACAGGAATGCTTTTACACTGTTGGTGGGAGTGTAAAGTAGTTCAACCAATGTGGAAGACAGTGTGGCCGATTCCTCAAGGATCTAGAACTGGAAATACCATTTGACCCAGTGATCCCATTACTGGGTATATACCCAAAGGATTATAAATCATGCTACTATAAAGACACATGCACACCTATGTTTATTGCGGCACTATTCACAATAGCAAAGACTTGGAACCAACCCAAATGTCCATCAGTGATAGACTGGATTAAGAAAATGTGGCACATATACACCATGGAATACCATGCAGCCATAAAAAAGGATGAGTTCATGTCCTTTGCAGGGACATAGATGAAGCTGTAAACCATCATTCTGAGCCAACTATCACAAGGACAGAAAACCAAACACCACATGTTCTCACTCATAGGTGGGAACTGAACAATGAGAACACTTGGACACAGGGCAGGGAACATCACACACTGGGGCCTGTCGTGGGATTGGGGGGCTGGGGGAGGGATAGCATTAGGAGAAATACCTAATGTAAATGATGAGTTAATGGGTGCAGCAAACCAACATAGCACATGTATGCCTATGTAACAAACCTGTATGTTGTGCACATGTACCCTAGAACTTAAAGTAAAATTAAAAAAAAAAAAAGAAAGAAATCCTCCCACCTCAACTTCCCAAGTAGCTGGGACTACAGGCATGTCCCACCATACCCGGCTCATATTTTCCTTCGATGGCAGATGCCACATGCCACATGACCGTTACAGCAACTTGAGGAACTCATACTGACTGCATGTGAAAATGTTCATCCCCTCCTGATCCACTCCATCCTGAATCTACATCGGTTGTTTCTTCCTGCATAAGCTATGCACATGGCTCCGTGCCATCGCTTGTGCTTTTCCTTCAGCCTGTAGTGCCTTTCTTCCATTTCTCCATCTAGCAAGCATCACATCATGTCCCTCTCTGAATCACAAGTGTGTATCAGAATGTTTGTTTCATCACTGGTGTTCAAGTGTGAGACCAATTCAATGAATATTTGTTTGTATTATTTCCCATGGGGAAATTATGGACCAGGAAAATACTAAATGATACTCAGTATAAATAGAAGAATTCACTTTTAGACTTTGGAAGAGAATCAGCATTTGGGAAGGTAGACAGGAGGAAGTTGTAGGTGGGGGAAACTATAGAATCAAAGGCGTAGAGTTGGAGATGAGCATGGGTTTTGGGTAAAGGAGAAATGTGACTAGTTAGACTGTAAGCTTCATTGAAAGAAGTGATAGAAAATAGAGTTTGGAGGGCCCATATTACTGAGTCCTTTGAGAAGTTTGAAAGAGATGAAGTAGGTAATGGGTAGACACTGAAGATTCTTAAACAATAAATAATCCATTACAAATGATGAATTAGGGAGGCACCACCTAAGGTAGAGAGGGAGCTATCGGCAGCTATACCAGTGGAGTCTATAGCAGGGTATAAAGTGATGAGGTTGGGCTGTTGTGGGTCAGTGGGAATGGGGAGGTGGCATGGCAGAGACTTCATCCTGAAGGCATCTGAAAGGAAGAAATGCCAGGTGTGGTTATATATGACTACACGAGAACAACGTTTCTTTTTGTTGACTGACTTGGCATTAAGAACAACTGAAAGTTTTGAGGTAGTATGTTATAAATAAATATACTTCAACCTCAAAGGCTTTCTTAAATTGTCCACTACTAAGCCCTAATTTGTGAGGAGAGACAGCTTTTCGAGGAGAGACAGCTTTTCAATGATAGATGATTCTGGAGAAACTCATCTCAGCAGTTTGGGCACAAACCTTTTCTCTAGCACAGAAAATGTTAGAAGCTTCACTGCTGATTCTAGATTACAAATGCTGCAAAATTTCTCCACTGAATTATATATCTATCAATCAACAATGTGATTTCTCATACCTTCTCTAACACTGCATGTTGTTAAATAAATACTTAAATCTTTTTCTTAATGATGGGTAGAAAATGGTATCTTGTTTTAATCTCTAATGAGTGAATTTGCATTTCTCTAATGAGTGATATTGAGCATCATTTATATATAGATCAGCCATTTGTAGCCTGTTGTTGCTCTCTGCGTATTTTTATAATAGGATCTTTTGCCCTTTGATTCACTTTAAAGGCTTTTTATTAATAAAATTAGGGTTTGTTTATAAAAGCTGATTTAAAAAACTTTTTACTCCAGTAGTTTTCAGTATACAGGTGGTTTTTGGTTACATGGACAAGTTCTTTAGTGGTGGTTTCTGAGATTTTAGTGCACCCGTCACCCAAGCAGTGTACACTTTACCCAATATGTAGTCTTTCATCCCTCACCCTCCCCCACCTTCCCTGTGCCCTGAGTCCCCAAAGTCCATTATATCATTCTTATGCCTTTGTATTCTCATATGAGCTTAGCTGCCACTTATAATAAGTGAGAATATACAATCTTTGGTTATTCATTCCTGAGTTACTTCACTGAGAATAATGGCCTCCAGCTCCATCCAAGTTGTTGCAAGAGACATTATTTTGTTCTTTTTTATGGCTGAGTAGTATTCCATGGTGTATCCAGACAACATTTTCTTTATCCACTTGTTGACTGATGGGCACTTAGGTTGGTCCCATATCTTTGCAATTAGGAATTGTGAATAAAAGCTGATTTTAAAAGCCTAAATTTTCATAGATTTAAAAATGTATATGGATTATCAAACTCTCCAACCTGTTAGCATTCTGAGTATTTGGAGACCTTCAAAATATACCCTTCTTAATCTTAAACCAGTATTTTTTTTTTAAGTTATTTAAGCCTACAGTGCTAAATTAGAAAAAGTAAAAGTACCAAAATCTATCCTGATGTTTTCAATTTTATCTGCCTTTCTGCTAACCCCACATATCTAATCTGCACAGAAACATGAAGTTAGGGGGTGTTTGAATATAGTTTTCAGCCTTTCCCTTAGGATCTCTAAGACCACGCCCAGAAGGGGACAGAGGAGGAGAATGGAGTGATCAGATCACTGACAGATGCTCCCATCTTGGTCCTTACACTCCATTGCTTTATGGTTGGCAGCCCCAATCAACCATTATCCTTGTTACAGGCTGAATTGTGTCCTCCTTACCCCCACCTCCGCCATCTATATGTTAAAATCTTAACCCCCAGTCACCCAGAATGTGACTGTATTTGGAGATAAGACCTTTAAAGAGGTAATAGGTAAAATGAGGTCATTAGGGTGGGCCCTAATCCCCTGTATTTGGTGTCCTTATAAGAAGAGAGCTTAGGACACAGGCACATGAAGAGGGAAGACAATGTGAAGGCACTGGGAGAAGATGGCCACCTACAAGCCATGGAGAGAGGCCTTAGAATGAAACCAACCTGGCCCACACCTTGATCTTGGACTTCTAGCCTCCTGGATTGTGAGAAAATAAACTTCTGTTATTTAGGCCATCCCATTTTTAGTGCTTTGTTATGGGAATGCTACCAAACTAATGCAATGTCCTGTGGAAATTACTATAACCCTCACCAATTGGCTTGGAGATCAAGTTCTAACCTAGAAAACCATGGATTAAAAAACACTGGCCTTGAGCTACAAGGGGGTCACACCCTACTCATCACATCTCTAGCAACTTATAAATGAAGAGGTATAAATTAAGACAGAGCCTAATTTCAAGGCATAAATTTGGGGTTTATACTTTTCCTAATTTTTGGGTTTGTGAAAGGTTTAGCATTCATAATCATAGCCCATTTAGATGGACACGTTCCTAGGCATGTGTCCATCTAAATGGGTTTCTCCTTTGGGACCTTAGGACTCAGATGCCACATCTGGAACTTTCCCTTGGATGAGAGATGTGATAGCACGTCCCTTTATGACAAACAGGTCAGTCTGGTGGAAAAGAGCCTAGAATGGGAGTCAGAAGACCCAGGCCCTAGTCTTGATTCTGTCACAAACTTCCAGAGTGGCCTTAGGCAACTAGATATGCCTGTTTGGACTAGGAATCCTTATATGGTCTTTATGATTGATTTTCAGACTCAGTTCCATGGAATCTTAGGGGGCTCTATGGAGGAGTTTTAGGAGTTCTGGACACTTTTCATTTGATTTTTCTCTTGCAAAATATATCTTAACTATTGAAACACTGTAAAAAATAACATACATTCAGATGTATTTTGTTTCATATTTTAACATATCTAAGAACATCAGTGTGTTAAAATGTGCTGCTAGGTTCATTTGGAATGAACGTCAGAATAAAACTTTGCCATGTGTGTACTCACATTTGATGAGGAATACTGATATTCTGCACTAGTCTGTCTATCTCTCAAATTCTAACATGACTGATACGTGTCTCCACTGACATAAAGTAGCACAAGTGAGTTTGTGACTATGGTATATTTGCATGGGCTCAGTTAAGTGTCAGATCAAGCTTTTTTTTTTTTTTTTTTTTTTGCATATGCTCTTCTCATTTCATAAGACTTGCTTGTGTCACCACAACTGATTCTCTTGCATCTTGAAAACATCACACAAGAGCTGGAATGAATGATCCATTCTGACTTTATGATTAGAAATGCAAGAATTTATTAGGTGTTACCAACAATTCAACTTTGAAACAGATATTTCCTACTACTTTTCTTGCAAGCTTCTGGGTAAATTTAGTTGAACAGAAATCCAAGTTGTAAGGCAAGTTGTTTTAAAACAAAACTATTGCCATTTGCAACTACTTAGCTAGATGAATGAATATTTTCTAAATATTGTGCTACTGAGTGAAAATAACAATACATTGGATGCTGAGGATAATATGTTTGTAATTATTCAAAGTTTTTACATTAATCAAATCAGTCTTAGAGCCATCAGTGATATATTTTATATTATATGTAGCATATTTGAACTCATGAAGTAAATATATACTAGTGAAGTTCTGCTTTTATTTGTTTTAGGATTCCACACAAGATTTCATTTTCATCAAGGGTGACTTTGTTTAAAAAGCAAGAAAAAATACCAGGTTTGATGACTTTAAGATTCCTTGTAGCTAGAACACCCTGGAATCTTCCAAGGTGGGTGTGAGCAAGGTTCAGGGAAGAGTGAGTTGGGAAAGTGAAGGGTAGCTGATTTGAGCACCAGCATCTGCATTCAGCTCAGGACCTTTCCTTTCTCCTTTTAACTGAGAGGACTAAGTGTCTAGGGACACACATACCCTGTGTAGAACATCACATATAGTCAAGATTTCAGCTATACAAATGAATGGTCCTAGGAAAATGCCATGGTTATCAAACAATGCTGCAAAGGTTTTTAAAAATATTTTTATGTTGGGTGTGATGGCTCAAGCTTGTAATCTCAGCTCTTTGGGAGGCCAAGGCAGGAGAATTGTTTGAGGCCAGGAGTTCAAGACCAGCCTGGGAAACATAGTGAGATCTCATCTGCAAAAAAAATTAAGAAAATAAAAAAATTAGCCAGGTATGGTGGTGAGTGCCTCTAGTCCCAGGTACTTGCGAGGCTGAGGTGGGAGGATTACTTAAGGCCATGAGTTTGAGATTGCAGTGAGCTATGATCATACCACTGCACTCCAACCTGAGTGACAGAGTGAAACCCTGTCTCTTATGAATGAATGAATGAATAAATAAATAAATACATAAATAATACTTTTATAGAGCATAGTATAATTATCTTGAAATTTGCTAAAATTCAATTAAAATGTATTACATTTCCCTGGACACCTTTTCTCTGGAACAAATCTCTTCTGGAGCCAGTATCTGATAGAACGTATGGGAGGATGTGGCCTGGGACTGCATTGGGGTGGGTGGGTATACCAGGCATGGGGAGTGGTGCTGCCATCTTCTGGCTGGCGTTGGGGCTGTGCACAGTTGGAAACAGGGGCCCTGATTTGTTTCAGCTGCCACCTTTAGAAGCCACCCTCATCAGAGCTTATCATATTCCCAAGGCCCTCCTTGGATATGGGGCACTGTGGGTTGGCCATGAACACTGGTTCTGGAGGTGGACAGCACCAATCAGGCTTGTAGAGCATGAAAAGATAGAACAGAGAGGAGCTGCCTGGCTCTCGGCCCTGACTTATCCCAATGGCTCCTCCCCTTAGGATAAGAAGGAAGGGTTGGATCTGGAATGCTGGAGGGAGGTAGCTCCCAGTGTTTTCCCTGGGACTGTATTCACCCATTGATTTCAGGCTTGAGTGTTTCGACTGGAGGACTAGTGGGGAAGAGGTGATGCTCTTTTGATTCTGACCTTACTTATCATATCAGTTAGGATAAATGTTCACCTACATATGTAACAGAGGCCCCAGACAAAAGTGATTTAAGTAAGATAGACTTTATTTTTCCTTCCTATAATAGCCAGGAAGTAGGAGGCCCAGGGCTGGCATGGAGCTCTGTTCAACAAGGTTGTCTAAAGACCCAGCTACTTCTGCTTTGTTTTGCTTTATCTTTAGTGTGTTTCCCTTATAAGAATGAATGGTCCAAAGTAGCTCCTCCATATCCATGACCCAGATAAAAGGATGGAGAAAAGAGGAGAGAGGGCCATTACCATCTAAGAACACAGCCTGGAATTTGATTACATGACTTCTGCTCATATTCCCCTGTCCAGAACTTGGTCAGATGGAAATGCATAGCTGCAGAGGAGACTGGGAATATACTAAGATAGAAATAGTGGATTCTATTATTTTGAAAGAGAATGGAAGAATGGAATAGGGATACAATTAGCTGACTTTTCAAGGGTGTTCAATGAAGCATAGAAGACTATGCCATTATTTGGAGGTCTGCAAACCTAGAATCTACCACAAAGGTAGGTGGCCAAGATTGGCAGGCATAAGGTTCAGGAGGGAAGCCTGAGAGCCCCTGATCTCATGGCTGGCACTTTACTGCCGTCCTTATCAGTATTTATTTTTCTCAGATATGGACAATTCCAATTTCCACTAGCCTCTGCAACTCCTTGAGGATATCAAGTTGAGAAGGGCTGGTCTAGATGCTCAAAGAATCCCAACATGTAAGCCAGGGTATTTCAAACATGCCCTAAGTGCCGTAGACTTCTGGGTGTAGGCAGAATAAATGGAAAACAAGGGCTTTTTAACCTAAATTCCATTCTTTACTTGGCTACTTAATAAAGTATTAAGTAGTCTTATATATTTTTATTTCTTTGTCTGTGTAAGATTTGTGGCTAAGAATATAGTTTTTACAATTCTGGGCCATGAGAATTGAAACACCCATAACTCAGAAAATAGAGACTAAGTGACATATTAAACACTAGACTAGAGACTAAATGACATATTAAACACTAATGCCATAATATCATATGCCTAAATGACTTATTAAACACTAATGCCATAATATCATATGTCATATGACTATGTGATGGGTAATGGTCTTGACCATGTTATTGCTAGGAAACAATTTAAATTGAAAATAAGAAGAAAATGTCAGAGTTGAATAATAAAAAGTATCAATGGAATCTTGTAGTTCTGAAGAAGTAATTACATAATACTTTAAAATTTACAAAACATTTCTACGTCTATTCCCTTCTCAATTCTTATTTACAAATAAAGAAATAGAAGCACAGAGAGGTAAAGTAACTTGCCCAAAGTGGCACAGTTAGGAGTGCCAGAAACAGGATTAAAGTCAGGACTTTGGAATTTTCACTGTTTACATCCTTTCTCCCCTATTTGCTTATACTCTAGCTTCTGGATAAAGACCTATTCCTAAGGTACCAAGACCTGAGCCATTTCATCTCGTGAGCCTGATTTCTGCTGGAGCAGCAAGCAAATAGTCTCACCAGCAAGGCCTCTCTGCTTGAGTCCTCTATTCTTTTTTCCCTCCCTGTCATCACCCATTGAAAGCCTATCATAAATCAGACACTGTCCCAAATACTAGAGATACTGTAGTAAACGAGATCTGTGAAATCTTTATTAGTAGATTCTAGTGGAGCTATACAAAAATGAAAGCATAACTAAATAGATGCAGTATTTTCACTTAGTGGTAACTGCTATGAAGAAAACTTAGGGTAAACAGGATGGAGAACAGCAGGGTAGGAGCAGAGTCTATTTTCATTGGATGGTGAGGGAAGAATGAATGAGATATGAGCAGAGACCTGAATAAAGTGAAGTGGTAAGCCATGAAGTGTCTTAAGAGCATTTCAAGATGCAGTTAGAACAAATAAGTAATTAATATGCTCAGCACAGTCATGGAACTGCAAATCAGTGGGGCTGAGAGTATAAGCAGGCTTTTGAAACTTGTTTTAAGATGCGGGAGAGAGAAAAGGTAGCTAATTTTAGAAGCCAGTTTTCTGAGTAGTGAGAGGGATGGAATTATGTGCATAAGTGGAGAGATCGGCCTTGGATAAAAGGAGGGACAGGTCATCTTTGGGTCAGGAAGGTTGGTGAAGAAGAGAGGAACAGATGTGGGAGGGTTGATAGATTTGGTGGGCAAATGAGTTAGTTCTTTTATGGTTGGTTCTATTTTGTTAGTAAAATATCAGGCAAAGTCAGTGAGGTGGGGCAGGGAGCTGATGGTCTTCTAAGATGGTGAGAAAGTGAGTTTATCAGTAAATATGGAAGGGCTGCTGGGTAATGTTATAAGCCCCCATGAAGTCTACAGTATTAGTCTTATGAGAGATCTAACAGCATGGCTCTGCAATTTTCCCAGCTATGCTTGGATGCCACAGAGATATAAGCAGAAAGATGAATTTAACCATGTGTTGGGTATTCTTCATGTACTCATTCTGACCCATTCTTTATCCTTCTTCATTGGATTTGGTACCCTGGGAGGCTGATACTTATGGAATGATTCAGTGCCTTCCTTGTCCTCTGGGTTGGGTTTGGTTGATGGCAGGCAGGAGATTGAAGGACAGGAGGCAGTGAGATGCTTATATTTACTTTCCCACTCCTTCTGCAGTGGCCCCTGGTTGTCAATGACTATACCCCTCCAAGGAAGCCCCAGCTCCTATTAAGCAGCCCTCTTCTGTAGATGTGGCTTTCTGTAGGTCCCAGGAACCATCCCTGTTCTTATTCTTCCAGGCATAGGGGTGGTAACTGCTTCCTGCTGCTGTTAGCCTTGGGGTGCTTCCCTATTCCTTATTGCTTTCCCTTTATCTCCCTACCCTTTTAGAAGAATCCCTTCTAGAAAGTCTCCCCCTTTGCTCTCTCTTGGTTTTATCAGTTTCTTGGTAAGTCCTTGATTAATGCAAACCTGGCTTGGCGTGTAGCCAGGCAGCCCTAACAGAGGGAGAAAGGAACATGGCATTTGTGGGTATACAAGGGAGAGATGATGATGGAAACAGACTCTAAGCTGAATGAAGAGGTAAATGAGGATGTGAGGAGAGTGGATAGACTGAAAACGTGGCAGAGTATGTACGTGGGAAGTCCCAGTGGAGTCAAGGGACGTTGGGGGTTGGGGCACTACAGTGAATAAGCTGAAAATTGGGAGACCATCCTTGGAGAGTAGAGGTGCTTAAAACAGAAAATGTATGATGGGTGCAGTTATTGATAATAATAACAATATTGAGGTCAGTGATTCTCAACCCTGGCTATATATTAAAGTTGCCAGGGGAGCTGGCAAAAAATATTGATGACAGTCTTCACTTTCAGAGATTCTGACTACAATTGTTCTGGTATGGGCCCTGCATGTTGTGGTTAAAACAACAATAACAACAACAACAACAGACTAAAATAGATAATTCAGATGTGTGGCTGGAGTTGAGGATCATTAGTCTAGTGTATGAGCATGGGAGTGTTGGACTGTAACAGATAGAGGAAAATTATCCTTAGCAACCAGAGGTCAAGGAAGTAAAAGGCCAGTGGCTTGGAAGGGCCACCTATGTGGAGGCCACCAAGAATGATGGAGAGAAATCAGTGAGTCAGATGCTGTAACTGGCAGGTTGATAGAACTGAGAAAAACTTGGATATTTCAGTTACTCTGAGCCGAATCTCTAGCCCTGCCCTCTCCTCTTAGCTCAGGGCAAGGCCCAAGGATGGGGTGGCCTCTTGGTAAACTTGTCTTTGATCTCCCCCTCCCCAACATATCTCCACCTTTGGTTTCCTTTATTTGCTTTTAGGATTACCTTCTCCCACTGCTGGTGTTTGGAAAACCACATTTGACTCAGGGTGTTTGCAGTATCTTTCCCAAACCTGATTTTCTTGATTCCTTGATCTTTTTCAACCTTGAGACTTCTTACTCTGCTTATCAAGAAAATCCCTTTTTCTCTCTCTCATTCCCTCGGGGCTCTGTTAGGGGGATGATAACTTCCAAAGGCTCATTCATAGATTGAACCACCTGGTAACAAGCTTATATAACTACAGGGAGCTTCCCATATTTTAACTAACAAGGTAGAGCCAGCAGGCACAAAAAATCACTCAGATCCTCTCTACATGCAGGTCAGTGCATGTAACATCGCCCAGTCTGCAGAGATAACAGGAGTTTCGTCCTCTTTTTTATTTTCTACGTGCGTGCCATTGTGAGGCCATTTAAATCAAATTCTTCTCTATAGCTGAGCACAAAACCTGCACATTTCTGGTTTTGCTCTTTCCATAGATAATTTCTGCTGTTTAATGAGATCTGAGAATGAAGTCAGGCATGAGCTGGAGAAAGGTCACAGTGTGTGCTCAAAGGTATATTAACTACTGTTGGAGCTGACATCGGTCTCTTTCCAAGAGGACAAAATTAAGGAGCAAATAGTAAATACGTTCAATGGCAGTTTATTACAAGTAAGACCATTTACAATGAAATAAGAATATGAGAATGGTTTCAAAGAGAAAATAGGAGTGCTTACAAATAGAACACATCTTACCAGTTAGAATAGGAATGTGATTCCAGTCAAGGTTAATGGGGAAACGGTTAATGAAGGGTACAGATTCCAAAGCTGCATGATGCCATATTGTACCTAACAGAGGTAATTAATACTAGAGACTCTGGCTAAATGGACACATTATACACAGCAGACAACTTGAAATTCTGCACACCATATAGAGAAGCTCCTCTGGATGCATTGTGACTCACCGTTGGCACTGACAGGGAGGTATTAGAGCCCATGTTTTCATGATGGAGTCCATGTGGCACCTTGGGATAAACACCAGCCAGGAAGCAAGGAGAGGGGGTTCCAGCCCAGACTCTATCACTCAGAGGTGGCGTGTGACCTTGAAATAAGAAATACTTCTTATTTCTCTTAGGCTCAATTTCCTTCTCTGTAAATTGAAGGGGTTGCATTAGATAATCTAGAAAGTCTTTTCTAATTTGAATTCTGAGATTCTCTGTTCTTTAATGCTATACCACCATTATCACTTACCTACTGCATAATTGTGTAAATATGGGTATATCTGGGTAAAAGATTACATCTATAAATATAGGTGTTGATGGATATTTACCTATATTTACCTGTGTGTGGCACATAGGTATACCTAGGAGTCCATCTTTACTGTGTTTCTGAAAGGGCACAGCTTTAAAGAATTCTTCAAAAAGGTTTCTGTCTCTCTATTCTATCACCAATACTCATGTCTTTAAGTTTTTCTCCCACATTTTCCGCAAAGGGTAAGCTAGCATGAGTTGCCTATAGTATTTAAATGCCTGGGATTAAGTTGAATTTGGGGAAAAGAGCTCCTTTAGCCTGTTGACTGCAGACTTATCTGCCCCTGAGAAGCACCCTCTTTGTCTCATGTCTTAGTCTGTTGCTCTGAACACCCCAGGTGGGAGTATAAGGCTAAGGCTCTTTTAGTGGTGGCAGGTGAGGGACGGAGCCAGGACCATGCTACATCCTTTACATTTAGCTTTCTTTATGTTTGGCTGTCTGGAATCTCCCCCTGTTCACCTACTTGAGTAGAGGGGCTTAAAAGTAGGGCATTTGCATGCACTGTTTTCAGCCCAGTGATCATTGTATTGACAAGCATTGCTTCAGCTGAACAGTTTTCTCTCTATGTCCAGGCCTGTTCGTAGGTGGCATCCCGAGGGCAGATTCCAGCCTTATCCTGGCCTCAGAACTCACTCGTTGCTGCTTTTTAAAATTCCCAGGTGCACCTTGTTTATTTCCCTCTCCTCTCCTTCCTTGAACTCCCCTGCCTTGTCCTTACGCTTTCCCTGCCCCTAGAAAAGAAAAGAAAACAATGACAAAAAAATCAACCCCTTCTGGGCATCTGGGTATAGAAGATATTTAGGCTTCTTATATAGAATGGGAGAACTATCTTCCTGTTGTTCTGAATGAAGTAGCTTAAAAAGGCCTGCCAAATCTTAGATTTGGGGTAAAGGGGGCCTAAGTAGTGACAGCTTTGAAAGCGAAATCTCCAACTCCCACCTCCCCCCACAGACAATGGGAAGAAAATCTTGGAGGGTCAGCAGCCTCAGAGCCAAGTTACCATGCAACATTGACAGCTGCAGAATTGCACCTATTGATTGCAGTGTAGGGGCGAATGTTTCATAAACCTTTAATTGAGCTGATTCCTAAATAAAACAGGGTCAGCTTTTGCTGTGCTGCTGGGTCTAAACAGCTGCAACTGAGCTCTAGTTGATACCTCTTCAACAGACCCTCATTTGGATGCTTTTTCACATTCCATGGGTTCTAGAACATTGGTCCTCCGCTGAGACTATTCATCTGCATCACCTGGGAGAGTGGTTAAACCTGCTGAGGCTGGTGCTTCATCCTGGCTGACTCTGAAACAGTACGTCTGGGAAGGAGGCTGGGTAATTGTACTTTTATGAGCCCAAATGAATACTCAGAAACTTCTGGAAGATACCATTGAAAACTAAGTAACCAAATTACCATGTGAAGTAGACAAAAAATATCCTGGAGTTGTGAAGCAATCATATCACAGCTTTTTCCATGGGAGGGGATATGGTCGCCTGGATGTGAAGAGGAATACATTAGCACTCTCTTTGTGTACTTTTCAAGTGTTAGGACATTGCTCTTTTTTTTTTTTTTTTTATTGCTTTGTTGTTTGCTTCATTTCAAGGAAGAATTGGGCTTTCTTGGATGAGCCCATAATCTAGTTTCAGCTTTCCCTCTGACTCCATTAGGAGGAACACTCCCCGACCATCACAGCAGGCGTGTTGGTGAATCCAGCGTTCACTGAAAGATTAAATCGGATTTCATTACACATACCATATAATGTGGGGTGACCTCCTCCCATTGTTATGTGGGTGGATGCTCAGAGAGTTCTGATTTTTATTTCCTGGTAATTACTTCCTTGTGGATTCAGCCTTTTTTTTTTTTTGTGGTCCCAAACACATGCCTTGTCAGGTCCCTTGTCATTCTTCAGTCTCCCTCAAAACCTGACATGTTCCTTAATGAATCCACTGCATACTGAGCTGTGGCCAAGGAAAATCAAGAAGCCATTCCATCAAAATACCTATGATGGAAAAGCCTGTTCTCATTCTGAACTTGTGTTTCACTTCTGTCCCACCTGACCTGGAGGGTCTGCATGCAGGTGACTGACAGGAGAAACATTTGGACCCTGGCTACTGTGAAAACATCTTAATTCCAGTAACTTTGTTTACATTCCTGTGCTTCCTTGCCTTTGAAGCTGCTGCTTATTGGTGGATAGTGGGGGCCCTATGGCTCCTATACATTTTAAAGCTGCATTCCCCAGAGTTTGCCCTGGCTATGGAGACCTGCACTTTGTCTTTTAAGCAGATGAAAAGAGAGGTCAGTCAGAAGTAATTCCCCTACTCCTCGTATAAACAATTTAACTGCTGCAGCAACATACTTGCTTGGAATTACTCCCTCAGATTCAATTCCCTTTTCCTGTTCCACTTGTAAAAATGGTTACTGTCCTCTATAAACTGCAGCTCACCAAGGTGCAGGGCTTGCTGTGCAGTTGTAGAATAAATGTTAATCTAATACAGGTTACTAGGTCAAATGCAATCACAGACATGTGGGAAAAGCTTAATACTGTTCTGCTTCTTCTAACACAGTAAACCTGGATATTATATGATAGGTTAAACACCAGTGAACCATAGCAGGAATTTTCTTGAAAGTAGGATTTAGTACAAAGGAAACTACATTGAAATAGTGACCTAGGATTGACTTTGCTCCTCAAGAGAGCATTCTGAGATGCCGAAGCACACTGTGAAAATGGACTCCCTAAAAATGTGACACCCCAGAATCCCCTGCTCAGGAGATGGATGCCAGTGAGAGCAACCATGACACATGTAAAGGTTTCCTATGTTGTCAACCATGACTTCAATTTCTCTTCCTTCCTCCCAAATTCATGAGTGCACACATATGGGCTTTCCTTATGAAAAGTTAATGGGGCATCGGATGGCCTGTTAGAATCTGGATCTCAACCTGAACATAAAGTAAACACAGCATCAAGCGTGTTGAGCAGATGTAGGCCAACTGTGTTGGGAAGACTGTGTAGATCTTGGTGGTGGACTCCTTACTATTTTATGTGGATGTCAGTGCAGTTAAGTGTTCCCAGCATGTATTCCTGATGAAATGCCAAACCTGAGACATACATATGCTAGCAGATGTATAATAAATTCTTAAGTAAATGAGTGTCAGATTTCAGGGGAGTTGCAAAGTCTGGTTTGTGGGACCACTTGGGTTCTGTCCTTCAGAGAGACAGGAGATAGGGCTGGGGCTAACTTTTCAAAGTCTCATGGGGTCTTGCATGTGGGTGCTGTTGACTCTCATAATGACATGGCAGTGGTAGTGTACTGTTCTTGCTTTCTACTGAGACCATATTCAACAGGCAGTCATGGCAAGGAAAGGAGTGCTGAGACCCAGACTAGAATCCACCACTCTTCCTGAAAGCAGTTGAGAATGTGGCTTTATGTCTTCTTTTGGCTCTTAACATAGCTGTCACCAGGCTCCAGGGGTTTGTTTGACTTGTGAAAAATGTATCTATGTATTTACAGGTGGGATGTAGCTTTCAAGTGATTAAGCTATATTGCTCACATGTTAGGTGAGTTTGAGTGTGTAGATATTTGATAAAAATCCTCTCTCTGCTTGGGTTTGCAGTTAAATGCTGGAATTAATCAGGTGATGTGCTCCCAGATGGTTATGAAACTATAATGAATGTCATCCCAGGTATGTGAGTGACCCATAGGAAGACTGCATAAAAGAATAAGTATGGGCTAGATGTAGTTTTTGGTAAAATGCATTTTTTAAATTCTTCAAAACAAGTTTGGATTTTTAGGAAACAAACCCAGCAAACTGAACTTCATTCCTAAAATCAGTTGCCAGCAGGAATCAAACAGACCTTATATGATTAATTTTTGTGCTATGGCTCTGCATGGCTGTCATCTCTGGGCCAGCCCATCCTAATCACCTTCCCTGCAGTGCTCTGCCTTCTGCACTTTGGGCAGGTGGCTGGCCACTCAGACTATGAGAACCTGGCTGGAGGGAGGCAGCTGAAATGGACTCATTCAGACAATTCCCCTCCAGCTAGTATTAGAGCCAGTTCCTTCAACAGAAATGGGGATCCTGAGGGCTTCCATTGATTGGGAAATGTCAAACACATAATACATAGATGACTTAAAATGCTGTAGGCCCCGTTTTTCTCTCTTTGCAGACTGAATGGTCAGGTTTCTCTGTCTCTTTAGGACTCCATTTTCTCCAAGTTTTTCTTTGAAAAGATGTAAAGAGGGAAACATACCTCTTTCCATACTCTGTGTATTCATTCAGCATAGAATGTTGGCAAGGACTCTGCTATTGCATGTTTTCTTTATGAGTTTGGGGATACGCATGAGACTGTGTGTTAATGGAGACCAATCTGGCAAGATCTCAGGCAATGCCTTGCTCCCAATGGTCATGCCCAAGTTTGCGATATCTTTTTAGGAGGCCACTGAGAAAACTCAGAATGGAGATGTGGCCTCTATGTAGATGTCTGTTCTGTGAGTGAACATGGCATTAGGAGTTATATGCAGTTTCTCCACTTCCTACCTGTGTGACCTGAGACTACCTTAGCACTATGAGCCTCAGCTTCTTCAGCTATAAAATGAAGATGACATTTTCGAGCTATCCATTCTGATTTTTCTCTTTATATCTTTATGACAGCCAGGAAAGTGGGTCCCTGGGCATGCTGGCCTGTTTGCAGCAGCAGGTGATCATCTTTCTCCTTTTCCCCAAGCTCCTAGTTCACTCTATTTTCTATCTGGCTTGAGGCCCTTGACTTTGCCTCTTGTTTGGAGCTTTGTTCCTGCACTTTGGACTTAGTAGTATTATCAGATTTTCCAAAATTTTCTTACTCCCACCTATGCCCTACCCTGGCCAAGCTATTAGCTGATTGGCTTGGATAGAAAATTCAGACATTACCTTGCAGGGTTGTTGGAAATTAAATGGTGGTTTCTGTGTGTGAAATGCCTAAAATAGGCAAATATTGGTTCTCATTCCCTTCCCTTTCCCAAGAAATGCTGTCAATTCCAGCTGAGACAATTCAAGGAAATCTCTTAAAATCTCTGAGCCTGTGGAAAGTAGAAAAAGATGACACTTCACTGCATTGGGGGAAGGCCAATGAAATAATATAGATTAAGAAATCTAAGTCTTGTCATTTCACACAGAAAGAAACTAAGGCTTCAGTCAGCTAATGCCAGGGATGAGATTTGAGAACTGGAACCATCCAAATGAAAAAGTATTGGCCATCAGGGTCAACTTACCCAGTAGACACAGTAGGTATAGTGCCTAGGGCTCACAATGCTTTTAAAGTTCTGTGAAAATATCTCAGATTATTTTAAAATCAGAAGAAAAAAGTGAGCTTTTAGGTTGAAGAGAATATTTTGATATATAATTGTATTAGTCCATTTTCATGCTGCTATGAAGAAATACCTGAGCCTGGATAATTTATAAAGGAAGGAAGTTTAATTGACTCACAGTTCTGCATGGCTAGGGAGGCCTCCAGAAACTTACAATCATGATGGAAGGGAAAGCAAACATGTCCTTCTTTACATGGTGGCAGGAGAAAGAAGTGCTGAGAAAAGAGGGGGAAAAGACCCTTATAAAACCCTCAGATCTCATGAGAACTCATTCACTATCATGAGAACAGCATGGGGGAACCTCCCATGAGATCCCTCCCCCAACGTGTGAGGATTACACTTTGGATTACAATTCAAGATGAGATTTATGTGGGGGACATATCTTTCTGCTCCTGGCTCTTCCCAAATCTCATCTTTCTCACATTTAAAAACATAACTATGCTTTCTCAACAGTTTCCCAAAGTCTTAACTCATTTCAGCATTAACTCAAAAGTCTAAGTTCAAAGTTTCATCTGAGACAAGGCAAGTCCCTTCTGACTATGAACCTGTAAAATGGAAAGCAAGTTAGTTTCTTCCTAGATACAATGGGAGTACAGGCGTTGGGTAATTATACTCATTCCAAATGAAACAAATTTGCCAAAACAAAGGGGCTATAGGCCCCATGCAAGTCCAAATTCCCGTAGGGCAGTCATTAAACCTTAAAGTTCAAAATGATCTCTTTTGACTCCAGGTATCACATCCAGGTTGTGCTGATGTAATAGGTGGGTTCCCATGGTCTTGGGCAGCTCTACCTCTGTGGCTTTGCAGGGTACATCCCCCCTCCTGCCTGCTTTAACAGGCTAGCTGGTGTTGAGTGTCTATGTCTTCTCCAGGTGCATGGTGCAAGCTGCTTATCAATCTACCATTCTGGGGTCTGGAGGACAGTGGCCCACTTCTCACAGCTCCACTAGGTAGTGCCCCAGTAGGGACTCTGTAATGTGGAGGCTCCAACTCCACATTTCCCTTTCACACTACTCTAGCAAAGGTTCTTTATGAAGGCTCTGCCTCTGCAGCAAACATCTTCCTGGACATCCAGGCATTTTGATACATTCTGTAAAATCTAGGCAGAGGTTCTCAAACCTCAACTCTTGACTTCTGTGTACCTGCAGGATCAACACCATGTGGAAGGTGCTAAGGCTTGGGGCTTGCATCCTCTGAAGTCATGGTGTGAGCTGTACCTTGGTCCCTTTTAGCCATGGCTGGAGTGGCTGGGACACAAGGCACCAAGTCCCTGAGGCACCTTGGACCCAACACACAAAACCATTTTTTTCCTCCTTGGCCTCCAGGCCTGTGATGGGAGGGGCTGCTACCAAGGTCTCTGATATGCCCTGGAGACATTTTCCCTAATATCTTGGCCATTAACATTTGGATCCTTGTTACTTATGCAAATTTCTGCAGCTGGCTTGAATTTCTCCCCAGAAAATGGGTTTTCTTTTCTACTGCATGGTCAAGCTACAAATTTTCCAAACTTTTATGCTCTGTCATTTCTTGAATGCTTTGGTACTTAGAAATTTCTTCTGCCAGATACCCTAAATCATCTCTCTCAAGTTCAAAATTCCACAGATCTCTAGGGTGGGACAAAATGCCACCAGTCTCTTTGCTAAAGCATAGCAAGAATGACCTTTATTCCAGTTACCAACAAGTTCCTCATCTATATCTTACACCACCTCAGCCTAGACTTCATTGTCTTTAGCAGGCACTATCAGCATTTTGGTCAAAGCCATTCAACAAGTCTCTAGGAAGTGCCAAACTTTCCCACATTTTCCTGTCTTCTTCTGAGCCCTCCAAACTGTTCCAACCTCTCCCTGTTACCCAATTCGAGTGTCACTTCCACATTTTCAGGTATCTTTACAGCAGTGCTCCACTTCTGGTACCAATTTACTGTATTAGTCTATTCTTACACTGCTATTAAGGACCGCCCAAGACTGGGTAATTTATAAAGGAAAGAGGCTTAATTGACTCACAGTTCCACATGGCTGGGGAAGCCTCAGGAAACTTATAATCACGGTGGAAGGGGAAAGTGAACATGCCCTTCTTCACTTGATGGCAGGAAGGAGAAGTGCCAAGCAAAGAGGGAAAAGCCTGTTATAAAACCATGAGATCTTGTGAGAACTCACTCACTATTCCAAGAGCAGCAGCATGGGAGTAACCACCCCCATGATTCAATTACCTCCAACCAGGTCCCTGCCATGACACATGGGGATTATGGGAACTATAATTCAAGATGAGATTTGGGTAGGGATACACAGCCAGACCATATTAACAATATTAACATATTCATGTGTATACCAATGCAGTTATAAAATATAATTATATATGTGTATATGTTTATACAGTTTGAGTATTCCTTACCTGAAATGCTTGGGGCCAAAAGTTTTGGGTTTCAATTTTTTTTTATTTTGGAATATTTGCATTATATAATTACCAGTTGAGCATTCCAAATCCAAAAATCTGAAATCTGAAATGCTCCAATGAACCTTTCTTTTGAATATCTTGTTGATGTGCCAAAAGTTTCAGATTTTGAAGCTTTTTGGATTTTGGATTTTCAGATTTGGGATGCTCAAATTGTATGCATATATATACAAGTATGCATGTACATATATGTGTATTTGTGCATATATACATACATATATGGAAGGGGTCACAAAAGCAAAAGTGTCCAATGACCCATGAAAGTCATATGTGACCCTGTTTGCCCATAATTTCATGACCACTGCCTTGGAAATCCTAATTGCTAATGGATATATCATCATTCTAACAGAAATTCCTCTCTTCTTTCACTCAGTAGGAGGGAAATTCCCTACAGGTGAGCAGAATTGCTTAAAGCTGGTGACTTCCAAGCAAGGAGAACTTCTTATAGTCACCAAAACTAAAATGTGCTTCTTCTCTACAGCAGGGAGGCAATCGTGGGTGAGATGACTCAGTCTCCAAATGGAGAAATGTCTCTTAGATACTTTCATTTATACTTATTCATGACCAGAGAACTGATGTGGGATTTATTTGCCACCAAGTCAAAAAACGTTCTAGGATTGGATAAGTACCAGAAGTTTTGTTAAATGTAAAGTTACACTGATATTCCAAGACACATCATGCACGGGATTCTTGGCCCCACAGGTTCCTGGGTTTAATGAATGCAAATGTATTTAGCCCCCATTAAATATGGAGAGAAAAAACCAGATGTGCTTTCACCAAAACTACTTCCCTGAATGTCAGAATAGAACAGGACTCACAATCAGGGATTCAGAATATTTCCTCAGACCTTCAAATTACTGTAAATCAGGTTCAAATGTCTGTCCTTACTATATGACCTTTCTGCCTCATTTTAAGTCCTCTGGAGAGGTGATTTTCCCCCAGACAATTACAGTCAATCTATAAATGAAGAATAGCTACTGTGTATAGTCATTCCAGTTAAGCAATATGGGCTCTAATTTCATCACAACATTATGAAACTGATCAGTTTCTTTGTATAAAATCTTAAAAGGGCTCCATGGACTATTTAAGCCAAAAAAGGGCTTTAGAAAGCAGTTCAGGAAATTGCCATGATGGAAGCGATTTCCACATGTGTCTCTCAATATTACAAACTCTGCCTTTAGATCCTGATCTTTTCTGGACTGTAATAAGAAATGAAAGAACAGCTTATTTTCCTTTTAAAAGGAGGCACAATTTTTTTAAAAAAAGTCCCCAAGAATCCTGTATTTCGAGATGATATGCAGACCATTAGCTTGCTTTCTTTGGCCTTCAGTCCTGATCTGTATTCTCAATTTGCTATGAGTATTCTGTTCCATCTAGGTCAGAAAGAATTACGTGTGTGCAACCGAAGCAGAGTGTGGATTTTAAGCAGAGCATGTAATCCTAAGAATGCAGAAAAATGGTATAAATTTGCATCTTCTTAAGAGGAACGCTTTCTAAAAGCACTGAAGCCATTTTAATTCAATAAAATAGAGAAGGGGATGGAAATGCCACACACTTTACAAAATCTTTTATTTTCATGGGAGAAAAGAATTGTCAAATGTCTTTTGGGCAGCATTTTACGTTATGGTGCACATTAAACAGAGGTCAGGGTAACAGCTTTTGTTCTTGTGGAATTAGCATGGCCTTCCTCTTGAAGACCTTTTAGGAGTGGGATTTGAAGCTACCTGTGGGGCAGGGAGACCAGTGTTCCAGGAAGATCCATGTAATTAACAAGGACACCAAGCACATATTCCTCAGGGCATCTAAGCCCCTTTTGTGCCATGGAGCAGAATCTTGGGCTCCTCTCAGCAGGGTCACCACTTATTTACTGGAAATCAACATGTGGTTCATTTTGTGGTATTTCTTAAGCTTCTGCTTTTATATGAATGTCACACTTGGTCCTTTTCCTTCTTTTCTCACTTTGTCACAGGGCCATGCAACCCACAGTGAGGTCAGATTTTTTAGTGTGAGTGTCCTATGGATTCATACTCAAGTTTTTGTCCCCAGCCTAGTGTTCATAGGTAGAGGCCATAGAGTGACATATAGGAATAGGCAAACTCTCCTTAGTACTCTTTGGGGAAGTTATCTGAGAAAACCAGGGTAATTGTTTAAAGAAGGCATTTACTCCTGAAGTTGGTCCTAAGGATTCAAGTGACACAGTTCAATTTCCAAAATCATTTTTGAGTGCCTCTTGTGTGTCAGACTCTATGATGGGCGCTGTGAGGGATAGAAGGATGAGGAAGATAGGCTTCTGTTCCTCAGGGAGTTCACAATCAGACAAAGAAGGCAGAGGGGTATGGAATGAACCCTAATGCCATGAGATAATCACTGTCATATGGCAAATGGAACCCTGCAGGAGTGTGAGTCTGAGCAGGGAACTGGAATTAGCCAATGAAGGATAAGAAAGGTGTCACCAGGTAGAAAAAGTGGGGGGTGAGGGCATTTGGGACAAAAGGAACAGCAATAAAAAAGCACAGAAGAGTGAACCAGTGTCATGCTTGTGTGTGTGTGTGTGTGTGCGCCTGTGTGCACATGCTAAATGCTGCTAGGAATACAAAGACAAGTCAGGTTACAGGGCCTCAGTCTAAAAGATCTAGTATGGAAGACAGGCATATGCATAAATAACTTTAATATGAAACAGACTGCAAGAGATGCTGTGAGAGAGTCATATGATATACTCCAAGTGCATCCCAGAGACAGATTTAGGAAGAAAGAGTTAATAGGACTTGGCATGGTAAGAGCCAGAGAGTAAGATGGTTAGAAAAGTTAAAGATGACTTCTGCATTTCAGAGACAGCACCTTTGAATGATAGAATCATAGCCACAACACATTTTGCTCCTTATTCAGATAAAATTTTGTATTTTTTTCCTCTGCTTTAAGACAATCATATACTGCAGGTTTATTTCCACTGTAGTGTACTGCTTTATCCAATATCCCCATAAATGCATGTAAAACCAAAATTTGACCAAAATGGAAACCAATCCACTATTGTACTGGCCTCAAACAATATCTAAAAATGGGCGCCTTCTAAAATAAGTGCTTTGCAATGTATATGAAGGGTAAATGTATTTGCAAGCAAGTGAAGGAGTAGAAGTTGTGAAGTTAAAATTCAGAGTAATCTGTCTGAGTCCTCTCATCTTGAGAAGTCTCATAAAAGTTTTTATTTTTTTTCTTCCAGTTGCTTTTGGAGTGACTGAAGAGAAATAGTTTGGTGGGCTTGAAATGTGAAAGGAATGTTCTGTGTGTCAGGTTAGGATAAGTCACAGCTATAAAGGACAGGGTACTGGAAAATGTATATAGTAAGCATATTAGCTTGAGAAAAACGGGAGAGTTGAGTTAGAGACAGATGGCTAAGGGCTATCATTTACTGATTACTTACTAGGTTGTCAGCATAGCTCTATGTACATTGTAGCTACTGACTCATTTATACTTCATACCAATCTTATGAAGTAGGTATTATTATTATAATAATAAACTGAGACACTAAGCTTAATAACTTGCCCAGTGCACAGTTTATAAATGAGAAGTACCCAGAGTCTGTGTACATAATTCCTGTATCAAAATAAGTCTCACTCAGAGCAGGTGAAAGAAGAGTGGTATTTGACTTTAGGTTATTTCCTGTATAAAATAATATTTTGCTTTGATTTGAGGAAATTTGTTAAACTTTTCTATTCTATAAGAGAAAGACTGGACCACAGGATGATGTAATTTTAGAATTTTAAAGCACAATGATCTATTTCTCATTCATACAGATTTTTCATTTTACAGATGGGGGAACTGAACCAGTGTCCATTAAAATCAATGGGCATTTACAGCTGGTTAACAATGTACACAGCACTGTGTGCTGTGCCAGGATGGCCAAATTGACTTGCTTGTCAAGTTGTTGACATAACCAAATTGTGGGGAAATATCATGAATCAAAGATGGGACAGGGCACCAACCCTCTGGGAATCTGGTAGCCCAGGTAGAAGGCCTACTTTACTGTCTGTGGAAGCAAAGTGGAATTTCATGGGCTTCTGACCCAACTTTCAGATGAAGTTCACACTTCCCCTAAGGTGCCCTGGCTGCCTGTTCAGTCTCAGTACTAGCAGACCAGAAATAAAATCCCTTTCTTTCTCCGTAAACTTCTAATAAATTCTCTCTGTCACAGTATAGTATCTGTGTTTACTGGAAACCTGCTTTTCTGATCAAATCCAATACACTTTTGTATTCATTTGATGGTCTGTTGTAGTTCTTATATGGTCTGCCTGAAAGTGTGAGAGGCAGGCTTGCATAGTGGTGAGTGGTCAGGCAGATAATCTGGAGCTGGCGTCAAGTTTAAACTCCAGGATGACTTGCAAATTGTGTAACCTTGCGCAAAATTCTTTACCTCCATAAGTCTCGGCTTTCCCATGTGTAAAATGAGTCAAATCATAATCCCTGTATGGTAGGATTTTTGGGAGGATTAAATGAGCCAATGCAGATAAAGGGCTTAGCCTAACTCATAACAAGAGTTCAATATATCTTAGCTAATTATAACAAACTAAGTAAATTCATTATAAAACTTGTGCAAATTTGTTGTTGAAAATATAAATTACAATGAGATATATGATCACTCAAGATTTGCCAAGATTTTGTATCAAATAGCAAACCTCCTTTTCCAAACTGGCTTTCCAAACTCAAGAGTCCCTCTTAGCAGGGTTAGAACAGAATGGGTCGATAATCAATAAAAAGTGATCATGCTTAGGAAACCTTTGATGGCGATTACTAGGTTCAAAAATCAGTCATGTGAAGACTCCTGTGAAAAAGCCTTTTCCAGAATTTGGTGTTGGGAAATAATTTTTCTCCCTTCTAAGGCTTTCTTACATTGGAAAAAGCCATTTACCACCTTTCCTCTTTTGCTTTGAGTCAATAACCTTAGTGCTTAGTTTTATATTAAGCTGTAGAAATTTCTATTAGTGTAGATCTGCTTTTTATTTTTCTTTTGCCTTTTTACTCACTTGAATGATTTTTCAGTTTTATCATATTTGTGCCTTATATTTTAAGCTTTCTCAAAACCTTTTCGTAAGTGAGAAGAGAGAAAAAGATAAGAGCATAAAATAATGTCATGTCTGTGGTTTTTCTTACAAATATACCTTATATCCAGTTCTATATACTTGGCTTGAAATAGCTTTTATTTTTCCAAAAATCCAATAAAAATGGCAGAGTTGATTTTTATATAAACAGTCATTTTATGTTTTAAAAGAATGGAATATGGAAGTCTCCCCCTCATAGGCTGTTTAGTTGAAATGGGGAAGGGAGATGTACAGGGACTATTGTCCTAGGCTGTTCGGTGGGCTGACCAGGTGGGAGCACAATTTGCTAATGAACGAAAGTAGTTAATAGTCATAAAACCAAACCAACCAAACCAAATCAGCAGCTAACATGTATAGAATATTTTATAAACTATCCTTGTATACCCTGACAAATTATTTCTTACATCAGCCCTGCAAGGTAGGAAGCATTATTTTCAGCTTCATTTTATATGAGAAAACAGAGGCTCAGTTATGGTAGGATCCACGTCCCAGGTCTCACGGCAAGTAACTTCCCTAGCCAGAATTTCAAATCAGATCTTAATTTAAAATCTTAGGTCCCTAGCAAAAACATGGAATCGACCTAAAGGCTCATCAATGGTAGTCTGGATAAAGAAAATGTGGCACATATACACCAAGGAATACTACGCAGGCATAAAAAGGATGAGGTCTGTCCTTTGTACAGCATGAATGGAGCTGGAGGCCATTATCCTAAGAGAACCAACACAGGAACAGAAAACCACCCCGTCTCTACTAAAAATACAAAAAAATTAGCCAGACGAGGTGGCAGGTGCCTGTAGTCCCAGCTGCTCGGGAGGCTGAGGCAGGAGAATGGCATGAACCCGGGGGTGGAGCCTGCAGTGAGCAGAGATTGCGCCACTGCACTGCAGCCTGGGCGACAGCGAGACTCCGTCTCAAAAAAAAAAAAAAAAAGAAAGAAAATCAAATACCACATGTTCTTAGTTATAAGTGGGAGCTAAACATCAAATACATATGGAACCAAAGTAGGCAATGGGGCCTACTTGAGAGTGGAGGGTGGGAGGAGGGTGAGGATGGAAAAGCTGCCTATCAGTTACTGTGCATATTACCTGAGCGACGAAATAATCTGTACACCAAACCCCTGTGACATGCAGTTTACCTATGTAACAAACCTGCACATGTACCCCCAACCTAAAATAAAAGTTAAAAAAAAAAAAAAGAAAACTCAAAAAACAAAAATAATAAAAATCCCAGGTCCTGTTGACGATTCTAGGTGGCTTCTCCAAAACCTAACCTCAGTAGTGCATTAAGCAAGAGTCTTCCTTAACCTCCGGCTCTGCATCCAGAAGTTTGCTTGTTAGAGGAAGATAGGCAGTAGCAAAGGGCTTCTGAGTAAGAAGAATTATCTTTCAGGTACATTCTACCTGGAGGTTTTTCTTTTTCTTGACTAAAACTAAGGTAATCCCTGAAATCAATTTCCTCATAGTTGGAGAAAGTGTTGCGCAGAAGACATTTTTGCAAAAGCATTTAGGAGAGCCCATCCAGGTTGGAAGAGAGCCGCAGCTTCTGAAATTGCTGCACCTGCAAAGATCTATGCAATGAGAAAATCGGTGAATTCACCATAAGGTACACTGCGAATTTTGATGAATTTTAGATGTCTGGACTGAGGGTTTTTGCTGTTAGGTAAAAAAGAAAGTGACCGGCCTGAGACTGGTTCGGTTCTTCCCAACTCTTCCTGCTGTGATCATTGTAAAACACTGTGTTATAAGAAGCCTATGGATATTGCTATGGAAGTCTCTCACTTGGTGGGCCCAGCCATCATTTGCCTTCACTACCCTCCTTCCTGGAGTGGGCAGACTTAGACTGACAGAACTCCTGACGCGTCTGGACCTGCTTCTTCTTGACTGTGCCACTCCTTACCAACAAGAAGGCAATATTTTCCTGGAGATCTCCTCATTTCAAGACTGTTCAATACGTTTCCTCCTCATTTCAAGACTGTTCAATATGTTTTCTCCTTATTTCAAGACTGTTCAATAACGTTTTCATCCAGAGAATGTGTTCCTTTTAAGTAGCGTTCCCTGACTCAAAACTAATGTCTGAGCTTTCCCTTTTCACAACTCCTCAATTTTCAGAATTGAAATTTCTAAGCTCCCATTTGAAAGTCAGTCTCAGTTCTCAAATAGGCTAGCAGGAGTCTCAATGGGCAATGTAAGTTTGAAGGATGTTGCCTTTTTAGAAAACGTAACGTTTTGTTTGGTTTGCTCTTGGCACCCCCCTCACAAAACCACATTCTTTCTTTGTAGCTTCTGAGAGAACAAAAGTCCTATCAGGAGTCACAAAAACACCTGAACCCTTCTTTTTCTATTTCCAGAAATAGTTTATGGGGCCACTGAAAGATGTTGATGTTATCTTTTTAATATTCTGAGGAATAATCCTATTAAACAAAAAACAAGGGAAACTGTTATGCCCACAAGGAGGAATTACCCAAAGCCGACTGGCAGGGGTCGAGTTACTTTACAAAACCCTAGTTGTGTGCTGTTTCTATCTCTCCATCAAGGGCTTGGTGAATAAGCAATAATTTGTGGATTCTGCTCATCTCTCTTTGTGAACTTTGTTCTGTGGAATTAGATACAACTTTGACAAATTAGAAAAGTCTCCCCCGTGCCCTGCAGTCCCCAGAGTAGCACAGTCTGCTGATTGTGCGCTGGCCTTCTGAAGTCCGGCTGTGTCAGGCCATCAGTGGCAGCCCGTCCACTGGAGCAGGCTTTTTAATAAGCAAATCTGTCAGCAGCAGGTTCTTCGGATCTTCCGACCTCTCCTTAATCCTCGGGACACGCTGACTTTCTTCTCTGTTTCGCTTATGGCAAAAGGCCCCGAGCTAGGAAAGAAATATCTTCTTTGTTTATAGAGTATGAGCAACAAAATTAACCTTTGAGATTAACTGTAAATGAGTGGGGATAGTGTTTTATCTTCCCCTAAGGCAAGGGGTTGGGGTTAACACTTGCATAAGGGAGTGAATGTGTGCACGCGTGTGCATGCATGTGCACGGACACAAACAACACACCCCACCCTCCACATCGTTCATAACCCATTATAACTGTCTGCTCTTGTTCTGTCTTCTTTATTCATGCACAGTTTTATTTCTGGGCTGCATAGAACTAATGAAAGATATTCCATTTTTTTTCTATTCTTCAATTCCCTTTGAACTCTTAGAGAAGGGAGAAGGATATAAAACATCAACATATTATGAATGATGCCCCATAAGCCTAAAGATAAAAACTTGTTTTTGGCTAAAAAGGATCATCCTTTCCCAGTGGAATTCTCTGGGCCAGCAGAAGTAAACAGTGTCTTGGTATAGAGCAAGGACCATGAATGAGATCAGAAAAAACTGTATTTAGGGGGAAGTGCTTCTTTAGTTTACATGGCAATGTATTCATGTATTGGTAGTGTCAGATGGAACAGTCGTAGTTCTACAAGATACAAAGAATTCTATGCCGGTAAATAACTCTCTCCTGTGTGTGTGTGTATTTGTGTTTGTGTTTGTAAATACAAACTGTTTAATGAGACAAATAAACGAGAGATTTTTTGTTTTGTTTTGTTTAAGAGATACGAGTCTTACTGTGTTGCCCAAGCTGGTCTAACTCCTGGGCTCACGTGAACCTCCCACCTTGGCCTCCCAAAGTGCTGAGATTGCAGGCATGAGCCACTGCACCCGGCCCACATATTTAATTCTAGCTGGTTATGTTTAAACTGTAATTTGACTCAATTAGATATGCTTAAAAAAATTTTTTTATTTTTGAGATAGAGTCTCGCTCTGTCGCCCAGGCTGGAGTGCAGTGGTGCGAACTCAGCTCATTGCAAGCTCCGCCTCCCAGGTTCACGCCATTCTCCTGCCTCAGCCTCCCGAGCAGCTGGGACTACAGGCGCCCACCACCATGCCCGGCTAATTTTTTTTGTAGTTTTTTAGTAGAGACAGGGTTTCACCGTGTTAGCCAGGATGGTCTCCATCTCCTGACCACATGATCTGCCCGCCTCGGCCTCCCAAAGTGCTGGGATTACAGGCGTGAGCCACCGTGCCTGGCCTAAAATTTTTTTTAAAAAGTAAAGTTGACGTAAACAACAAGTTTGTTTATGGACAAAATTCGTACTGGAGAGAGAACAGAAGCCTCCTCGTAGAAGTTATTCTTGGTCTCTGGAAACTCCTGAAGGGTGGGGCAAGATGAGGGTGAGATTGGATTACCTTTGACCCATGTAAAGCCCAGAAATGGACTTCAGACACCCACTATTTGCTGTTGAGAACACTGGGACCACCCATTCTGCTGTGTGTTCTCCATTTCTGGTGGGGTCTTCACCTCCTAAATCCAGCTCAATAATGACAAGGTATCATCACCACTGTGGTGACCGAATCCAGGTGCCCTACTTAGGTGCTCCTGTCCTCATTTCTCAAAGCTGCTGAAATGTGTCTGGGACTTGGGGCACTGACTCATCCCGCTGCAGTCCCTTCTTGAGGCCAATGGTTCTATTAGAAGCATATTCTGATTGTAGTTTCTTCATATTTGGTGGGATTCTGTGGAATCTGACCACTTTTATAATTTTGTTACGTTTCATCAAACAGATCATTTTCTGCTGGTTTCAGTTCTTGCCCTCTCTCTCTCTTTCTCAATAAAGCAGAACAAAATAAAGCAATATGCCAGCACAGAGATATTTTATTTTTCACTCAACAGTAGCAATGGCCGTAACAATTAAATAGAAGAGAAAAGGGAGTTTGTTGTAGGTATAAGATTGGGCTTATGCAAAATGGAGAAATAACCAGCTTAGTGCCCTCGAGTCCATAATAGAATGATCAGAGTTTCAGGGGAATGAAAAGAGAAAATGTGTTGGAATCCCCCACTTCCCCATTATCATCATCTTGGGCCAGGTATTTAATGTGTGCTGCATTGGTTTTGGCTGAGGAAAGTGCTAGAAGGAAGCAGTTTTTTAAGTTCACTTAATATCTCTGGGAGATAATAAAGATCTTTATTTACAAATAATGTGTTTTCAGTGAAGTGTCTTTGTGTGGGCATTGCACACCCTAGCAAAATGGTAAGTTCTTTGTTTTGTCTTGGTGGGAAGAGCAAAGGATACTCTTCAGGATACCTGATTTGAATATAGACATTTTACTCTCTGGGTGTGTGAAAATGTTCAAGTCACAACTTCTCTGTTTCCCAGTATTCTTGATTCCATAGTGGAGTTCGTAATGTCTGTTCTAGCACACGAGGAATAGCTGTAAAGACCAATGAGGACTTAGGAGATTAAAGGGCTCCATTTGACTACATAGCTACCTTGTATCTGTCCTTCAAAATTCAGCCATGTGTCACCTCCTCAGGAAGCCTTCCTGGACCACTGGGCAAGAGCACTTGCTACACCACATGTAATCCTGGTTTATGTGCCTCTTCCACCATTGGCCTGGAATCTCCTTAAGGGTAGGAACAGCAATTCTTGTTCTGTATTTAATGAAACTTCAAGCCCTGCCCAGTGGCTGGCTCACAGTAGGCACGCAGTAAAGGCAGTCAGATGACAGACAAATGTAACTCTGTCATTGACGGGGTGCTCAAAAGGATACTAGATTTGCTAATGTCTATATATCAATTCCTCATGGCAAAGTATACTGAAATAAATTTTAAAAATCTTAAATCAATTTTCACACATTCCTGAAACAAAGTCGCTGAAAAGTCCATGAAGTCTAAGGAAACTGAAAATGAAAGGCCATTATTGGAAAAAAAAATTGGACTGCCATTTTCCCTTTACATATTTCTCATACAAATTAGGGAGAGGGTATAAGAATAAGGACTGAGTGCTGGGGTGAAATTGAAGCACTGGATTATATAATCATACCAGTTGTGTCCAGTACTCTTGTGTGGCTGGCAAAACAATGCACTTTTTAAATGTGTATAAGGTGCAGTCAAAAATATAGGAGATGGCTTTTGTTGGTGTGTCAGCCTGGCAGGCAAAAGAACAATAGGAGATATATTTTGGATTTTCCAGAAGTGAGGACAAACCTGTAAAGCCAAATTGATTTCTCTCAATACACATGACCACTTTGATAACGCTCATCTGAGGAAAAATGGCATGGCTTTTCTCTCTCAGCTGCTTCTGTCCTCATTCCCTTTGCATCTGGCATTTTACAATAACATTTCCAACAGATACGGGTTGTTCAACAGTCACTGGCAATACATTGATTAATTATGTGTGCCAGGCTTTCAGTATACAATTAAGCTAAACAAAATTGCATGAAAGTAATATGAATAATTTGACTCCTAGTTACAAAAACAAGAAAACTGAGTGAAAGTGGAATCTCTGACCTCACTCATTTTAGCATATTGTGGGAGACGAAAATGTAATCAGAGTTATAAATCATACAGCTGCATACTGTGGTGATGCAGAAAGGAAGTCATTCTGGCCTTTGATTCGGAAGAGTTTCAAAGGTAGAAATTAAAGTGAACAGTTTGTTCTTCTAGTAGAAACAAGATTCTTCAAGTAGGAAATATAATGGACGAAAATGCCCTTTTCTTCATAAGTGGGCAATATCTTTCTTTGGTTGTTATTCTTAAAAGTTGTTCTATTGCATTTTCTTCAATATGCTTTAGATATGGCACATTTACACTGTCTGAAAATAATTTTATATCAACCTGCTTATACTACCTCTAAAACCAAAATTTAGAGGATAAAATATATTCCACATCTACAAAAATAAAATGAGTTCTTAATGACCTTTTTTCCCTCCTAATTAAAAAAGTGATATTTACTCACTGTGGACAAATTTGGAAAATGCAAAATAGTATATAAAAAAAGGAAAAAAAATCCATTCATAATCCTATGGTCTTGAGAATCTCTAGGTAATCACACTTAATACTTGTTTCCTTCCAGTTTTTATTGCGTGTGTGAAGTTTATGATTGTATCTTATATATACTTTGGTACCTAATTCCTTCACTTTACAGTACTTCACAAGCATTTTTCAATTTCCTATAATAGTCTGTGAAAACAAGATTTTTAGTTGTTTAATATAACTGTATCATATGGATAAATCATACATTATTTAACAAGGTTAATATTTTTGTCATTCAATTGTTTGCAATTTTTAATTATTATTTTAAAAAGCAAAACACTTGAATGAACAACAAACACTATGCTTAACTCGGTATGCATGTCCCTGATGTTTTCTTTGTGTTAAATTCCAAGTGAAGTTCCCTCAATGTAGGGTCTGAGCAGCTTTAAGCTTCCTATTACGTCATAACCAAAATCCTTTCAGAAATGCCGGAAAACCTGAGCTACTTGTACCCTCAGTCCCAGTGGGTGAGCCACATGACTGCGCCTGAAAGGGGATGCTCTGAAAATCAGTATGCCATAGAAACCTGGGGTGGAATCATGAAATGCAAGGATCTGAAAATATTTCTTTGTTTTTTATATGCACAAACACCAACAGCAGAGGGAAAGGGGGAAAGGAAAAGAATTATGAAAATGTAAAAAGCCATCTAAATGTAAAGCATTTTTTAAATTAGAACCTATCTGCAAAATATAAAACCCTATTTAGAGTGAGTAACAAATTAATCCTCAATCAGAGTACCACGAAAGAGTTTAGGTACAGAAATGTGACCAACCAACTTAAACATGAAAAGAACCAAAGCACACAGGGCTATTTATCCAGACTCATCCAGCAAATGGGTATCTTAACTGATGATAGACTTTATTCAAAATACCCACCCTCTTTTCTGAGAATGGCTCACCTACTCAGTCTATGGGGCTTGTCACCTGAGAGCTATGTTTGTACCCTTGCCATGACTGATTAGACTGGCTGGCTCAAGCTAGTTGGCTAGAGATTTTCCTATCATCTGTAGGATAGTGAGTCGACCTCTTATATAAGTTGGTATTCCTTTGGTTGTAAGAAATAGAAAACTTGATTTATACTGGCTTAAGCATAAAGGGATTTTGTTGACTCATGAAACCAAACTGTGCTAGGAGAGATTTAGGCTACAGCTGTGATTTGATTGAGAACTTAAATGACATCACAGGAATGCAAGTCTCAGTTTCCCTTCTGAGTTGGTACAACCATCAAGCTGGCTCCTGTCATGGTATTAAAAATGGCTGCAGCAGCCCCAAGCTAGCATTCTTACTCAGATAGGCCCAGGGAAGAACAGTGTGTTTGTGTCCCAGGATTCCAGACAAATCTTCCCCAGATTCTCTCTAATTGGATCCATTTAGGCTCAGTGCACTTCCCTGGACCAATCGCTGGCCAGGGTAATGGAATCCACTGATTGATTGAAGCCAATTTGAGTATTCCTGTGGAGCTAGAGGTGAGGTCTATCCCTTTTATGCTGCATGGTTGAGGAATTGGATTTCTGTTAGGAAGGACAGACATCCCGTAGAGGAAATCAACAAATATCCAATAAGATCTCCATGTCATTGGGACTATATCTTGTTGATTGTCATGGGGGTGAATTCTGCTGAAAGTAAGGAGTAGCAACAGAGAGGGAAGAAGAAAGCAGGTGGGACAGAGCACCTGAGGTAGAAATGAAGAGACGATGCTGATGGATTTTTAATGATTGCATCTGGTCTTTTCCTAAGGTCTAGTTCTCTCTCTGCCCTCGGTTCTTTGGAAAATCCCCAATGTCCTTATAATAAATCTCCCATTTGTTGAAGCTGCTTTGAGCTGTTACTTGCTACAGTTTGTACCAATTAATGGCTTCTAGAACATTCCTGAGTTATCTCCGAGTCCTGCCAGCCTTTACTTCTTCCTTTGGCTCAGATGAAGGTCTTCCATTTGATAGCTCTGTTTCCCCATTTAAAGGTGATCTTATAAGGTGTCTCGGATTGAACGTGGCAAGCATGAACAGGGAGCAATAGGAGTTGACTGTGAACCTGAGACAGGCTGGCAATAGTTTATTGGGTCCATTTGATATAAGTATAGGGAACCCATTTGACTCCATTTACTTAGCAGATGTTTATCAGTTCCCCCAAAAGGAATGTTGCAAAAATCTTCAAGAGAGCCTTTCTTTCCTCCTCCCTGTACCTTGGATGTGATGTTATGTGAAATATGTTGATTTTTTTTTTATCTGCAGAAGCCATAAAAATGTCCTGGTTGACATGTACTGTTGTGACAAGCCCTAGTAGATGGTGTCAATAATATTGCTTTATGTTACATTAAGTGACATATTGTAATGCGATTGATACAACGTGGGATGACACACCATAATGCGAAATATCATCTGGAAAATGTAGGAAAAAAAACAGAGGACTCAATGACACTTTTACTTTGTTTTTTCCTCTTCTTTTTTAATAGTTTGGATAAAAAGATCTCCTTAGGATAGTTAGTTGGAAAAGGGTTCAGGTCTTTGGGTTTCTACATGCTGCTCTTTTCATTTGTAATGAATAGGTGATGTAGAAAACATTTGCCTTCTTCAGGGTTTGATAAAGTCTACATTTGAACTGAATGTCTGCAAACACTTTTGTGGTTCTTTAGTGACAATATATTTTCCACATATCAAAATTGCCTTTATAACCTTTCTATCAAAAGAATTCCACTGACCCCACTTTAGCTCATAGTCTTCTCTTTAAATTTCCTGCTATTTCTTTCTTTTGTTCTATAAAGACTGAAGGGGGAAAAAAAACCCTTTCAGATTTCACTGTAAAGTCGATGACAGTCTTACAGTGTAACACCTTTCAAAATTTTGGCTGTATGTCCACAGTCTTATACAGTTCCTGGCACATAGTAGCACTTATGTGTTAAATGAATTTCTAAAGAGTCTTCATCTTTATACCTTATTTGTGTTTATTGAGTGGCATTTAATCAAATATAGTAAAACCCTATGTATTAGTTTTCTAGAGCTGTGATAGTAATTAAGTACCTAAGTAATAGTAAATAAGCACAAACATGATGGCTTAAAACAACAGAAATTTATTCTCTGACAGGTTTAGAGGTGAGAAATCCAAAATCAGGGTGTTGGCAGGGCCATATTCCCTCTGAAGGTCTCAGGAGAATCCTTCCTCGCCTCTTCCAGCTTTTTGTGGCTCCAGGCATTCCTGAGCTTGTGGCTGTATATCTCTAGTCCCTACTTTCCTCTTCACTGGCCTTATCTTCTGTCTCTGTGTCTACTCTTCTTCTTATCAAGGTCACTTGTCGCTAAATTTAAGGTCCATCTGGATAATCTAGGGTGATCTCATCTCAAGATCTTTAACTTAATTACTTATTCAAAGATCCTTTTTTCCAACTAAAGTCACATTCACAGTTTCTGGTGTACATATGTTTTGGGAGGGGGTCCCAAATCTGGTACACCCAATTAACAAAATAAGGAGCTGGAGCTGTGCTGAGTAATTAACCTTTTTGGTTCATGGTTACATAAAATCCTCTTGTTTTACTCTATGTTTAAAACCTTTTCTGTTTACTTTCATGTCTCAGTAATTATGGTATTATGAAGATACTTATACATTTCTTTAATAATAGGTATTGTTATAATATCATGGGGTTTTCAATCTGACTATGAATTTGCACTATATGGATACAAAGAATAGAAAAACTTGAGATGAATTTATTGACCTCAGTACAGACTCTAAAAGTCCTTTAAGAACAAGAAAACTGACCTCCATGGATGAGCTGTGAGGTGTATGTGATCTATCTTTTGTTAAAGCAGAAGAACATAGAGATTCTGGCCAGTTGAGGATTTTGAGTAGATAGACCACATTGTTTCCTTAAATGTGGATTTCGTCCCTGTTACCTCCCCTTATGCCCATATCTACCTACAGACATAGGAGTTCAGAGATGAGAAAAATGAATGTTAGGGTGACCAGAGAAGGTCTTCTGAAAGGAACAGGTGATATGATAAGGGGATGCCGTTCAAGGGAAAGGTGTAGCCTAAGGGTTCTGGCTCTGGGCCACCGAAGGCTCAAATGAGCACTTGTTATCAAAACAATATGGGGCTAGACCCTTAGAACCAGGCATCCCTTAGTCAGGCTGAAAAATTTGCTTCTGGTCCTTCTAACAGTAAGACAGCAGCATGACTATAGACTTGCATTAACTTTTTATCTCTTTGTTCAAGATCTTGTGGCTGCATAGAATAATTTAATAAATCAAAATCATTGTTCTCAATTTTCCTTGTGGCTACATTGGTGTTCTTTTGAATGGAGTTCAATTATTGGAATGGCATATATTACATTGAATCATTTTATAGCTCAATCAATAGGCACATCTTCTAATAAATATTGATGCTCCTTGGATGCCTACACCAGTGTCCCGCACATTCAACACAGCTGTTATGATTCAGGCAGCTCTGGGTAATTAATGTTTTTATTTTGTTCTTGTGCTGAACTCTGCCACTCACATATGAACATGTCCTTTCTAGAAGGGAAGAGATTCTGACGCAAACGAAATCACCCAGGAATCTATTACACTAAACACACTTCACAAAATTTTGAGAACTGAAATTTATTACAGAGCTCCATTTATATAGAAATAACCAGACTCAATGCATTAGAAAAAAACTAATAGCCTAACTGCCTTTAGTCTTTGAAAATGACCAGCTGAGAAGAAGTGGAATGTTTTCCTAGTAGGTTTGTAAAGCAGAAACTCTTAACTAAATCCTGCAGGGAATACCACTAGCTTCTAATAAGGAAAAGGAAAAAGATGCCTGGGGAGTGTCTTGTGAAGGTATGATAGAAACTAAATATCCAATGCCCCAAGGATCATAATTAGTACATTTGCTAAATAAGATTCTTATACAATCTTACACTTAATTATATTCTTATAGTCAAATAAAATCAGTAATTTTCTTTAAAGTTCAGTACACAGTGACTTATTGTTGAGCAAATAATAACATGTCTAAATTTCTAAAATATTTTGGTTCCCAGTAAGAATTCAACATTAGTCATTTTTTCCTGCATCTACATGAAGGTACTGGGTCTCACTTATATCTTCCTTCACAAATGAAGAGTGGCTAGACCACCAATTCACACGTTCTCTCTCAAAGGGATCATGTAATCTGGTATATGTATTTTAATAATAATGTACGTATTATACCTGCCCATCTGAAAGCAAACATCTAGATGCCCTTTTATTTTTGTTGTTAACTCTTTGGAACACAGAACATGGACAGTCATCTTAGGAGGGGGAAACCTAGAGAAAAAATATAGTTTTGAATTAGGGCCTGAGGCTGAATTGTGGAACAAGTAGGATTTTTGTTTGTTTGTTTCACAAGTATGGAATTGTGCCATTTTGTTATGTTCATGAGTACCAAGTGTGTGTACTCAGAGGGTAGCTTTAATATGTTTGCAAAGTGTCCTCTCCAGTCAGTTTGTGTAAGGTGTTGTCCCAATAATTTTATTTTGCTTTTGTAATTTGAGCTAGATTTCAGTGCTGATTTATCACCAGCATGAGAATATCCTTGCTAGGGATTATAAAAGGAAAAGGCAAGCCCTTTATACATTTAGCTGTATCAAAACACTGTTATTTCTCAACTTTGAAGTCCTTAAAACTGTCTAAGCTTAGAGCTGAAGCTCACCTATTTCTGTACAATTTATTTCGAACATTTCCCAGACTTATAATTTTGAATGTTGTGTATTGTAGTTTTCTTACTTATTTTCATTTCTTTTCCCAAGATTCTGGAGTAATGCTGCTCAGAGTCAAGAAATTTTAAGTAAATGAGAGTATAAATGTAAGCATTCTATGTTGCTTTACTTCTGTGAATACATTTGTACTGGTAATTTGATAGCAGAGCATTGAATAAAGAAAGTGAAGAATGATAAAAATATGAGGGAGTGTGCAACGCACATTCAGACCTTATCAGCTCCAGGATCAGTTATCTGTTTGAAGAAAATTACATTGCATCTGTCAATAGACTTAATAACTCAGTGCCTGTGATTTGATAATGGATAATCACACAAATTCAGGAAGCTAGACCATATGCCATTCCAGTCTTCTCTTCTCTTATTCACCTTAATTTTCTAGATGAGTGAAATTATCTAGTTCTGGACTCAAGATGGCACACATGGAAATAGAGCCTGCAGGAATCCAGCTGCCTCTGATGTTAGTCAGGCGCAGGTGGAGACTGCCGGGTTATGTCTGGGACCCTGGAATCTAATTGAAATGGGCAGAGTTTGGAAAATTGCAAACCTGGACAATGCAAGTGATTAATGGATGGAAAGTAATAAAGGGTGGATGTGGAACAGTTGAGGGAATTGGCTAGTGGGAAACAGTGAGGCTTCAGAGCCAAGGATTCAGAATCTAAGAAAACAATTTGGTATGCTATATATAAACCACGAGGGATAGGGATTAAATGGTAGAGATTAGAGATTATTTAGGGATAATAATCTGGAAGCAGGGAGTCCCTTAAGGGCGCTTAATTCCTGTTGATCCAGGATGCCATTTCTGTTTATAAAACCACTTCTCTACTCTTACATAATATGGTCATTGTATCAGTTAGCAATGATTTGGGCTACAAGTATTTGATGACTTAATTTCAGTGATTTAAACAAAAAAAAATGTGCTTCTTGTCCTCAGATATCAAGAAAACCAGAAGTAGGCAGTTTCTGTTGTGGATTTGGCTGCTCACTGATGTCATCAGGGACTGAAACTCTTTTCATCTTTCTGCTTTGCCCTTCACACCATGACACTTGTCCTCATGCTTGGTTGTTGGTGGTTACCAGGTGGCCCCTCCATCTACAGAGTGTCTCCTCCACAGCACATGATGGGAATGGAGGGACTGTCCCATCAGAACCTGCCCCTTCACATCAGGAGAAGCAAACTTGCCCCCAGATACTACCAGTAAACACTTACTTTCATCTCTTTAGCTGGAATCACATAGCCATGCTGAATTTCTAAGAAAGCTGGATAAGTGAGTATCTCAGTTGGGGCTGGGCATATTGCTGCCCAAAAACATTTGGAGTTTTGTGAACAAGGAAGGTGGGAAGAATGCGTGGCAATTAGGCAACAAGCACAGAATGTCACAACCATCCACGCAAGCTTTCTTGTGGAGGGAGAACAAGTGCTAGGCAATTGTGCTAGTATCACGGGGGCTACAAGTGTTTGGTGGTCCAAGTAATGCCAATAGTAGGGGTTGTTTGTGCCTTACTGCAGTCTGTCATTACATGCTCTTTTTAATATGAATGGATTAGATATTTTTGAAATGTGTATTAAATGACGTAAAACCACAAGAATACACCATGAAGAGCTGACTCAGCAGGAACAAGAAACTGAATCCATACTTTCAATCTGGCTCTTGGCTGGGAACTACCCCTACATTTCTATGAGGCCATAGTCTAAACTGAGATTTTTTTTTTTTTCTTTCTCTCTCTCTCTCTCTCTCTCCCATTTTATTGGCTTTTTGGAGCTCTGGTTTTTGTGGATTGGGAATAACAATCAAGTTATGTTCTTAGAGAAGGCTACCATGCTGAAATTAAAGTATATCACCTTTTAGCTTAATTAAATAGATAAGAACTTGACAACAAGATGGCTCACTTATCAGGCTTATTTTATATCTATGCTACTTCTTTTTTTCTTCCAGGAAAAGTTCAAAGGGTTTGATTTACATCTAACATATTCCCAGAGAAGCTAGAGGGAAGTTGACAATAGATCTTGTCACCTTATTTTGCAGATATGGATCTTGAGACTCAAAGACTTTGTCTTCAGTCAAACAGCAATAGTCATCACTGCAAATATTGCTACAAAACATTCCACTTGGCCACATTGCCCTGCTGCAAATAGATGTCTCTCAGAAAGTGAAATCAATGAAAATGAGACCATTTGTCAAGTATTTTCTGTTGAAGAAATGAGTTCCTTGAGTGGTCAGTTACAGAGAGCAAAAGGCCACAGCCAGATTTGCAGGAAGCTGGGCTCTTATTTGTAGATTCACAATGGTTTGATAATGCCACCATTTTTGTTACTGCGTATTTTAAGCAAGAGGGAACTTTCTTCTAATTTAGAGTTTGTACCTCTCATAATTGGTCTTAATCGTAGAACCGATGTGTATTGGTATTTAAAATTGTAATGTGTGAGTGTCCTATGATTTTTCTTTAATTTGCTCTTTCAACAGCTATTTATGGGAGTACCCACTAAGTCTTTGGCATGGTTCTAGGTGGTGAGAATATAAGACAGATGAGGTTATTGTTCCCTAGGTTTCCATTCTAGGAAAGGGGAAATACAAACAAGTGCAATTGTGAGCACTTTAAATGAGCTAAACTTGAAAGGCAGCAAGCAGAAAATGACCTTCCAGCTTTTTCTTCCACTGTTCCTTTGAAACTGCTTCTTGGACTATTTAATCCTTGCTCCATAGGTAGAAACCTTGGACTGGTCCATCACTTTTCCGGTCATTTTAGTCACAAGAAGAGTCTCTAAAATATTTGAAGGGCACTGCTCTAAGGTGAGAACAAGATAGGTCTGATGAAGGAACAGAAAAACAATAGAAGGCCTTTGTGGCCTTACTTAGTGGGAAAAGGGAGAGAACATGGGAGGAGGTAAGGTTGGAATGTAGGTGGAAACTAGCCAGTTCACGGGCCAGGAGTGAGAGTTTATTTTCAGTGTGAGCTGCAGCAGTGGAGGGTTTTGAGGAAGAGAGTGACATGATCCGATGCGTAATTTAAAAGATCACTCTGACTTTTGCATGGGAATAGACTCTAGGGAAAAGAGAAAGAAACAGAGAAACTATTTGGGGGAGGCTTTTGCCTTCGTCAGGGTGACAGATGAGGGTGACACAGAGTAGGGTGGTGATGGCTTTGGGCTATGTGAAGTCTTTCAGGCAGACCCTTCTCTCCTAATGCCTATATAACCACCACTGTGGCAGCCATGTGGTAGTATTTAGTAAGTCTGTGCTGAATATCACATGGATACCTTTGTGAGTCAAAGAAAAGAAATGCCATTTATAGGATTTAGAGAAAAATGTGTCTTTTGGTTTCTTTATCTTATTTTCTAATATCTCAAATTCCCATTCTAAGTGCAGGCCTTAGGATGTAAGCACGTATCGAAGGCACAAAATCAGCCTGAGGAAAATTTTCCCTGACTCATATTTTTTTCTAATTGTCACACCTTTGGCATAATTCAGCCTTCAATCCTTACACAAGAAAAAGAGCTGCATTAAATATTTTGAGAATTTAGTTTTCTGACTTTTTAAAAAGGTATTCTTGCCTCCCCTTCTCTCTTTTCTCCCTTCCTCCCCCTTCTTGTCCCTTCCCTCTCTCTTTCTCTATCTGTCTCTTTCATAAAGAAATAAGTGAATGGGAAAGCAGAAGGCTTGATTTAATTTATTTTGGGAGAAAATCCAAGGGGTGGTGCCATCACTACACACGTTTGTCAATAATTATTTTGAGAAGGGAAAACAGAAAAATTCAGTGATATCTTTAGGAAAAAACCCCAACAACCCCTGGCAAAGCCATAAACCACCCCAAATGCTGCCATAAAACTTCAGTGCCGTGTATGGTTTCAAAGCAGGATTTGTGAAGCAAAACCCATGATTAAAGTAAGAATAGTATGAGCTTTGTGCAGCCCTGTTGGCCCCTGCTGTGTAACTTAAGTCTCCCCTCCTCCTCGGATTCTGCAGAGGAGGCTAAGCAAGGTGAAAATGCCTCAGGGAGGAGGGTTGTTCACATCCAGGTCAGGGAGGAAATTGGTCTTGGGAGCCAGGGACCTTTATCCCTCTTGTCTTGTGATAAAAAACTGGGGTTGGAGCTCAAGGCAATACATTTTCTCTCTCTCTCTCTCTCTCTCTCTCTCTTTCTCTTTCTCTCTCTCTCTTTCTCTTTCTCTCTCTCTCTCTCTCTCTCTCTCTCTTTCTGTCTCTCTCTCTGTCTCTCACACACACACACACACAATCTTGCTAGGCTTGATTCTGGCGTGACTTCTGTGATCCTTCATACTGATTCTAATTGAGAATTTAAATTCAGGTAAGTTCTCTTCTTGACTTTCCTTTTCTCATTAGCTCTTACTCCCCTCCCTCAGCCTCAGTCTTCTAACTTCTCTCTAGAACAAGTTTTCTGGGCTCTGCCTACTCTTCCCCCGCACCCCACCCCCACCCCCGCCTACCTGTTTCCTTCCCTTTTAGACCATGCTATCCTCATTTCTTCCTTTGTTCTTCTTTACCACACCCTACCCTATGGCCCCTTCCCCTTCCTCTCTGTTCTCTTCTCCATCCCCTGTGGTGTGGAGCCAGGTGTTATTAGTTGAAGATAATCACAGATGTTTGTTTCCTATACCCTTCAGACTCCATTTTGTGGGAACTGGACGTGGAAGTTACCTCAAGTGTACAGATAGATTCAAGTCAAGGAAGCCTTTCTTTCCTCTGTGAGCATCCTAGGGACAAATTGGATGTGTCCTGCAGGAAGGAAAAAGACACAGGTCACAGGTCAGCTGCTCTGAATTCATGTGGGGGGCCTGTCACAGCCTCTGTGGTCTCAGGGTGCCCATCTGCAGGTAAAGGGGTCAGATCAGATAAGGTTTAAGGTCCTTAAACATCATTTAATCATCCATGGTTCCAACTGTGAGGATGTTCGTTATTACCAGTTCTGGCCAGAAAAGCAAGACTCTATAAATGAGACAATTCTCCTGCCTGCCTGTGAACATCTGGGCAAAATATTGGGCCCAGAAGGGTTCTAATGAGACTGGAAGAGCCCCAAGAAGTATGTGTGTAAGCATCCCTGTGCCTCTTGGGAGGGGATGCATCAGGTCTCACATGCGGCCCAGAAGAAGGACCCCTGAGGTGAGTTCAGTTTGCTGCTGGCCACGAAAGATGACTGCCCCACAGTGGACCCCTGTTCTGTGAGCTCCCAGACCGCCCCAACATCTGTCTCTGGCATCACTGCAGTGGGATCAGTTCCCTTGGTGACAGCAGCTACCTGTCCTGATATCCAGTTCATGGGTTGTTTCTTGCCTAGGGAGGTGATAAGTGGGCCAGCTTTCCTTTCCGCCTTTGAGCTGACTTCCTTCAGGGCAGATTCAAAACAACTCCAGGAAGCTCATTGAAAAGGGTGGAGGAACTTATGAGACTTATGAGATCTTTAGCTTTTCCTTTAAGGTTTTCTTTCTCTGCAGATGGTCAAACTGCTCCCCTGTCTTCTGAGGCCTCAGGACTCTTATCCCCATTGGCCTTCTCTCCTTCTTGCAGGCAGCAGGCGGGGCTGGCCACAGGCCTCCTTCTTGGCTGCACCTTGCCAGCACTCGACTTGCAATTTCCCCAAAGACGTTTCTGTTTTACTCAAGGCAAATGAAACTTCATGGACCATTTCTTCCTACTTTCCTAGAAGCAAAGGCTGGCACAAGGGAGGGGGTGGGAAACGCATGCAGAAAGTCACTTCTCAGCACCCGCAGAGGAAAGTGCTGACCCAGCGGCGGGGCACGGGGACTCTGGGTACTCCTAGGAGCAGATGCGCAGCCGCAAGTGCACATCAATCACGCAGCTTCCTGTGCGACAGGTAGAGCAGGACTTCTGATCAAGTGCTAGTGTGAGAAATGCAGCAACCTCCCTTCCCCTCTTTTTTCTTTTTCTTCCCCTCCCCTTCCCCAACTCGTCTCTCCTCCCCCACCCCCCCCGCCCCCCACCCCCGCCCCCCGCTCTAGCTCTTACTCTTTTTTAAAAAATAGGAGCAGATATTTTTTACTTCTAGCCCAGATGCTACTATTTTTATATTATTTGCACTTACTGAGTTGAAACGCAACAGATGTTTCAAAAGGGTTTAAAACTAAATTCCTTATTAGGGACATGACAAATAAATCACATACCTAACTTTGGAGATTTCCTTTGCTCAGACTCTTGACAGATATTTTTTTTTTTTTTTTTTTCCAGGGTGGAAAGGGGAAGGAAGATCTCTTGTAATAAAATGACAATGAGAAGAATAGAATAAAAATCACGATTATTTACTGACTGAGCTAGGATGTTTAGGTACTCTAAGTATTTTCCATCTGTTATTTTATTCGACACTCACAGCTACCCCAGGGAATTGACCAAAAATTAAGCTGATCTACAATTAAAGATAAGAGCTTGATTCGATCATTAAATCCTATAGTCTTTTGGACACACACACACAAAACTTGAAATGAATTTTTTCAATAAACCAAATTTCCCAGACTTTACTAACAAAGGAGGTCGCAGTATAAGCAGCACCCACATTCTACTGGACTTTTCCTTTCCCTGTATTGTTTCTAGAGAGTTTCCGGGGGGGATCTCAGATATATTCACCAATGGTTTTCTTATTCTTTGCTCCCCTTCAGATGCCTGAAGCCAAGTGTCTCACTCCTGCATCTGCTGAGGCCTTTTGTGTAAACCCCTTTCCTTGCTAAAATCTTCTAGAAGCACCAGTCTGAGGCCCCCAGTCACCTGGTACCCTTGAGACAGCACCATGCTGGAGCCAGGCTGTGATCCAGGCAGAATGGGATGGCCCTTCCCCCAGCAGCCCTTCTATTTCCCAGCTACCCCGGAAGTCCTTTATGCTAACAACCCTCTTGCATTTTTAAGATTTATGTATGTATTTATTTTTTAACTTTTACGTTCAGATATACGTGTTCAGGTTTGTTCTGTAGGTAAACTCATCTCATAGGGATTTGTTGTACAGATTATTTCATCACCCGGGTATTAAACCTAGTACCAAGTAGTTATTTTTCTTGATCCTCTCTCTCCTCCCACCCTCCACCCTCTGATAGGCCCCAGTGTCTGATGTTCCCGTTTATATGTCCATGTGTTCTCATCATTTAGCTCCCACTTACAAGTGAGAACATGAGTATTTGATTTTCTGTTCTTGCATTAGTTTGCTAAGGATAACGGCCTCCAGCTCCATCCATGTTTCTGAAAAGGATATGATCTCCTTTTTTTATGGCTGTATTGTATTCCATGGTGTATATGTACCACATTTTCTTTATCCAGTCTACCATTGATGGCATTTAGGTTGACTCTATGTCTTTGCTATTTTAAATAGTGCTGCAATGAACATACATGTGTATGTGTCTTTATGATAGAATGATTTATATTCCTTTGGGTATATACCCAGTAATGGGATTGCAGGGTTGAACAGTAGTTCTGTTTGAGGGATCACCACACTGCTTTCTAAAATGGTTGAATTTAGAACCTTTCCTCTCCTCAGAGCCTGAGCTGGATACAGATCCCCTGCTCCCCGTCCTATTGTCCTACGCCTGTCTCTAGGCCATTAGTTAACTGAAGTCTGACTAGGCCGGCTGAAAGCACATCACTTTGCTTGTTCTTTGCTTCAGCTCTCCAAAATCTTGAAAAGGTATGAATAGCTGCCAGAGCAACATAAAACTTAGATGCTCTCAAATTAGTCCTTGCTTGCTTCCATTAGGTCTTTTCTGACAATTCTCTCAAAAGGACCAAAGGTTAGCTCAATTAGTGGCCCTGCCCTGCAGATATGAGCAGATAGTGGCTCTAACTTAGCTGTCTGGTAGACTGAGGAAGACAATACAAATATGTAAGTGCTGTGGACTGTTTGTCATTTCTGTTACCTCTGAGTCCATCCACTTACTGTCTCCTCTGCCAGAAGATTCTTCTGTCATGTGGCCCAGTCTCTCCCCTCCTTTAAGTCTTTGCACCAGAGTCATCTGATCAATGAGACCTTTCTTAACTACTCCATTTAAAATGCAACATCCCTCACCCTAACTAACTGACCCATTTCTAACTAACCTACTTCTCTGTTTAACTTTTCTCCATAGCATGTTTTAAAAATGTGGTGAAAGACATATAACACAAAATACACATAATATAAAATTTACCCTCTTCACTTCTAAGTGTACAGTTCAGTAGTGTTAAGTCTGTTCACATTGCTGTGCAATGGATCTCTAGAACTCCGTTCATCTCGCAAAACTGAGACTCTTTAGCCATTAAAATGGAACTCCCCATTCTTTCCTCTCTTAGCTCCTGAGAACCACCATTCTACTTTCTGTCTCTATTAATTTACGTACCCTATGTATCTCAGCTACATGGAGTAAAAATATATTTGTCCTTTTGTGACTGGCTTATGCACTTAATGTAAGGTCCTTGAGGTTCGTCCATGTTGTAGCATATGTCAGAATTTTCTTCCTTGGTAATGCTGAATAGTATTCCATTGTATGTATACCCCACATTTGGTTTATTCATTCATACATCAGTGGATATTTGGGTAGCTTTCATCTTTTGGCTGCTATGAACAATGCTGTTTGAACAAGTCTCCTTAGAATTTTTTACTTTCTTATATTCTAAATTAGGAGTTTATTTGGTTTATGCCTGGTGTCTTCCATTAGGATATAAAGTCATAGATTTCTATTTTGAACCCTGCTGTGTCCCCAGATTCTGAAACAATGTTTGAGAGGTAGGTGCTTAAAAATATTTGCCAAGTGGATTAGAAGACAGGGGAGGTTAGGAGAAATACCTAATGTAGATAACGGGTTGATGGGTGCAGCAAACCACCATGGCACGTGTATACCTATGTAACAAACTTGCACGTTCTACACATGTATCCCAGAACTTAAAGTATAATAATAATAATAATAAAAGACAGGGGAAGGTAACAAAAGTTTTTAAAAATGGCTTTTAGAGGAATCAGAATAACGAATGTGGTATTAAATGGTCTCTAAATACAAGAATTTAAAGACTTCAATCTTCTGGTCACCCACAGATCAAGGTCCCTTTCTTTCTTCAAATGTCATTTTCCTGGCATTGACATTAAAAGTTGAGTATATAAGGTAAACTTGACTGCTGTCCTTACCAACAAGAAAGGACAGTTCTTTTCCCATTGGGGCTGATGAGAAGAAGTCTTCAGCCACATCTCTCAGAACAGCAGTCCAGTTTTTATATGGCTATACTCAGTCTGATGCCTGCTGTATTCCTCATGTTAAATTTATGTGTGAAGTTAAACTTGCAGGAGAGAGGGAGGGTAGGGAGGAAATTAATGCTCTTCTCTGCATTTATGCCTTGCCTTTTTCTCATCTCTGTAAAGTATAAACCTTTAATGACCTAGAATCCAAACATGAAAGCTTCAATAATGGGAGTATTTTCTTGTAATAATTATTGATGAAAATGAAGATCCGCAGGAACTAGAAGTGCTTTCCAAATCAAACAAATGTCAAATTGTTCTTAGAATAATCTGTGTGTAGATGGCTATAGTCAAGTTCTTTGAAAATTGGTCATTTAGAAGCCTTTTTACTGTAAGTGTGGTCTGAGTATAAGCAGCAGCAGCAGTGTATGGGAGCTTGTTAGAAATGCAGATTCTCAGGCCTATCCTTTACCTACTGAATCAAAATCTACACTTTAACAAGATGCCCTGGGAACTCAAATGCGTCCTGAAGTCTGAAAAACATTGGCTCAGGGTATTCATTCCTCTGAATAATAACATTGTTCTCCAACTTTAGGGACATTTACTCTTATTGCAATTTCAGAGACTTTATCTTATTCCATTAATGTAATTTTTGAATCTCGATGTTTAAACATGACCATAGAAGTTATTTTGTATTTTCTCTGGAAAGGCAATTTATTCTAAAAAATATCTGCTAATTTTCAGACTATAGAAATAACTTTTTGAAATCACGGCACCACAATCCAGAGTCTATGCAATTTAAGATTCAGCAGTAAATTACAGAAAATATGTTTAACAGAGGAAAAACAAAAATAGTGTTTTGGAATTTAACTACTCTTGCTTTTTTTTTTTTCTTCTCAGAATACTTGGGTCCCTGCTTGGCATTGTCAACCTAGAGAAAGAAAAGAGCTTTTACTACATTAATGTTATCCAACATGCCTATTTTCTAAATTCCTGCAGTATTTATCTTCAAATTCTTGTGCTTGGGTTATCCCCATTATTGTTACCAATGCTCCAATCCTTATATTTAGAGTACAACTTGGAATTTGGCTGTCTCCTAGAGATATTCATTTCAGATTAGTTCTACTTTCTCCCTTCTATCTGAATTATTATAGGAGCTTAGGGAACCCCCCCACACACACACGCACACCCACACATACACACACACAAGTAACATCAACAAAATTTCTGTCTGTGGAGCACAGAAGCCAAGTCTAATCAGCCAAGTAATCATCTTTAGCTTAGTGATTTCATTCTTTATTGTTGGAGTAATTTCTGTATAATATGTTGTTTATAAGACCTAATTGGGATATGAATAGCTTGGGGTTAATAGTTGAAGAAATGTTTCACATTAAGTCACTTGCCCTGATGAAAGTGTGACTTCCTCTGTCTTTAAGAAAAAATCCACCTGAAGACATGCTCCTTGTTCTTTATGCATTATTGTGGGGACAGGAGCCCCCAGTGCATCAGAACTTGAAGTTTAATAGTCCTGGTGGTTTAATTTCCTCCTGTGACAGGTGGGGAACTTGAAGCCTAAAAATTATAATTGATCCACCTACGGTTATGTGGCTTGTTGGTGTCACTGTCTCACTGTATTAAAAGAAACAACGCGAAGTGTTCTGGCTGCCATCCCTGGAACTGGATGCACTTTATTTAAAAACACAAGCAGGTATGCAAAAAGTGCCTCTCACTTAACCTGTGAGTTACTAACTCTTGCTGCGGAAAGCATCTGACACACTAAACACGAAGGAGTTTTGAAATAAGCAAATGGCATGGGAGGTTTCTGTGTCTGGTAGTGTTAGCAATTGGCTGAAATTGGCCCTGAAATACACCACGATGTATTGGTGACCTCTCCCAGGAAGTGCCTCTATTGCACTTTATTTCTTGTGAACTACTCTTTCCTGTTCTGTTGCCTTGAAGTCAGGGCATGGGAAAACCAGGCAGGATGCTTCAATTTGGGCCAAATGACCTGTGTAATAGCAGTAGTTACAATTGATTCCAGAGGACACACGCTCTTTGCTTCTTTCATTTCTATGTTATGAAGCAAATAGGAAAAAGAATGAATATTTGAGGCAGAGGGTGAAAAAAAATCACCAATTGCTTCCCTGGATAGGCACCAGCATAGATGTATGAGCCCTTTACCCAGGGCAGATTAAAGCACTTTTGACAGTAATAGAACCAAGATCAGACACCATGATTCTAAGAGCATCATTAAAGGATGTACCATTGGGGGTTCTTAGCATTAATCACAGGTGATTATGAGGGCCTTGCCATGTTGTGAGTATCTCTCATGCATACAGACTCACAAACCTTCCCCGGCAAAATGATGGAATGGGCTGAATTATAAAATAATGATAGCAAACTGCTGCTTAAGGACAGCTGTTCACTGTTGTTGGGGAAACTGAGCCTAAAGGAATGGTGGGGGGAGAGAGAGAGAGACAGAGAGAGAGAAAGGGGGTTGTTTTGATTTAAATGATGTATTTCATGCTTTAGCATTGATCTTAATTCAGATGGTGTTTGAAAAGAAGGAGATATTTTTATTTCAAATATGATTAAGCAGCCGATCAGTTCCAAATCCAGAATTTTAGGTTGCAAAGACTATGGTCAGAGATGATCTCCATTTGACATAGGCGAGCAGCAAGCACATCTCTGGACCCACACACATCATGTTTGCTGCCTCACTGGCATCCTGGCTTGGTGGGGACTGGAGGGAAGACCTCTGGGTAGAGAAGTTGGCTGGGGGATATTTGCCCCTCCAAGTTTGGGGAGACCAAGACTGCCAGGGAAGGAGCTGGGTGTGCAAGGAAGTCACTGAACGCTCCTCAAATTGTTTCCTTGAAAATAAGTAAGCCACGGATCACACATTTGTTCTGCAAGAAAATTGGCTTGGGAATCCTTAGTTCAATTTAGTTGTGGATAATTTAAATAAGAGGATGGAATTTTGTCTCATTTATGATTGATCCAACATCCCCTCTCCCTTTCTGGATGATAGCCTTTCTTCCATGCTAGGTATGTGGTGCCTATCCCATGCTGTCTGTGTTTTGAAATAACTTTTTTTTTAATGGCCCCCCTGTAATTTTTATTTTGTGATACTAAAACACTTGAAATATTATTTATATTTTTAAAAGTACAATTTATAGGCATTTCCAAATATATTTCCCCTTAAAAATGAGAACTTGTTATTTACTGGCTGGGCATGGTGGCTCACGCCTGTAATCCCAGCACTTTGGGAGGCCGAGGTGGGCAGATCACGAGGTCAGGAGATCGAGACCATCCTGGCTAACACAGTGAAACCCCGTCTCTACTAAAAAATACAAAAAATTAGCCTGGCATGGTGACGGGCGCCTGTATTCCTAGCTACTCAGGAGGCTGAGGCAGGAGAATGGCATGAACCCGGGAGGCGGAGCTTGCAGTGAGCCAAGTTCGTGCCACTGCATTCCAGCCTGGGCGACAGAGTGAGACTCTGTCTCAAAAAAAAAAAGAAAAGAGAACTTATTATTTACTAAAGATATATAAGGATAAACTTCAAAAGACTTAAGTTTGCCCTGAAAACTTTATAACCCAGAATTTTAAAGGCATCTTCAGTTACCTCTTCCCAAATTCTATTCCACTGCATCATTCAGTTGTAAGTGAATAGAGGCTTCTTCCCTGAAATTTGCCACTTGCCACACACAACATTAACTCTCCCACCCAAATGATTTCTTCATTCATAGATTTTTCCCCAAGCAAGAGCCAAAACAGTTTAAAGCATTTATTTTTAGATGCTTTATTTTTTCAGCCTCTTCTGGCCAGCCCTGGAAGGTGCCATTGGTCCTTGACTTCAAGTCAGCAAATTGTTTCAGTCAGGACTCTTCATTAAAATCACTGTGTTTTTTTTTTTTTTTCTTGTGGATACAATCCTGAGACTCAGGCCAGCCAAACAGTATTTGGTTCCGGTGAAAAGTAGAAATTTCCCATTTCACCTCAATGACCACCGGCCTTGTGCCTAAAAATGTTCATATTTGTCATACATCCCTTTCTTAATGGCTTTCTCTAATTTCAAGTAAATCTTTGGCCATATACATCATAGTTCATTTCAAGTGATGCAGAGGACAGTAGCTTTATGAAGGAAGTGCAAGCACCTTTAAATTAGGGTAGAGTTGTCAGATTTAGCGAATAAAAAATGCAGAATACCCAATTAATTTAGAATTTAAGATAAGCAACTAATAACTTTTTAGTATAAGTATATTCCATGCAATAGTTGGACATCCTTATACTGAATTCTTATGTGTTGTTTATCTGAAATTCTAATTTAATTGGGCATCCTGTACTCCTCTGGCACCCTATGTTAGGACAGAGGAGTGAGCCTATGCAGCCACTGGAGTTGGCATGGTCCAGCACTAAAACCCCTGTCCCAGGAGGTCCTGTCAAGAGAAGAACCAGGTTAGTTGGCCTTACTTTGATCAAGAACTACAGAGGAAAATTCTAATCCATTGCACTATTTCAGGATCTAAGAGATCAGGGACTGCAACAAATAGAAAGTGAGGTTAGAAAACCAGGTCTAAATCATGTGACTACACTTGACTGTTTTCTGTGAGGATGTTCTCCATTATCCATGAGTGTCTTTCTTCCTTTATTCTCCCTAAACTTCCCATAAAGATGAATGTGGTTTGCTATCTAGTGATGCTATAGGAAGTTGAGCATTAATGAAAAAAAGATGGCCATCTATCCTGGCTCACGACCCCCTGGGCACTTAATGCTAACCAGCTTCTCTCCTGGTTAGTATTAAGATGGTGTCACAGATTCTCTTAAGCAGCCGGTACTTAATGCACATAACAGGCTTGTTAAACCCCTTAAGGAAATAGGCATGGACTCACAAATCTGGCACCATGAAGTCTTGGCTCCTTGCTGCCTATCTCTGTTCTGCTGCAGTTGGGGAGGATAGACATGACTGCAGATGAAAGGACCCTGAGGTATAAATCAGGAGACCAGGTGCACAGGGGTGCTTGGCTTCCCATTCTGCTTCTCAGTTTGCTTACCCTCCAGTTAGAGATAATAAGCCTTGTCCTTCCTATATAAGGGGGTGGATATAGCAGCCAGGCAGGCAGATAGGTGGTGAGTGGACAGAATACCAGATAAACAGAGAAGGATGCTGTTTTCCTTTGATTTTCTGCTGTCCTCTTCTTGGTGGATGGCCACGTATCCTAGTTTGCCTAGGACAGTCAAGACTTACTCCTATTGTCCCACTACAATTATTAATAACACCCCTTTCACTCTCAAACATGGAAGATACATTACAATGTCACTTGCATTATGGTAAACATGTTTATGAATACCAACCTCGGATATATTTAACAACAGAAAACAGAATATGTGAAACTAGGATTTGGTCATTTTGATTTGTCAGAGGTCACACAATTGCAAAGTGGGCTAAAGAAGCACCTAGTCTTCCCATCCCAAGCACAGTTGCTACACCAGGGCCCACTTTAACCCAGAAGCTAATAATGGGGTTTCAGGCAGAAAATAAGGCTAGATCTTTTCTCTCCTTCCCATGATCCTGTAGGACAGGATTTCTCAACCTCTGTACTATTGACATTTGGGTTGGGATAATTCTTTGGGGCTTGGGGGCTGTCCTGTACACTGTATGACGTTTAGCAGCATTTCTGGCCTCCACCTGCTAGATGCCAGGAGCACCCCCACCCCCAACTGTGACAACCAAAAGAATGTCTCCAGACATAGCCAAATTTCCCCTGGGGGCAAAAATCACCCCCATTTGAGAATCACTACTCTTTGAGAAAGAAATTAAGATTTCCACTTTATAGTGGTTTATAATTGGATTTGGGGGGAAGTTGCCATTCCTATGGTTATAGCTCCAAATTGTAATCTTAACAAAAACAAGAATGACAATTGACACTAATATTTCTAAAGCCCTTCATATTTACCAAGAGCATTCTGTGCTTTAAGCCAAGGTTGCCAGGGTAAGCCTTGGGGAGGAGGGAGAAAATCTGTGGCCAATTGTGAGTCACAACCCATGTGTGCCAGGTGGCATTCCCAGGGATTTGGGGGATAGAATAGATGTTCACCAGTGAGACTGCTTACCACTGTCTAAGAGTCTGGCAGGGCCCCAGGCAGTGACATCTTACATCACAATACTGGGGGAATCTTAATTGGGTCTTTATGAAGGCAAGGAAAAGTTAATTGGTGATGACTGAGTACACACCTTGTAACAAGATCATTATACAGTTTTGGACCCCGCTCTCTCTATTAAGCTAAGGAGCTATAATGCTTCTTAATGGAATATGTCACTGTCTAGAACTTTCTCTGTGCCCCACACCTTCTGGGCAAGGTTGTCTACTACTTGCTTCTAGGCAATATTAATATTAAGTCTTAATATTTGCTCATTCTCTTACATAAAGTACAGGCTTCAAGTCTGGGATCTTTATCAACCAATATCTAGTGTGCTCTGCAAATGCTGTGCTAGATGCTGCATCTGAGACTCTCTGACTATATTGTGTCCTCATTCTCTCTGTAAGATCAGCGATTTCCATCTTAAAATCTGTTTGTTGAGAAAAAAAAATCACTTCCCTTGCCTCTTGGAGTGTGTTCTGATTGTCTACTGTAGACAAGCATGGATGTCATGACTCTGCCTGTGTAACACTATGAAGGTATGCCTCTGAGTCGTGAGAGTTTTATGCCTAATAATATGGGGCAGGACAAACACCAAGCGTCAGTGTGCTTGATGTGAATAGTAGTGAATAGAAGTATTCTTGCTGGTCCCCTTCAATTCTAGGCGAGGGTGGTAGAATAGAAGCAAGGAAAAGCAAGTTATCTGTGTGGGCATTATCACTGAGAGGGAATTATGAATAATTAACAGGGGCATTGGCCAATAACAATGACAAATCATAGTGTTTCAGAGGGAAATTAGTTTAGGATAAAACAAGGACCATGGAACATCAGTCTGTGGTAGGTGCTATGGCCCTTTATGGAGTTTTCACAGTTTAAGAAGTGCTTGGTGGTGCTACAGAATTTCAGAATGGAAAACATCATCTTGTTGAGCTGAGCTGGACACTTGGTTGTCAATTCTGAAGAATCTGTAAGGCAGGACATTCTAATAGCTTCATTTTTGTTTATTTTGTTTTTGTTTTGTTTTTTTTTTAGCTGCAATTGCCATCCTCAAATACAAAAGTAATTGATACTCAGCAATGAAATCTGCATGTGCATGTAGGGGAGAGAAGGAGGTTTCACCAGACTGACAAATGGAGTCATGGTTCTGGGAAGGAGCAGGTAAGGAGGAATTTGACATTTACCCTAAGATCTTAGGCAGTCTGGACTGTGATGTTCTTGTGGAGGGCACGTTGGCTTGTGAAACAAGTGCCATGAGGCCCTCAAGCCAAACTCTTCCAACTGAATAAATGAGCGAATTCTATGATACCAGCCAGTAGATGTCTCTCTCTGTTATATCCCTTCTGATCATTACCTTGGCCATCAGACAGTTCTGCTACATTACTTGACTGTACTGCCGAGAGAGAATTGACAACATTAAAACAACTCCATTGCTTTTATGAACTGGCTCTAGGAGACTACAGTCCATTTCCATTACTGAGATGTGTTGCGTGCCTAACGCAATGCTTTTGGAAGCAGGATAATTAGGCATTGCAGGTTGTGATTGTTTAAAGAAGATATACATTCAGGTTTCAGACATGGTGCCGTGAAATGTCTTATTGCATGAAGATTATGCTTACTTTCAAGAGTGCCCTGGGGTTATTTTGGTTGGGAGTTTGGAAAGGAGCAGGACTTTCTTTCTGGTGCACACTCTACGGTAAAGGCAATAGCAATGGCAATGTTTTAATTTCAAACACTCTTGAGAGGCAACTGGTGGGCGGTTCTGAGTAATTCCAGCCACATATCCCTCCGCCCAGAAAAATTAATCACACCTTGGTCAAGTCCAAAAAATCAGGGTGTTGCTTTTGAAACGTTAACCTTCTTGTTCTTAAAATGCCAGTGCCAACATACATAGTTTGTATTTGCTGATACGAAGCATATTTGAAATCTGAAAGCATTTAAGAGTTAAATAATACAAGATCCAGTGTCTGGAATAAATTACTGAAAATGCTGGTGTAAAAGGAACACATTTACTACACCTTTTAAGGCCCCAAAGAGAGCCCTAAAGAGGAAAGATTCTTTTCAGATGAAATATATAGACGACCCAGTGATGATAAAGAGGAAGAATATAAGGAGACCTTTTCCAGACCTTCCCAGGTGGTCGAGAATAAAGGAAGGATGGCTGTTGACTCACGTGACACCACACCTGAGTAAAATCATGGGCAGTGTCCATTGAGGCCTCATCAATACTTCCAAAGATTCTAGGATGGCCTTAGGAAGCAACTACTTATAAGGGGTAAACAGAAAGGCTGTTTCCAGCAGACAGGTTTCAGGACCAAATTTCTAGACGAAGATCTGCCAACAATCAGCTGGAATCTTGCTATGCAAAATGTGGACTGTGGACCAACAACATCTGAAGCTTGTTAGAAATGCAGAATTTCAGGCTTCACTCCAGACCTACAGAATCAGAGTATACATTTTAACAAGACCCCCCGGGTAATTCATTTGCACGTTAAAGTTTGCAACCTCTTGGGCTCTACCACAAAAACTTCCCACAAAAACTTCAAGGACAGAAGTCATGTTATTTAGTCATTATTTTATTTATTTATCTATTTATTGAGTATTTATTGAGTGTCTACTTTGTGCTATGAATGAGACTAAGCCCTGGAGAGATGGTGCTGAATAGGACAGACAGGATTCCTGCCATGATCATATTTTATTTTTATATTTCTTTAACAAACAATCATATTATGCTCTTTACAAATCATCACTATTTGAAGTGCTTCATTTACATTGACTCACTTAACCATCTAATGACTCTTGGTGGCAGGTATTATTACTTTTTACCTCTTAGAAATAAGGAAAGAGGTACAGAAAGGTTTAGAAACTTTTCCAAGGTCACACAGCTTGGAAGTAACAGAGCCAGCATTTGAATTCAGAGAGTCTGGCTACAGAGTCCAGATGCTTAACCACTAAGTTATGCCACCAAAAAAATAATCAACTATTTATTACCTATGGTTTTGCTGTTAAGAAAATAAACATAATGCTGTGAAAAATAAGGGAGTACCCTTAGCTAGTCTGGTCATGGAAGGTATTTGTGAGATGACATTTAAACTGAGACCTGCACAGGGGGAAAGGACCATTGTCATGTGAAGGGACATGGAGAGCAAATTATAAGCAGGAAGAACAGCAAGTGCAAGGCATCTGAAGTCAAAGAATGTTGTTCTTTCTGAGAACCACCTAAGCCTGGAGCATGCAGATGGTGGGGAAAGAGATGGTAGGTGAGGCTGGGGAGGTCAGAAGAGCAGATCACATGAGGAGGTAAGCAGTATAGAAGACACAGAGCCTTGGAGGATAGGGGAAGGGGTTCAGATCCTATTCCCATGTCCCGGGAAGCCAATAAGAGTTTATGCAGGGAAGTGAGGCAATCTGACTGCTGATTTGACTGCTGAGAGGAGAGTGGATTGTAGGGTGCAAAAGTAGAAGCAACAGAACCCAGCCAGAGTTGATCTGAGTGGTCCAGTTGAGAGATGTGTGGGGCTTTCACCACAGCAGTGGTATGGGGATGAAGAGGAGAGCACAGACTCAAGGCCTGATGTGGAGGCAGGACCAACAGGAATGATTCTTTAGATGTGCATGTACACATGTGGCTATGTGTGTCAAAGTGTATATGTTTCTGAGGGGCAGTGTTGGCAAAAGGGAGGAGTTGGATTACGTGAGGGCTTCCAATTTCAGCACGTTGGGTACACAGTGCTGCTATTTACTGAGAGAGAAAAAAGTGTAGATGAGTAGGTTGGCATGGGTGGGAATCGTTTTCCTATTAGGATATATTACTAATAGGATATATATTTGAGATTCTTACTTCCAAGTGGAGGTGTCAAAGAAGCAACCATGGATTTCCATCATTTAGTTCTGGATCTGAAATAGAGTCAGCTCCTAGTATTTGTTGAATGAATTTCAGTGAAGAAGACCTCCTGGTATGAAAAAATACAGAATTCTGTAGCAGTTTACTATTGCCTGAAGATTACTTTAGCAGAGATCAAAGCTTTACTTTGTAGAACTGGGAATGACATAAAAATGTAAACAACAATCACAACAACAAGCCAACAAACCACAGATTATAAGAGTTAATACATTAACTTAATTTACATAAAGGCATACATGACAGACACCAGGGCCATCTTGAAAGTAGATTTCACCAGGTAGACATTGGGCATTGGAAGAGAAGATGGTATGAAGGTGTAAGTGCCTTGCAAGCATATTCTATTTAATAAAGTATCTGCAGTGGCTAGCACAAGTGCTCATTGAATGCTATTTCAAATAAGATATCCAAGATGAATTTTGCCCAAGGCCAATGCAGTTTAATTACAGTGTATTTTGTGACACCAAATTCACTAGAGAATTTGAATTGTCTGAAAATCATTTACCTTCTCATAGACTCATCATACCACTCCATACTTTGTTGTCCTCTTAGCTTTATCTATTCAATGATTTCATACATATTAGGATCACAGAATTACTTGTATTATACTGAGATGTGCAGAAAAAGTACAGTTTCCATGTTTTCTGAATTTGTTCTGATATCCTTTTGTATTCTACCTGATTGGTGGAATGAAAACAACCACCACTGCTGCCCTAGTTTTAATGCAGTCTGGTTCAAAACTTACTCCAGTTGAGTAACCTGTCTCTTTGAAGTATTATTTCTTTCTTCTCAACACCTCTGCCCTCACTTAGGATGGTGTCTGAGGTGGGGAGAAAGATCTTCACAGCTCCAGAAAGAAAAGGTCTTCCCATGATTCTCCCTGAGTGGGTGCTGCCTGGCATCCACTGGAATCTGCTTTAGCTGGCCGCCTTCTCTAGACATTCTGCAGCTGAGAAATTTGCGATAGGTTTCACAGCTCTGCCATGGTCTAGAGCTTTCCGTCCATTGTCTGGCCTCCTTTTGATCCTTACTGCCTCTGTAGATCCCTCTGAGTCTCTGTAAGTCCTCCAAAGGGTTTCTGGAGAAGGCCGTGGCGTCATCCTGTCTCCAGGAAGGCCCTGTGGCTCTCTACTCAGAGTCTATGACACATGGGAACTGAAGGCTACTTAGAAGTCCTTCTCTCAACCTGACCATGGCACTGTGTCTTCTTAACTCTGTTGGTCACCTTCCTCTCTTCAGATTTAACTTATCACCTTGGAGTGGGGAATTCTAAGCACACACATGACTGCCTACTGCCCTGTCTCTGTGTCCTTTCTTCTTCAGACCTCCAAGGGGAAGGAGAGGGTTTTTCCTTGTTATATTCTCCTTTTTCACAAATATCACCTGTCCTCTCTATTTCAATGAAGCTGAAATGCAGAAGAGGTATGAGGTATAAGGAAACATACTGGAAAGTATTTCAAAAATGTTATACTGGTTATACATATTTGAAGTCTGTGAATGCAGATGAGAGGCCTGAGGTAGTATAAAATAAGGCCATGGAAAGTCTTGAGACATTCTTGATGACAAAATGCATTCATCCAGAAGAAAATTGGCCCCTGGAGGAAGACTATCACATCTCTTTGTTCTTTTGTTGCTATATTGAGTCTTCATTGGCAAATAAAAGTCTCACTTCTCCAGCATCCTAGAGCAGAGTGCCTAAGAAATGAAATTGATTCAATTGAGCAAGTACTTATGGAGCCTATTGTGTATTCTTTGCTTAGTGCTGTGGAGGAGAAAAAACATAAAAGGTAAGTATCCTACCCACAAAGAGGCTACAAACTTCTTTGGGAGATAGGATACATACCTATGAAGCAGTTGACTAAAGAGACCAGGTAGGGTAGTATTATTGGAGCAAGTGGCTTGTCATAGACAGTAATGCTAGAAGAAATGAGGAATGGGAGATCACTCTGAGCTTTGAGATCTCTAGAAATAATAGTCCATCCATGAGGCATTAAGGATGACTGTGTTAAAGACAAACACAGAGGTCTTGAAGATAGGGTGTGGAAGATAGGGAAGATGGAGGAACAACAAGAACCAAGACTTGAAAGTATGACTTTACTGTCCAGTGTGGTAGCCACTAGTCAAGGGTGGTTACTGAGCACTTAAAATAGGGCTAGACCAATTTAAGGTGTCCTGTAACCATAAAATACATGCCACGTTTTGCAGTCTTAGTATGAAAAGAAATGTATCTCATTAATAATTTATATATATTGGTAATGTGTTGAAATGACAATTATTTGGATATATTGGATTAAAGCATATTTATTAAAATTAAATTTTCCTTTTTTATTATTTTTAAAATGTGACTTCTAGAAAATGTAAAATTACATTTGTGGCTTGCATTACATTTCTAATGGACAGCACTGGGAGAAAAAATGATGTCAAAGGCATTGCCTACTGAATGGGTCTGTGTCGTCTAGGAGGTTCCTGCTTCTGAAGAAGAAGAATCCTTTTTATGTAAACAAGAAGGTAAAACAATAACAAAAAGAAACTTCTAAAACTTCTGTGGGAAAGTAATTGTTCATTCAAAGCAACCAAAAATTCAGTAATATTTCTAAATGAACCCATATTGTAATAACTCTCTAGCAATTTTGTATGTATTAAAAAATGACAGATAAGACATTATCTGTAAGACCACCTGGATGTGTAAGAATCAGAATCTGCAGCCCCTTGCATTAACTCTGAGGTCCCCTTGGAGTCTGCAGCTATAACCCTGGGGCTATAGCTGGGTGGGAATGGTGAGGCATTGAGAAAGAGAAAGCTGGCTGTATTGGGTAGAGCCTTGGGCATCATGCACAGGAATTGGGACTTTATTCTCTAGGCAGTAAGGAATCTTAAATACCCATACACTCTTTCACCCTCTCCTTTGCTTGTCTACCCAGTGTAGCTTTTTGAGGTACTCTTGTCTTTGTGCTGAATTCTGTTCTTCCTGCAGCTTGGATATCACTGTAGGTGCCCATGCCCTCTGAGGGAAGAAATTGAGTGCAATTCTAAGAGATGGGTTTGAGCCTTCCTGGGCATCCTCAAACCTCCTTTAGAATCACTGTCTAGGACGGGCACAGTGGCTTATGCCTGTAATCCCAGCACTTTGGGGGGCCGAGGTGGGCGGATCATGAGGTCAAGAGATCGAGACCATCCTGGCCAACATGGTGAAACCCCGTCTCTACTAAAAATACAAAAATTAGCAGGGTATGGTGGTGCATGCCTGTAGTCCCAGATACTCGGGAGGCTGAGGCAGGAGAATCACTTGAACCCAGGAGGCAGAGGTTGCTGTGAGCCAAGATTGCGCCACTGCACTCCAGCCTGGCAACAGAGTGAGACTCTGTCTCAAACAAACAGACAAACAAAAAGAATCACTGTGTAGTATCTGGTCAAGTCTGCCAATTGACACTTTTTTGCAGGATTGGGTGACAGCTATAGAACTGGTATTATCATGCAGCCAGAGACTCTGCTGGCCTCTTGTTTTCTAAGTCTCTAAATATCTTAAAGTCCCTTCCCCAACTTCTGTTGAATGCCTGAAATCTGTTCTCAATGCCCAGCCCTTTCCTGGAAGAATCAAAGCATCTCACTTACCTGTCAGATAAAAGATATTCATGACCATTGTCCAAAACCTGCTGCTCTTGGGACTGCTACCTGGAAAGCAGGCCTGCATGGGGCCATCCTCACAGGAGCAAAAGATGTGCCACCTCCAGATGTCTTCTGAGGTTGGTGATAATTACAGTCAATGAGGTCCATACCAGAGGGGTTAAGAGGAGATGTGATAAACTTGGGTAACCTTGCTACTGTTTGGGACATAGAGCTTTTATTTATTGGATTCCTCAAGCCTTTCTCAGGAGATTTGGTCCCGTAAGTCACGCTGACAGATTTATCCTGGGCTCCTGTCGTCGAAAGCTGTTTTCTCACTAAGCAGGTGGAAGGAAAAAGCTGAGAAAGGTAACTGCCGGCTTGGAGGTCGTTTGTGCATTGGTGCCGTGAAGTGGACACATATGTATCCTGCAAGGCCTTAGCTATCACTTCTGCTTTGTCCTAGATCTTTCCTTTGTGACAGTAGTTGCTGTTGGCATTCCCACATTATTGTCTGCAGCGGTAATTAGAGACATAGGCCTCACCCATACAGCATACATAGACTATCAGGATTCCTCTCACACATTGGGTGGTGAGGAAAGAGGGTCCAGTTACATCCATTAAAAAAGGCCAGGCAAAATCCTACAATATAAAGCTTCCAGACAGCATTTCCAGAAACACTTTCAAATTTGCAGACACACCATCACCAACCACCACCATGGACAAGGGAAAGATTCCTATTTGACCTCTGTTCAACTCTGCTGGTGGAGGTTTTGTGGGGAGGGAGTAAAGAGATGAAGAAAATAAAAGAAGAAATGGTAGAAAAATCAGCATTTTAGCCTAGAGAGATAGTAAAGGATTAGGGTGGAGTGCTTTTCAGTCTTTCTTTTACTGTAAAATTCTTTGTTCAAACGAAATTGCTATTGTTAACATTTGTTTAGTTCATACTGTAAACCAGCAACTGAGCTCAAAGTTTTAAACATAAGTCTTCACAAAAACCCTAGGAGGTAGGTAGAGTTATTGTTTTCATTTTCCAGACAAGGGAATTGAGGCATGGAAGAGCTTTAAAAGCTTGCCTGAGGTAATACCCAAAGAAGTGGTGGAGCTGAGATTGGAGCCCTGGCAGCTAGTGTTAGAGCTGGTGTCGTGAGCCAGACATGATGGGGATGTCCTCCAGAGATGTGGTTTTCACTTCAGTGCTTTACTGGGGGAACCAACCAATGAACACAAAATTAGAGAGCTGCTCTGGTTAAAGCTAGAGTGTGCTGTGGCCCAGCCCTGATCCATGCACCTCCACCCCCTCACCCTAGGGGAGTTAAGGAGAGTTAAGGGGACTCAAGAGACTTCTGATCTAGGAGTGTCCTCGCATGTTCTTGGTTGATGAAGCTAAGAAGCTGTTTTTGGAAGGTGCTGACCCTCAAGCCTAGCCATCTGGAGTCTCAGGTCACTGCCAACAAACCAAACTGTACCTGACTGTACCTGAAATCCTCTTGTACCAATTTCTCAGAGCTAATAATGATCAAGTAGGCCAAGCTGAAAGAATAACTAGAATGTTTTATAGAAACAGAGAATTATAGTAGACCTAGGAAATGATACCAACCCTTCCAAGACCCTGCCAACAGTGGATGCAGCAAGAGTTTATGTCAAAGCCTGCGTCTCCCATAATAGTGCCCACTAAATGCTTGAGACTCCATTCTCAGAATTTCTTACACAGTCCCAAGTGTTACCAGGGGTGTGTTCTTCAAGGTCTCACCTACTGTGTTCTTCCTGCCCTGCTGACACTTTAAAGTCTGGTTCAGTTACTTCGATGTGCAAAGAGCTCTTCTAGAAGACCTACTTTTTAATAGGACATTTACTTTCGATTTCCTTCTCTTCTTACTCAGCTTTCTCCTTCTCAAAGCAAAGGACTTGATTGATTTGTATTCCAACAGTCTGCCCTGAGGTTAAAAAGGTATTTACTTAATCAGTTGCCCACTATGCACGTCCAAAGAGTAATGCCTCAGCAACTCTTTTCTGGTTCCAGGAGGGAGGTGAAAGGGCCTTTCAGAATAAGAAGGGTGTAGGTAAGATCGGGAAAGATACTTAGGAAAAAGTTTGATTCTCTTTTGTGTCTCCATGCTGTACTCCCCAATATGAATGCTGTCTTACCTAAGGCCAGATATGAGAATACAGGAGTGAAGGCTAAATGGTTGTGTGTCTTTGAAAGGAAAAATTATTTTTTTTTAACTTTCAAAAGTTCTTTTTTGTGACTAGGGTGGGCTTTCTTGTAACTAGGATGACCTGCAAAGTTGTACAGGGCACCAAGCCCGGAGGACTCCTCACTTGGTTTAATGATCTGTCACCATCTTGAAATTCTTAATAATGTCAGAACATGGGGTTCTGCATTTGCCTTTTGCATTGGGTCCTGGAAATCATGTAGCTCGTCCAGGCTGCAAAGCAGTTTGGGATACATGTGTTTGTTTGCAGTGAAAGTGGGTTGGAAGAATTATGTTTGTATGGGAGTTATGACCACTCTGGCTACCAGCCTTGTAATAAAAAACTGTTCTGGCATAAAAATATATGTTTAATTCAGAGTTAAAAAGAACTATACTATATGAGAAGCATGTGATTACGCTGAATTTGGTATCTCACCTTTGTAAGTTAAAAGACTAGTTCCTTCTCAGTGCCTTGTGCTATTTTTGACTTACAAATCCTGACACTCCAGGGTATGACCTTTTCTAACCAACGCTTGCCTTGCTGGCAGTGAGGTTACCATGGGTCAGGGCTGAGCTGCTTCATCTGTCATTTTCCCGTTGGGTACAGAATGAGACTTGATAATGAAGTGAGTCAGGAGTTTCAGTGTGGTTTTATCATCCTTCTAGTTGATAATATTTAAAATAAATGATCAGATTATTCTAAGATATTTCAGGTCATTATGTTCCAAAGACCCAGTGTTATTTTTCAAGGCAAATGTTGAAAAATGCCAACATCATAAAAAATTAGTTTATTCACATAATCTTTAGTAAAGTCACAATACAATATATATTGAGTTTTTCAAAGAAGATATCAGGAAGTAAATGTTTCATAATATAATTATTAGCAAGATTATAAATATCAGATTTAAGATAGTGTAATGGAGAAAAATAATAAAATAAGAGAAAAGCATGAGTAGCTAAATTTTTTTAAAAAGGATAATATAATCCCTAATCTGATTTGTCAAGGAATGTCAGACATTAGAAGTTTACTTTGTTCTATAATTTAAAGTGAGGCAAGGGCCAATTGGGCCCTGCCATCTGGTCCCATAGCTATTGTTGTTTGTAAGTATATTCTGAGCACTGTGCTTGGTGGGTCATTTTGACCTGTCATGTGCCCTCTCAGCCGTCTTAGAGAAGATAAAAAACTGACTCTCATTTTGGGAGATGGTGCAATGTGCTCAGGGGTCCTATGGTTTCTTCAGTGTGGACATCAAAAACTCAAGTATCTACAGGGCCCAAGAAGGCTACCAAAATGGTTGGTGCCCCTGGGTGGGGACTGGGTTGAACTGGAGAGCCATGTCCAGTCTCAAGTGAGCAGCACGTTTGGTAACTGACATTAGCTGAGCAGAGCAAATATGGTTGTCAGAGGTTCTGATTTTTCAACAGTTCTGATTTCTCTTCACTGGAAGATTTGAAAGGCTATCTAGTGAATCAATATCTGAAAATTCGGCTGTCCAAAAACATCTGTCACCATGGATTGCCCATACCCTGAGTAAGGGCACTGCTGTGGGCTGGGGCATATTGATAAAGGAAGAGGGAAGGTTATTTTGAAGGCTCACATTATTTTCTTAAACTAGAGGAAACCAGTTCCTTTTATATTCAATTACAGGGCAATCCTTTTTCTCGTTTTAATTTAGTTGACACTGGTCTCATTTGATTCCTTCTTTATGGACTCCATCTTCCTAACTACAAAATAGGAGTGAAAACCTCCTGATTTTTACTTCAGATTGAATATTAGAAAATATAATAAATAGATACAGATATTTCTGGCTGAGAAGTGTGCAATGAGCAAGATCACCTAGAGAAGAGAAAAAAACTTAACTTTTTTGCTATTAATTGACTTAATGGATGTGAAAAATGTGCATATCTTTCTGACATGGTTTATGGAATGGGCATATCCTAATGGGGAAATGGCCTAAGTGACCGCACCTTCTCTCATTTTCTTTCAATCCTGAAATTTTGTCAAGTCAAATGATTGATTTTTTTTAAGGATTTATGGGCTATTTTCCTTATTGGTGAGCTAGTTAGACCAAGCTAAGAATTTCTAATCAGATTAGTAAATAAAATATCTTTCAAAGCCATTCTCACTTATCTGTGTATGGAATAATAATCATTCCTCTGTAGAATTTATAGTTTGAGCTATTAAATTTAATGGTGTCAAATAACTAGAATATTAGAGTAGCTTGTGTCTTCCACTAGCAAGTTTCATAGATTGCCCATCTCTCTTTATTCCTAAAGGAGAACCGAAATTGGTTTATTTTGCTAGAAATGTCTATATGTATGTGATGTGTGTATGTGCTCTGTGTGTGTGTGTGTGTGTGTGCACGTGCACGCTGAGGCAGTATGTGTATATGCCATGTGTCTGAGTGTGTATTTGTATGTGCTGTATGTGTGTGGTGTGGGGGTATGTGTATATGTATGTGAGGTGGTGTGTGTAGCATGTGTGTGTGCTGTGCGTGGGTGTATATGTATGTGATGTGTGTGTGTGTGTGCTGTGTGCATGTGCTTTATATGTGTTTTGTGGGGGTATGCATGTATGTATGTGAAGTGGTGTGTGTGTAGTGTGTGTGCTGTGTGTGGTGTGGGTATATGTGCTGTATGTGTGCTGTGGGGGTGTGTGTATGTATGTGATGTGGTGTGCATGTAGTGTGTGTGGTATGTGTATGTATGTGAGGTTGTGTGTGTGGTGTGTGTGTATGTGTTGTGTGTGTATGTATGTGATATGCTATGTGTGTAACATGTGTGGTGTGTATGTGATATACTATGTGTGTGCTGTATGTGCATGTATGTATGTGAGGTGGTGTGTGTGTGATGTGTGTGTGCTGTGTGTGTGTATGTATGTGAGGTGGTGTGTATGCTGTGTGTGTAGTGTGGGTGTGTATGTATGTGAGGTGATGTGTGTAGTGTGTGTATGCTGTGTGTGGTGGGGGTGTGTGTGTGTATGTGAGGTGGTGTGTGTAGTGGGCGTATGCCGTGTGTGTGGTGTGTATAGTGTATGGTGTATAGTGTATGGTGGTGTGTTTGTATGTGCTGTGTGTGTGTGGTGTGTGTAGTGTATGTGCTGTGTGTGTGTGGTGGGTATGTGTATGTGAGGTGGTGTGTGTTTGTGGTGTGTGTAGTGTGTTCATATGTGGTGTATGTGCAGTGTGTATGTGCTGTGTGTGTGTGGTGTGTGTGTATTGCTGTGTGTGTATTGTGTGTGTGTATGTGAGGTGGTCTGTGTGGTGTGCGGTGTGTGTGTATGTGCTGTGTGTGTATTGTGTGTGTGTGTATGTGAGGTGGACTGTGTGGTGTGTGTAGTGTGTGTATGCTGTGTGGTGTGTGTGGTGTGTGTAATGTGTGTATGTGCTGTGTGTGTGTGAATATGAGGTGGTTGTGTGGTGTGGGTGTGTGATGTGTGTACTGTGTTCATACGTGCTATGTGTGCAGTGTGTGTTGTGTGTGCTGTGTGTGTGGTATGTGTGTATGTGTTGTGCGTGTATTGTGTGTGTGGTGTGTATCTATGTGTCCCTCCCTAAAGAGCCACTTTTGGCATTCACAGGCTTAGTGCTGTGGCCCCAGGTCCCTAAAGGACCCTGGGCTTCAAGGATGCTGAGCTCCCTTTTCTTGCTTGCTTGCTGTTTTGGTTTCATGCCCTGTCTTCTCCTCTATCTCACAAGCTTGGTTCCTTGTCTCCTAGGATAGTCTTCAAAGCCAAGTGCAAATCTGCTAATGATTTGCTTCTTTCTCTCTAGCTTTCCCTTTTAACCCTGCGTTCTGAACCACGACAGGCTTCTTCCCACCACATTTCTCATTTCCTCTCCTCGGCTGCTTTCTTCTATGCTCTATACCTCAGATCTTTTCTTCACTTCTCACGATTAAGTTTACTCCTTCCTTCAATGCCACCTATTTAGATAATTTCTCTGATTCTTAGATTTTTTTCCTTGTTCCCAGTGAGTTTTTCTTTTTGTTCAGACCCATGTTCTTGCTCTTCTAGGCCCTGCTGTCTCCACTGAGAAATTAACTCACAATTCCTCTCTCCTCCTTTTCTTCCTGCTCTTTGACTCTCTCCTTCTCTTCTTTCTTCCAGCCTTCTTCCTCTCTCAGCTTTCTCAAAAACCATTTAAGGCAGCTTGCAAAGGTGTTTACAGTACAGTAAAAGAAAGGAAGCAATTTAAAAGTGAGGCACAAAGAGAATCAGTATGTGACGTGAATAAGTGAGGTAAGTACACAAACTCAATCCATGAGATGGATTCCACAGAGTCTCCCTTCTTTTTCCTCCTGTTTGCCTTGGTGAATTTTCTTCCCTGGAAGCATGGCAGAGAAGGCCTCCCCGAGCTCAAAGGTCAGAAGACACAGTGATCACTTAGCCACCAGTTTGTTGGTGCCATAGCTAAAGGACAGGATGACAACAACTGGCCTTTGAGAGTGTACAAATACCAGTCATTTTATTACTGACACATAGCCCTTACTGACAACTGCTTGTCAAAGGGAAATGCCAGTCGTGAAGAATGAGCTGAGTGTCACCCCTCATCTGCATTTAGGTCTCATCACATGGTAACCCAAGAGTGGCTCGTGTATCATCCGCAATTGATGTCATGTCACCTCTGCAGGACCGCGCCTGCCTTTCCCTTTCTAGTTTTGCAACAGCTTCGTGAGAAGGCTTCTGAGATCCATTCCATCATATCCCTTCAGGCTCAGGGCCAGATTCCATTTCTGCCCCTGGAGTTTTCTGAGGCTTGGGAACATTGCAATGTCTTGATGGCTGACTCTGCTATTGATCTTGAGTTCCTTAATCATTTCTCCATCCTCCTTCTGAAAATTTATGCCTGTTTCTGGCTTCTATACCCCCTCCCTTATCCCCATCCTTTGTGAACACTCAGGCAGAGAATTCATTTAGTTTTTTTTTTTTCCTCTTCTGGCAATGAATTTTCCTGTGACTTCTTGTTTCTTATCTACTTAAAAAGTCTTATTTATTTCAACCTCTGATGTAATTTATCTTGTGTTCATTCTCTACCTTTGCCTGTCTTACTATTTTTTTTTTTAACACCATCTTGAATTTTCTCTGTAATAGTAGAAGCCCTTCTTGACCTAATATACCTGGTGGAGATGCCCTTCCTTGCCTCTGACCGATCTTTCCACCATCGACGTCCTCTGCCCTCATCTCCTCCCTCTCCTGTGCCTTTGGTGTTTATTACTGTACCTTCCCTATTTGCTGGTAATCACTTACCTTGCTTTTCTATTTTTTCTTCTCTCTCCCATCCTATTGCTTTATTTCACTGTCACTCTTGCCATAATTTCATTTTTTTTTTTTAGCCAACTAAAACTATTCTGACGAGATGATTTGCTGCTGCTACTACCCTAGGCCCAGTTATGACACAGAAATCAGGCCCACCCATCCCTTCCTCCCTTCTCCTTGTAGAAAACAGTCGAGTTCATTCAAGTTCCTATCTGTCGTGTAAGAAATCACCCTCCTACCATATGGGATAACTTATGGCTGCAAATAAAAATTTCCCAGTGTTTGGCTGCTCACGAGTTTTCACTTCCCCAGCACAGCTTGGGTAAGCCCCAAGATGTTAAAATTCCTAGGGAGTGCATATTTTCATGAAAATCCACTTTCTGCTTCTAGAATGTTTCTTCTACTCATAGAGACTTAACTTTTCAATAACGTTATAGAACGGCACGTGTTTTCTCTTCCTCTCCTACTCTGACCTCTGCTTGTCCTTCTTTTTTAAGAAAGGCAGTTTTGAGTTCTCAACTTCATTTGTTGTCTTCGGTTCATGGGATAGAGGAATTTTTCTATATAAATAAAAGCTTTAACCTCTTTCTCACTCTAACTTATAAATAACAGCTCACATTAAAATTAAAAGGCCCATTTTATTTAAGTTGACTCTGTTTCTAGGGATTTGAGTGATTGTGAGTAGGGCTACTTTCTACACAGTTTACGAAGGTAATACCTGGCATTGCCCCAGACACAGCCACATGTGTAAAAAGCCAGGGCTTAGGAAGCTGTGGGTGCCATCTGGGGTCATATAGATAACCTGATTTTCTTCCAGAGATGTTATGGAACTGCTTTGAAATAACAGGCACTAGATAGACTTTTGTGATTTATGAATTATCTAGATAACCTCTATGATTCATTCCTCATTCCAAATTCTTTCAGAAGATAGATAGGTCTAACCATGTACTCACTTTGACCTAGCCCATGTCTCCACAGTTTGGTAGAATTAATTTTTCCAAGGACATAGTCCACACCCATTTATTAAGTCTTGACATTATTACTGTTGACTTTTATTTAAGAGATTTTCTGAATCGTGATTTCCTATGTAGTAGTTAAAGCATCCGTTGCTTGTGGAAGGGAGTCAGTGGGCCTGGGTTATACCCTCAGTTCCACTCCTGGGTCACTCTAGAGTAAATGACTTAATCCTTGGTGTCTGATTCCCTGCAAGTAAAATAACATGGCCTTGGAAAGCAATAAAAAGGAAGAGCATGGAATGGGTCAATGCTATTAGTTAAGTAGATTTACATTTATGTTAAAAAATTTAAAACCTTGACTGGTAGATTTCCAGTTGCCACTTATTTGAAAGCTGTACTCTAAAGTTTTCTGGGGTTTGCAGCCTATGGTCATTAGGTTGATAGCTCTTACCTGTCCTAGTGTCTTACAGAGTGTTCTAGAAGCCAGGGGCTTTTAAATTTTTTGATGGCCATCACTTCCATTTTTTTCTGTGTCTCAGTTACAAACCTTCAAAATGATCACTGTTGTAATACAATGCTGAATGATCTATTATCCTTTAAAGGATACCTTGATGATACACAATGCTGTGACATTACTTTCAATGCTTGGATCATCTTTTAAATGGTGCCTATGTGTAGCACATTGTCAGGGATATGAGGAAATTTTCCATTTCCTTCCCCAAGAAAATCACTGAACAACTCTTCCATGTTTGTAGTAGTTCATGATTATTATTATTATCATTATTTTGCAGGAAAATATTTTATTCCACAATTAAATATAGGCTTGCTATGAATATATCCCTAGGAGAAGTAACATAGATTTAAATTTAGACCAAGGCTTAAGTGACTGATACTAGATTCTTGAGGGCAGATTTTGGATGTGGCTGTGTGGTGGAGAAACACCCTGGTTTCCTGGAAGGTGGGAGACAGACCTAGAGAAAAGGCAATGGGTAAACACAGAAAGTGGACCTTCAGGAGCTGAGAGAGCTGAAAACAGATTCTTTCACCCTTCATAGCTGGCCTCTGCCCTTGCCAAGATGTTGTTCTGAACATCAAGCCTTCCTTGGTGTGAAATACCCTTCTCTCTTATCCAAAACCAGAGGAACGAAGCCAGCCCTGAGGCCAGGATTAAGAAGGAAGATTGTGAGGGGACACGTTTCCCTCCAGGGATGATGGCACTGACTATGCCCACTAAACTATTGGATTCCAGTGCTAAGCAGTTACAAGAAGTTAAAAGAAATAGTGACATGGATTAACATAGTCTTGGATGGGGTACTAAAAACTAAAACAATTCATTGCAAAGTTCAGTGTGAGAAGGAATAAAGTATTATGTGGGGAAGGGATTGCAAATGCAGTTTCCTATATTGATGTTCTGGTTATGTTTTATAATTTGCTCATATTAGGATGGGGCAGGGAAAGAAACCCAAACCGGATGAAACTGAGATAAACACACATAATGGAAAAAGCTCTGACCCAACCACCAGGAGACTGGATTATTATTCTTTCTCAATCACAAGCAGTTTTGTGGGTTTGGGGGCAAGTCACTTCACCTCCCCAAGCCTTCACCTTCTCATGTGAAAAGAATTACAGCAGAGCCTAGACTGCTTATTGTAGAAAGCTGATTTGAGATAAAATATGTAAAAGCATTTTGTAAACTTGAAAGTACTATTTACATATCAGGGTTTATTATTTTTTCTTAATCCAGCCATTCCACTGTCCTGTCCTCCAAAAGAACAGAAAAATGTTGGCACAGGACAATTTTCACAGTTTGGAAGGAGGAGTAAGTTGTTGCCTTTGCACCCTTCATTGCTAACATCTATCACCCCCCAGCTCTGACAGCTGCTTCCAAGTTTCCTCTATGAAAGTAACAAAACAAGATTGGGTCGGCCCCCAATTCCTACTCTACCATGCTCTGAATCTTATTAAAAAATTAACGTCTTTTTTTTTCCACATATGCTTGGAAAGAGGCCATGAAAGAAAGCTCTTGGCCATCTTTTTATCCTATTCTTCATCTGGTTTGGGTTCCTTTCCCTCCCCTAACCTGCTATTAGCAAATCATAAAAAATAACCAGAGCATCAATATAGGAAGCTCCATTTGCAATCCCTTCCCCACGTAATGCTTCATTCCTTCTCGCACTAAACTGTGCAATGAACTGTTTCATTTCTCCGTACCCAATCCAAGGAAATTTCTCATTCAGTAATATTAATAATAATATATTTTTAAACCTTGACTTAAAATCACAGTAAGTGCCAAGACGCTCTAGTTGCTATTTTGTTGAAATAATATCAGGTTTCCTGTGATGCTTTACATAGCTGTTATCTCTGTGATTTAATATGTCCATGATTTATTAACCTACTAAAAGTGCTGTCATTGACTTGTCATAATAAACTTTTCTTAAAATATTAAAGCCTAGAACATTGAGCAATAGCTCAAACCAGCACAGAGGCTCTATCTGGTTGTGGATTTGGACTTGGTGGCCTGAAGTTTGCCTTTTACATCTCGAAAAGAGAAGCCCTGCCTTGGCCCCTTCCCCTTCTTACTCCCCTTCCCTCTGGACTCTTTGTCACCAAACAGTCTGGCAGAGAGCAGGGGACGGCATGTGAGGAACTCTGAACACGAAGGACTGACCTCAAGCTTCAGCCCGAGGGTCAGTTCTGTGACTGCAAAGACTTCCTGGCCTCTCTAGAGAGAAATCTAAACACAGAGATCCTCACCCAATGTGCCTTTGTGAACAGGCGTTGCATCCACTTCGTTGCAGGGAGTGGTGAGGGGAGGGAGTGTTGATACTTTTTAGAAAGAGAAAAATGTCTAACCCTGGAATCTGAGTTTAACTTTCTTGGATATGAAAGCAGGAAGGAATTTTGAATCAGGGAGTAGGCAGACACAATGGAGACACATGGAAGACCTGCAGTCAAGGCTCTGTCTCTCTTCTGGGGACCTGTACCTCTGGCCTTGCCATGTGTATTGGCTGGTCCCCTTGACTCTGGTACTGAACGGGGATGATCCTGGTGACCTGACCACTGTTCATTAAAATGTTCATAGCCAGCTGGGCGCGGTGGCTCACACTCATAATCCCAGCACTTTGGGAGGCTGAGGCAGGTGGATCACGAGGTCAGGAGATCGAGACCATTCTGGCTAACATGGTGAAACTCTGTCTCTACTAAAAATACAAAAATAAGCCGGGTGGTGGCGGGCACCTGTAGTCCCAGCTACCCAGGAGGCCGAGGCAGCAGAATGGCGTGAACCTGGGAGGCAGAGGTTGCAGTGAGCCAAGATTGTGCCACTGCACTCCAGCCTGGGTGAAAGAGTGAGACTCCATCTCAAAAAAAAAAAAAAAAAAAAAAAAAAGAAGTTCATACCCTGGTGCTCATCTCCCCAGGTATGGCAGACTGTTCTGACAGGCTTGTGAGATTCCCCCAACATGATTCACATGGATTTCAATTAGAGATTTGGGAGGTCTTGCTAGCTAATTTGTTTATCATGAAATTAGAGCAATGAAAAAAGGTGCAAGTCTTAGATTCATAAAATCTAGGAGTGAGGTAAAGTTGGAAGGTAAGAGAATAAGGGAGATATTGAGAGAGGAGAGGGAAAGGTAAAGAGAATTTAAGATATGTAATACACATCTTTGTACTTCCATTACACTTTAAAGTCATTTTGTCAAGTTAGAAGCATAAATATATATTTAAATATATGGATAATTTTTAATGATCACAAAATGATCATGTTTGGTTCATCTGGAGATGTGAAGGCCCAATCAAGACTCCAACAAAAAATGAGCATGTCTGGAAGAAAGTATGTCCAACCCAAACTTGCCTACTGACAAGTAAAAGGTCAAGGTTTGGAGTAAGAGACACGAAATGTATGTACTGTAATTTCAGAAAACTAAAAATGCACTTGAGAAATACTTCTGATTTTTTTTTTATGATTTTACATTTCTAGGATGATTACAAAAGGGTACAAAAATTAACTTTCCTCATTCAGCTAGCTCTTTCACAACAAATGCTTGGTGTTGTCAGTACCAATGGATCAAAATTGTCGAGGGTAGGTTCAGTTATTTTCATCCAGATTAGGATCCTAAGAAATCAGTCACTAAACCAATATCATAGAATTGCTCAGAGAATGAGATTAAAAAAGTATTTGGGGGAGAAGGGGATTTTAAATGACTCTATAAATATAACATTTTCAGTCACTATTTCTGAAAGTATGCTAGACATGGTTACCTTACAACTAATCTAGACCTTAAGCCGTTAGAGAATAGGCATGATTGACATCCGGCAATCAGTATGATGACTGAGTCGAGGTGATGTATTAGGCACTGGGAGGAGACTCATTTTTCCTTTCTGTGCAACAAATATTTATTGAGCCTGTATTAACCTGTATTATCCTTTTGGTCCTCTGTTAAATACAACCAACATAGCAGTAAACAAATCTTAAGTGTCTTCATAGCATTTACATTCTAATAGAAAGGACTGATAAGACATATAATTTTTTTAACCTTATATTTTTAACTGCTTTTATGCTAGACTGGAATAAAATGGAAAATATTTGAAACAGCACATACAAATGGTATGTAACAAAAATGCATATGTTTGGACACTTGGAACTTCTGAAGAATGGAAATAATCCACCAGCTAGAATATTCTTTTTTTTTCTGAAGATGGAGTTTTGCTCTTGTCACCCAGGCTAGGGTGCAATGGCGCAATCTTGGCTTACTGCAACCTTTGCCTCCTGGGTTCAAGCAATTCTCCTGCCTCAGCCTCCTGAGTAGCTGAGATTACAAGGGCCCACCACCACGCCCAGCTAATTTTTGTATTTTTAGTAGAGATGGGGTTTCACCATGCTGGCCAGTCTTGTCTCAAACTCCTGACCTCAGGCGATCCACCCACCTCTGCCTCCCAAAGCACTGGGATTACAGGTGTGAGCTACTGTGCCCGGCTAGATTATTCTTAAGAGATGAAGGAGATTGAGAAGGAAAGAGGCAATGAGGTCTTGACAAGAGGAACCATAGTGGGAAGGAATAAGACTGAAGCGGTCTGTGTCCTTTTCCTACTCAGCAGGTCTAGTTCAGTGCCAAGGACTTGATGGGTATTCTACAGGGGTGGCAGCCTCCCCTGCTCCTTGAGCTTCTGCACACTTCTTATTGTTGGCAGAATGAGGAAAGGCTGGCTTATAGCACATGTTAGCATTGGCAATATTCGTGCATGGTGACACACTGGGGGATGCCTTTACCCATACTTGAAATCAATGCCTTGTTGACAGAACTTTCTTAGAGCTGGAATGCAGAAGGTCCCACGGGTCTTGTGTTGCTCTCTCCTGGAAAAGCTGGTGAGAATCCAGTGGCTGGACTCAAGACTCACAGGAAGCCTGGCATAGCACACAAGAAATTTGGTCTGGCTCATTCAGGGAGTCAATTGATTGGGCTTCAGATAAACCAAATATCAAATGCAAATCCCTATGCTCTTCTGCAGTTTTGTACCTCAGTATCTATCTCAGGACTGAATTTAAAGGTTTAAGGGGGTCTTTTCTTTTCCTTGGAGAAGTGCTGGGCAGGGAGGAGACTATGTAGGGGAAAATATGTCAATTCTTCTTTTTTTTTTTTTATTTCCCAAGGATTCTTATATGGTAAAAGAATTTGTAGATCCAATTAGAAACGGAGAGAAACATGATTAGTTTAGAGAGACAGTCAAACCCTTTGTTTGCTGTTATGGAAATTAAACAGCTGCTGGATTGAATGATACAAATGTTATATTTTTATTTTTCAACTGGGTCTTAAAAGCTTATGGAGATACAGCCTAAGTTTACACAGTCTTAGATTGATTCCATAGCCTGTATAATATGTATGAAAAAAGTGAACTGCATCAGAGAAAGTCCTAATGCTCTTAAAGGAAATGCCTGGCATCTATACAAACAACCACAGAAAAATAAGCTTTCCATTAAAAAAGTCAGGAAAAAAAATGTGAAGGGTAAAACTACAAATTCAACAAATTGCACAGTGGCTTCATGGAGGACAGGCATGTGTCTTTGAAGGAGGTCTGGTGAGTCTTTCCAATACAGCATGAGCTATTGTGTTTGCTATATACTTTGATATAAAATCCAATATATAGAGAGAAGAAGCTAGGAGAAAGAATGTGTTAAAAATAGGGAAGGGAAACAATTGAATAAATAAAAGGGGAGAAGGGCAAATATTTCTTATAGAAGAAATCCAAGTAAAATAAGTGGATACCCACTCTCCAAGAGTGGGTATCTCCCTCTCAAATGAGAGTTGTACATAGTGACTTGCTTCCAGAGAATAGAATATGGAAAGGGAAAAGTAACTTTACAATGGAGAAAACTGGCAGTCATCACCTTAACCAAATGATCAAGGTGAATATCACCAGTAATAAACCATGCTGATATCCTTATAGCTGCTGACATGCTGCAGTGAGAAGGGTACTTTACCTATGTGGTATTCTTTCCAAAAACCCATAGCCCCACTTTAGTCATGAGAAAACATTAGACATACTGAGGGACATTCTACAACCTACCTCTCCAGTATTCTTCAAAACTGTCAAGGTCATGGGAAACAAGGAAAGACTAAGAGGCTGCATAGACCTGAAAAGACTTAAAGAGGCAGATGACTAAATGCAAATGGTATATTGGATTGGATCCTGGAACAAAAAAAACAAAAAATACAAAGCACAAAAATAGTATTAGTAGAAAAATAGGTAAAATCCAAATGACATCTGGAGTTTAGTTAATAGTCATGTACCAATGTTAGTTTTGCAGTTTTGGCAAATGTGTCACGGTAATGTGAGATGTTAACATTAGGGGAAACTGGGCAAAGGGTATATGGAAATTCTCCATTATCCTTGCAACTTTTCTTTATATCTAAAAATGTTCCAAGTGATTACTGCTTTTTCCTTTTCCTATCTCTTCTCCACCCTAGATTTTATGAATCTAGGACTTATGCCTTTACCTAATTTCCTTGTTCCATGACAAGAGAAGCTATTCTTTGCTAAATAAAAGCAGAAAATGGAAATTTCTTCCTCATCTAAAAGCTCTTTTGCTTTTTATTTCCCTGCCTTTCTCTTTGGTGCCATGGAGTCCCAGTATACTCATAAAATCCCTAAGTTATCTTTATTTATAAAGTAATGAGAAAGTAAGTTTTTATGAATTTAAAAGAAAGTGATAATATACATCAAAGATGAGATTCAAAGGAATATACATAGCTGGATTTTCAAGTAAATTTTTATTGAAAGTGAAATACCAACTGTATTTTGAAGTGCCACCAATCTTGAAGTTCTGTTACAGATTCTTACATTCTGAGCATAACATCTCAGAATATCCAAGCAAAGGGCAAAGGACAAAGGATCAAAGATATGCTGTCTTCTTATTCAAAGGTTTTCTTTCATTTTATTACAGGGCCCTGGGGTAGCCTCTCAGCTTAAGCCCAGTGTTCACCAATCAGTTGCTAATAACTGGAGCTGAAAGAGGGCTCTGCCCTAACGCCATTATGTTCAAGAGCCATGATTGATTGTGTTATAGTATGTTTTTGAAACCTAATTACTGTCTGAGTGAGTATCTGAACTCATTAATCTTTAGTCCTGTAAATAAGTAAAATTGACTAAATAACTGGATTTCTCTAATGATGGCTTAGGTTATCTTTGGACCTATTGCCTTGCCCTAGCCTCTTTGGGGCAGCAAATTATTTTGCTTAATGGTAATTGCTCCCCAGTTTTGAAATCAATTTGTAAAAATCAGCTTATAAAACAATTTTCTGTGTTGCCCTGTGATTGCTTGGTCCCTACTCTATCTTTGTGGTATAATGAGCACATCTTATGATGTGCTCAGAAACCATTGTGTTTGCTGATGACCCTCCTTTGTGGAGCAGGTCACATCACTTAATGAAATAAGAGGCTTAAGAGGGGTGTTGGCTTTGTTTTCACCTTACTGAACCCTACCTTAGTTTCTACCAAAATAGAAAAGAATTTCATTTAGCATGGCCTGTTCTATATACTCCAAATAACACAGTAATTAGTAGTGATTATTTCCTTCTCCTTTCTCTGCTAGCCAACTCCAGCATAACTAGGGTGTGGGACTTCATAGTACATTCTTCTCTCTCTACTTTTTAAAAAATATTTTCCTTATTACCATTTTATTATCCACTAGAACTGTTCCCCAGATAGTAGCTTGATGAGCAAGAGGGTTAGGTAATGTTTATATGCGTCATGCAACTTCTGCTTCCCACCAAAATGGAGTAAAATGGACCAGACATGCACTTCCTCCAAAACTATTAAAAAATCTAAAAACAAAAGACAAGCCCACTTTCAAGACACTGGACATTAGACATTGAAAGACAGTGATTCCTGAGAGACCCAGGTGAGTTGAGCCCTGTGATTGCTGCAGCTTACAACCTTAAGAAAATTTCCAGGCTGTGGCACAGGAGGAGGAGATGGAACTGAGAATCTAGGGGCCCCAAGGCAGCTAAAAGTCATAGGGCAGAGTGCCAGGGAGGAACATGCTGCACACAGAGAGAATTCTAGAAATCTGCAGAGGGTCCATTTGAATATTTGGCTATATATTGATTAGCACATGTGTGTGAAAAAACTTCCCAGGAAGAAGAAAGAACCATCTGGAAGTATTAGAGGGAAAAGTGCCTGGTACTCACACAAGGCAAGGAATAGTGCCTGTTCTCATCAGCCAGACTCAAAACCTTCATGATTCCTGGTCACTGGATAGAATCTTTACAAGAGACTTGCTTCAGTAGTAGGGAATAAATAGCCCTAGACCTAAGACTACCTAACAAAGCCTACAAGCAAGCCAGCAATGAATCAAACTTTCCAAGTAGCTTAACTGCATCCCAGAATGAAGAATATTTATAGGAACTACAAAATAGCCAGCACCCAACAAGGTGAAATCCACAATGCCTGGCATCCAATAAAAAATAACCAGTCATGCAAAACAGGAATATATGACCTAAATGAGGTAAAAACAATTAATTAGAATCCAGGCAGAACTAACAATGATGTTAAAATTTGATGACATGGGCACTAAAAACAGTTACTGTAACTGTATTCTGTGTGTTCAAGAAGCTAGAGAAAAGGTTGAGCATGCTTGTTAGTAGAGATATGTACTAATAAGATGTAAAAAAGACCAAACCAAATCAAACTTTAAAAGGTGAGAACTACGATGTCTGAGATAAAAAGCACGCTTGATGAGATTAACAGCATATTAGACATTGCAGAGGTAAACATTAGTGAATTGAAGACAGCTATAGAAGCTATCCAAAAGGAAACACACAGAGAAAAAAGGCTCAAAAAACAGAAGAGATTTATCGGTAAAGTATGAAACAATTTCCATTAGCCTCATCTACATGTTACTGGAGTCCTCAAAGGGGGTTATATTGGCATATAAAAATATTTGAAGAAATAATAGCCAAAAAGTTTCCAAATTTAATGAAAACCACAAGTCCATGGATCCAAGAATCTTAAGAACTCCAATCACAAGAAACATAAAGAAAATGCTAAGTACATTGCAATCAAATTATTCAAAACCAGAGAAAATTTTAAAAGCAGCCATAGAAAAAAATATATGTTGTATACAGAGAGACAAAAATTAAGGTTGATGGCAGATTACCTATTAGAAACAATGTAAGTAAGAAGACTGTGGAGCACTATCTTTAAAATTCTAAAGTAATAAAACCTAGAATTCTATACCCAGTATAAACATCTTTCAAAATGAAAACAAAGACTTTTTTAGACATAAAAAGGCCGAAATAATTTATTATCCGTAGACCTGTTCTACAAGAATGCTTTAAAAAATATTCTTCAGGCAGAAAAAATGTGATACCACATAGGGATCTATGCAACACAATGAAGAGAATTGAAAACAGTAACCACATAGGTAAATATGTAGGGTTTTTTTTTTCTTATTAGCTAAATCTCTTTAAAAGATAGTGGGCTGTTAAAAATAATAATAAGGCAGTGTGGGCTTTATATATAGTAAAATGTACAAGAAAAATAGCACAAATGCTGAGAGGGAAGAAACGGAAGTATATACATGTGACTCTGTTCATAAATTAACATGTTCTGTTTAGTAAAAGTTGCTAATACTGTTTATTGAGCATCTGCTATGCATTAGACACTATTCTAGTGGTTACAGAGACAATGGAGAACACAACAGATATGATGCCTACCTTCATGGATTGTACATTTTCACTGACTTAGCAGATATAGACAAGTAAACAAATAAACAAGATAATTATGGATTGTTGTGCCATAAAAGTAGTAAACAGGATGCTGTAATAGAGAAAAATAAGGTGGACAGGCATATGTTAGATAGGGTGATGAGAAGGTTCTCTGTGACAATGGGACATTTCAGCTGAAACTGAGGGATGAGAAGAAGCCAGCTAGGCTGAGAATCAAGAAAGAGGATTTCAGGTTGAGATAACTGTCCAGGCAGAGGCCCTGACGATGGGTAAGAACTCAGCCATTTTCAGGAACTATCCAAGGGCCAGTGTGGCTGGAGTGTAGTGAGAGAGGGGTAGACAGGTGTGAGATGATGCTGCTGAGAGGGGTAGAGGTCAGATCATTCTTCAAGCCATGGTCAGGGGTCTGGGCTTCATCCCAAGCACAGTGGGAAAACATTAAAGAGTTTTTAGCATGGAAGTAAGATGATCTGGCTTACCCTTAACAAAAAGGTAATTGTGTTTAGTATGGAGAATGGAGGGGAAGGAGCAAGAATGGAAGCATGAAGGCTAGATAGAAGGCTGTCTTGATGGCTGAAGTGAAAGATGCTGGCGATATGAATAGACACAATGGCAGCAAAAAGAGAAGCAACTAGATTGAATATGTATTTTGGAAGGAAAATTGACAGGGCTTCACGACACATTGGATGTGAGGGCCAGGGACAGGATGAATTTAGTAAACAGCGGCGATGGGACTTGACCCAATTCTGAGTCCAGAATTTTCTTTGTATTCAGTATTGCTGTGAAGTGGTTGAACACCCATTACGGATGGCTCATATCACTGATGACGAGAATATAAAAAAGCATGAAACCATAGTCTTTGCCATCAAGGACAGTAATAGCTGACAATGAAAGAAACATACACTGGGAATTCAATGACACTGAAAGCGTTATAGGAGTTCAGAGGAGCAGGAGGAGGATGAGCCAAGGACTGTAGACACATGGGTGTGCTTTGACAGGAAGGAGAGAGAGCACGTGTGGAGGGTAGGTGGTATGAGCAAAGACCTGGAGGTGGGGATCCACATAGTGTTTTCAGAGAATAATTAAATCAAGATGGCTTATTAGCAAATAAACCATGAAGAGAGCTAGGTTTTAATAGGTAGCTGCAGGTGAAGCTGAACAGAGCAGAGAGAGTGATTGAATGATAGTGCAAAACCTTTAAATGGCAACCTTCAGATAGCCCAATCTGTCATCATCCTGGAATTATTAAGATTAAAGAACTGATGTCATACATTACATGCACCATAGCAATCATTTTAAGTAAAAGTTAGAGAGAGCAGGATTTTATTGCCAAGTATGTAGACATAGCCTGAGACAAATGATGAAAACAGAATTTGAAAATTCTGTTTCTTCGCAGCTTTTCCTGCCACTTCATATAAATGAAAGTTGTGTCTCTCATCTCCCCCTCACCCTTTGACTTCTCTCCTTTTCCTCCTTCACCTTCTTTCAATAAAAGCAGACTAACTATGGTTTCTTCTGACTGTGGCAGTCATTTGTGATCTGTGAGAACTGAAACTTTCTTGAGCATCATCAGAACATACAGATGCTGTAAGCAACAATAGTCCTAACCATTGAGACTTTTCTGAAATATGTAGCAGACTCCAAAGGCACCAAAGGTTAACCCAGTTGGGTGACTCAAGGTTGGCCCTATGAAGGCAACCTCAACCTTGCCAGTCTTATGGAGTCAGGGAGAGAGTCTACAGGGGAATGACCCACTGGAATCCCATTGGTTTGGTTCTGTAATGGAAAGGAGGACATTGCCAATCTTAGGTCCCAACCTTAGAACTGGAGGTCTGAAATTCACAATTTATGAGCTCAATAGCAAATTACTTCCAACTGAACCTTCCATGGTGAAACATTCACCTCTTTCCATGTGTTTCCAGCTGTGCAGTCAGAATAAATGAATCATTTCTGAAAAAATAACAACTGAGTAAAGTCCCTTTTTTTTTTTCCAGATCAAACTCCAAGCTGTGGTCAGATGGACAGTTGGCATCAGTGCACTTTCTTTTTATCCCTGCTTGCAACCCACTCCTGGTAGTCTGAGCTTGTCTAGGTTCTAAATACTTTCTTATCTATAAATCACTGGGCTAGTGTACTATTCGTTAGGCTCTGGTTGTGCACACAAATATACACATATACACACACTTCACAGTTCCTGGACAACATTCTCAATCCAATCAAATGATTCCTACTCTGAAAAAGATCATTTATTTGAAAACATTCATAGTTTGAAAATTGTATGTGTTTTTTTTTTTTTTAACTTTATGACTGGTTTGGTGATAGCAGTTGGAGGTAACAAGATAGCATTTTACCTTTCAAACTTCAGCAACGTCATTAGCTCTATATAACAAAACGTGTTAGGACACATGAGTAAAGGAATATATCACCACACATTTGTGTTTATTTTGTGTACAAATCTCTCACTTCTTCATAAAGGATGCATGTTTTAAATTTCTTTCTTCCCTCCCTCCCTCCCTCCCTTTCTCCCTTCCTCCCTCCCTTCCTTCCTTCCTTCTTTCTTTGTCTCCCTCTGTCACCCAGGCTGGAGTACAGTGGTGTGATCTCTGCTCACTGCAACTTCTGCCTCCCGGGTTCAAGCGATTCTCCTGCCTCAGCTTCCCTAGTAGCTGGGATTACAGGCTCATGCCACCACACCCGGCTAATTTTTTGTATTTTTAGTAGAGACAGGGTTTTGCCATATTGGCCAGTCTGTTCTCGAACTCTTGACCTCAGTAAATTTCTATCTTGCCAGAGATGATAATGCAAATTTCTGACTTTTGATTCATATTACATTTTAGGCCACAGTTTCAAGGAAGGTCACAGTACATGAAATCCATTGTTTAATACAAGTGGCTCTTTTTGGCAGAAGGTTTGTTCACTGGTAATTGTTAAGCCCCCTTCTAAGATCTGTGTGTGCTCAAAGAATGAGGACAGTCACTTTCTGGACACTGGTGAGACAGTCTCCTAAACCAGTCCTCTGCTCTGAGTGACATGCATCTGCTCCTGGGTCTTCAGCAGGTCTTGGGTTTTCTCACCTCTGCACATTCGCTGACCCAAGTTCACAATTTATGATCTTCTGCTTCTTTCTATCTCTTCCCATTCCTTCCCCTAAGCCTTCCAGGCCCAGTGAAAACCCCACCTCCTTTGCAAGGTCACCTGACCAGGCCAACCTGACCATAGGGCTTCATCTTTTGAGGTCTCTCCTTTGGCCTTTTGCTGCATCATTTGCTCATTATCTCCTCATGTCCAATCTCCCAACTAGATTTAGATAGGTGATATCAAAAATGTTAAAGCAGGTAATCATCTACTCCAAGCATCTCAGTCTTCTGACTCCTAATCCAGTGCTCTTTTGACTGTGCCATGATATTTCTTATGAATTTTCCCATGTCCATTAACTTTTGGGGGTGGTAATTTATTCATTTATTGAGTCATCATTAAGCAAGTATTTATTGAGTGTCTACTAGATGACAGGCTCTACCCTAGGGACTGGAGATACAGTAGTGAACAAGACAGACCTTGTCCACTTTCTTGAGAAGCATATATTTTAGAGGAGAATGCAGAAAATAAGCAAGTAAACATGCCAGATAATCTTAGAGAATGAGAAGCACTATGTATAAAATTGAAAAGGATAGATGGGGTGGTAGGCTAGAGAGAGATGGTAGTGAAATGAGCATGCTACTTTAGCTAGGGTGGGCAGCAGAGGCCTCTCTGAAGATGGCGCTTGAGCTGAGGTCTGACTGATGAGTTGGGGGTGATCATAGGGGGATCTGGAGAAAAGCAGTGCATGCAGAGTGAAGAGCAAGTGGCAAGTACCTAGGTCAAAATGACCCTGATGTATTAGATGAGAAAACTATCTGGGTGGCTGGAGGGCAGTCAGCCAGAGGAAGTGGAACACAGGTGATGAGTAAAGAGTTTGCCAAGGTAGACAGGGCCCAGGATATGCAGGCCAAGTGAAGAGTTTCACTTTGCAGGCCAAGTGAAGGGTTTGCAGATCATTCTCACAGGAAGGGGAAGTCCTGGACTGCTTCATGTAGGGAAGTGACATTGTATGATACAAATTTGAAGCAGAGGACTCTAGTTTGTAGCAGGAGATTCCTTTTCTTTTGCCTTTGCTTTTACGGTTTTTTTTTGTAAAATGGGGGTATACTATACATAAATGGGATACATCTTAACTCTCCAGTTGCATACATTTTTACATATGTATGTACCCGTGTGGCTGCCACCCAAATTAAGATACATAACAATCCCAGTACACCCCAGAAGGCTCTCATGCCCTGCCTAGTCATTCCTCCACTACTATCATGATGGCTTCTATCACCACTGATTAGTTTTGCCTATTTCTTAACAAAATGTAAGTGAAAGCTTGTAGTATGTACTCTTCTGTGTTTGGGCACTATTGCTATATACTATTCCATCATATGAATATGTCACAATTTATTCATCCTACTAGTGATGGACTTTTGGGTTGTTTTCAATTTCAGGCTATTATGAATAAAGCTGCTATGAATGTCCTTGTACATGCTTTTTGATGAATGTGTGCACTCATTTAGGTTGGCCAGGAGTGGAATTGCTAGGTCTTAGGATTTAGATATTTAGTAGATACCATGAAGCAGTTTTCCAAAGTGGTTGTACCAGTTTATACTCCCACTAAAAATGTAAGATACTTCTAATTTCTTTTTATCCTTACAAATACTTGGTATTATCAGTCCTTTTAATTTTAGCTGTTTTGGCAAGATTGTAGTGGGTGGGAGTCTCATTGTGGATTTTTTTTCCCAGGGGAAAGAGGGGTTTTTAAAAAACATACACTATTTGTTTACCATTCCTACCTCTCCAGTATCGATATTGTGGTGTTGATTATGTGGTTTGATTTTAAAAGTTTGGATTTCAGGCTGCCTGACTTGCATTCCCCATTTCCAACACCACATTATTTTTTTCCTTGCAGTACCCCCAAGAGCAGTATAAAACCCAAACATGATGATATGACATCATCAGTTCATTGTCTTTTAAGAATGTAATATTTCATCTTTTATAGGGTGACCCTATTCCAGGATAGAAGGGAAAATAGAAAACAGGACTTAGAACTTGAAAGAGAAAATTTGGGTCAGCCTCCAGCTTAATGCAGTTTCCATTCTTGAAGCCAAAAGGCCGTCTAGTCAATGCACAAAGAGAGTTGCTGAAGAAGTGGGGACTGTTGGTTTCATTACATGCTCATTATACTACTGTATCAGAGTGGTTAGGATTTTGCCCTAACAATGAAATTAAGAGGGTTATGCTTCATTTCCTGTTTTGGAAAACAGAGTCTTTGACTTAAAAAAGGCTAATTGCATATTGTTTTTAAAAATTGGGTTGATTCGTCGTATCATAATTAAACTAATTAGAGTACTATTATTTTCCAACAGCTTTAATGAGTTCTTCTGTTTGGCAGCAAACCTATGAGACCAAATAATATTGCCATTTGTGAAAAGATGGAGGAACTCTATTCATTTGCATTTTGGTTAATAAGATTTGTGCATTAATCCAGTTATACTTTGTTCTCTTGAGTTTGGCAAACTTCTAAAATTTTCCAATTTTCTACCATGTCTCTCCTTCCCCACTTCCCATCTCTCCCTTAGAGAATTCCTGGCGTCTGGTTTAAAATAGGTGGAAACATTCTGTTTCCAGCCGAGGCTCCCCAGCTTGGTTGGAATGCTGGTCTGGTTGTAATAGAGCCTGCTTTTGGCCAGCAGCTCTTAAAATAGCTCCTCAGCTTATAAAGCAGAAAATAGAAGTTTGGGCAGCCCAGTGTTTGCTTGCAGGGTGCTTCTGGCTGCTTGCTTTGGGGGGCACTGTTGCTCCAGCATGAGAATTCCAGCAGGCTCTGGTGAGTGATGGCTCTCTGTTGTGCAATTTTGTATCTGCACTCCTTGTCAAGTAATCACTACAAATGTTTCGTGGAGGAATGAGCTGGCTCCCAGCAAAGGTCTGCTTCTCTTAGAAGTGAGGGCCTGAGGGGTAGGGATTGGTCTGTCCGTGGTAAAATTTCCCCCTTTGACAGTGTAATTAAGTGCTAATTAACTAAATGAGTGTAAATGTTGAAGGCTGAGATAAATATCTACATTTCCTTAATCTTATTTTCCCCTCTAAAATTTGATAAAGAAAATTTGGATTTAATGGAGGATATATGTCAAAATTGTTTCTAAAGATTGCAAATCTGTTTAGAAGGAACTTGGTTCGGATTTCTACAGGAAAAGTTAACAGCATATAAATATAGAAGAGGTACAATAAAATGCGGATGTGATATTGCAATAATTATGTTAAGGAGGCTTAGTGGAGCTACCTTTTTGAAACATCTGGTTTGTTTCTGTTCTTTCCATATCCTGCAGATGTTGCTGAACCCATGAAATATACTGACAGGAGAATACATTAGCCTGCGAAGTCATTCCAATGAATAAAGCCAAGGGTAGCCTCTTCACTTTCTAAAAAATCTAGTTAGAAAAGAATTCTGCTTTCAGAATTCAGCAGGCAGAGATTAGGCCAATAATTGAGAGGGGCCCAGGGCCTTCTAAAAGTGTCAATAGTGATCTGTTCTTGCCAAAGGGGAAAAGAGAGGCTTTGTGGAGGGGCCGTCAGAGTAATAAATGGGAATCTTTGTAATTCAAGCACTTTCTCATTACCTTCTGTGGTTAGTGATTAAAAGTGGGGCTGAAGAAAAGGCAAGGGAAGCCCACTCCTTCCCAGCTTGGTAGCAGAGCGAAAGGATCTTGAGCCCATCTTGAGCCCCATTACCCTTCCTCTTCTGCTGGCCTCTGGGGCTGGAAACAAGACCCAGAGCCAGGTAGATGGCTCACAGACTCACGGGCAAGTGCCTTGGGAAGGGGATGCATAATCGAGATGCCATCTGTGGCATTGAGCTGATGACAGCTGCATGACGCCCTGGCGCTCCTGTGTCAACACCCACCCCAGGCAGGAAACGACAGCGGTTGGCGCATGTGTGCTGAGCCTTCGGGAGAGCACACACAGGCATCCTAAAGGAGTGGGCATGGAGAGCTGGAGTTTATTAAATAGGGGTTGGTTGCCTATGAGATTAACACCCTGAAATAAATGCAAAGTTGAGAAATATTTTGGCTTCCAGCCCACTTGGCAGGAAGATTTAGGAACCTGGAATGGTCAGAAGGACAAAGCCTTAAAGGGCCAATGTCATGTTTAGTTTCTGGCCAGCTGTGATCTCTAAATTTCCCCACCATTTACATCACTCCTTTGTGTTACAGCATCATGTGTTCAGAAGGCCCCTATTAAAATGTGTAGCAGATGTTTTTTCTGGCCACCAGCCTGTCAGACAAGTAGGACAGACTCATATAAACCCATTGGTGAAAAACTAGTATTTCCCTGGCTCTGCTCTAAGTTGTTGACCTCCAGTTGCTGACATCCAGTCCTATCTGCGATCTTCCTTCTGGGCCAAAGGGACAGATCTCTGCTATGTCTCACAAAAGACTGTTTCTTGCTTGTTCTCATAGGGCTCCTGGCTTCATGTCACTAGGGAGGGTTCTCTGCTGCTTGCTGCCCAAGCCTTCCATTTCATTAACAGTTTTGTGTATGGCTCCACCAGGCACTTAACTCCTGACTGCACCATTTACCCCTGTCCCTGGGTCATAGGAGATCACTTATTGAAATTCCACAAGAGCTCTCCCTCCTCAAAGAGTGAGTTTAGATTCCTCTCAGCTACCTGCCCCCACTCCCCAACACCCCAGGGTTATACCTCCCTTCTCTTTTTCTTTTGCAATGGACTAATTTCTGTTTTGATTCTTCAGCTGTAATTCTCAATGCTCAATTGACAGATTAAACCCAATATGAGCAGTTTTTATTCCCTTTGGGAATGTTTGACACTAATGTAAATGTGTTGCTTAAGAAAGGAGGTTTAGCTTCATTGCCATTGCCATTAATAATGATAGAATAATAATTTTTAACATTTATAACATCTTTTAGAATGAACGATATCTTTTCTCATCTACTAGTTCAGCTGATTCTCACAGCAATAATGATATAGGAAGGGCAGAAATTAGGATGTTGAGGTTATAGGTGAAGAAATTGATGCTTACAGAAAGTAAAGCTATTTCTTAAAGGTCATGTAGCTGGAGAAACTGGGATTCAACTCATGTTAGAATACACATTCAGTGTTTTTCCTAGACATAGCAAGCCCTTACTAATACTTTACCATGATAGGAACTTAAACAGATAATCACAGGATGGAAATGTTTTTATAGGGCAGTGTAGATATGCTAAGGATGGGAGAGTTACACAGAAATAAAGAAAAAGAATTTGGAGCTGCTTTTTCTTAAAATGTGTTCTGCAAAATTTTAATAGGTTAGGGAAAGAGTTCCATAGCAAAATAAGTATTGTTAGGAAAAGAGTTCTATAGCAAAATCAGCTTCATAAATATTAAATTTAATAAAGTTATATAAATTTCCTGATTATAGCACTCTCAGAGCCTTTGACACACATTATCAATTCCCAAGGCAGGAATCAGATATGCTATGAGCATTTTGCAAACATGTTTGACATGGGGCCCTTTTTGACTAAAGCGTCTGCTGAGGACATACTTTGGGGCAAGCACTATCGTTTACTACCTGAGAGAGTAGGTGGACAGATCACAGAGGAGAGGGCTGAGAACTGCTAAGATGTCAGGAAGAGAATCTAGAAGTCATGTTTATTCTGCTATGTAATTACTGGATCAAATAATTTTATCAACCAATTTAGGAGGCTTTATGCTAAGGCCCTATAAAAAGTAAAACTGGTATGTTGGTGTTTCAGATATAAGGATTTATTAGAAGAGAAACTGGCAAGACTAAGGGAGGTGACAGTACAATGAGAAGAGCATGCAAGAAGGAAGGTGAGAGTTCTATTCTCTTACTAATTAATCTTAGCTGTTGTGACCCTGGTCAAGTCACTATACCATCTGGACTTTGTTCCCTCAACTATGAAGTGAGAAAAATGGATTAAATCAAAATAAATGATTAAATCAAAACTTGATTGTGTAAATAAAGATAAATAATTTTAAAGATTTATATTATATTTATATTATATATTGATATATAATATATTTAATATTTATATTATATATTTAATATTTATATAATATAATATATATTTAATATTTATATTATATAATATATATTTAATATTTACATTCTATTTATATAATTGTATATATTATATAACAATTATATAAATAAAAAAGTAAATACAAATTATATGTCATAGAGGATAATAATGGATGCTTAAGGTGGAGACAGACTGGGGAGTTGACTTCTTGCAATATACTGTAAGATGCTAGTTTAGCCTTCCCAGAGGGGAAAGAGAGAAGCCTGGTAGAATCAGAAGCAATTTGCCTTATGGATGCCAGCATGCATGTTACACCCAGCATTAAAGTCAAAGCACAAAGCTAAATGTCCCTAGGTTCTCAATCTGAAGGCCAGAGAAGAGTCACTAGATAGCTAATGCTGGCCTTGAAGGGAAACAGAGACAATCTTATTGATTGCGGCAGGAGGCAGGCAAATTCCTAGGCAGACAGGGGTGAGTTCCTGGTGAAACCTAACCTTCAAGCCAAAGATAGCTTAAAGCCTGAAAGCTGAGTTGCCAGAGTCCACAACTGGAGTGAGAACTTCCTCGATGTATTTTAGCCAATCAAACGATGCTTTTTCCAGGCCTGCCCATGGACCAGTCAGCATGCACTTCCCCATTCTGAGCCCATAAAATCCCCAGACTCAGCCACACATTGGTACTACCCACCTTCAGGCCCCCTCTCACACAGAGGGCTACCCACTTTGGGCCCCCTCTCCTGTTGAGAGCTGTTCTGTTGCTCAATAAAACCCTTCTCCACTGCACTAACTCTCCAGTGTCTATGTAACCTCATTTTTCTTGGACGTGGGACAAGAACCCTCCCACCCTCCACCAGCGCGGGGCAGCTGCCCTATGTGACAAGGAAGCGGCCACTGTGGGGCCAGGCCAGCCCAGTAGCTGTGGGCTAGAGTGGGGTAGTGGGACTGAATGAGCTGTGACATGCTCCCATTCACTGGAGGGTGTGGATGGATGGCAGGAACAAATGAGCTGTAACACACCCTCCTATTTGCCACACAGTGGGTGGTGGGAATGAACATGAGCTGTAACATGAACAAGCTGTAACACACCCTGCTGTTTGCTGTGCTATGGGTGGTGGGAAGGAGAGAGAGATGTAACAGTCTTTGGTAGCTCAGACCTTGGGACTCCCCAGGGGACAGCCATAACACCCCTTGGGGCTCTGCAGTTGCTGGTATCTCTGAGTTTTCAGGTGCCACCATGTTCCCCTTGTCCAGACGCTGGCACCCAAGGTGGAAACAGGTCACAGCATGCCCAGTTCAGCTGCAGGCTGAGCTCAGAGCCCCAGCAGGCGTGGAATCTGGGGTGGTAGTGTGAATTGAGTGCATCCTGCCAGGCTGAGTGGGAAGAGTGGGTCCAGTGGTGAGCCCAGAGCTGAGTGAGGCCTGGGCAGGGTACTGCTGGCTGTGGAGATTTCTGGCTGGCAAAGTGGCACCAAAAAACTCCTGTGTCATTACCAGTGAGATAGCAGCTTTAGAGAAAAAAGGCTGAGCCCTTCCTAAGGAGAAATGAAGAAGGTTAATCAACAAATTACTGAGAAGGAAGATAAAAATCACCCAAGAGATGAGGAGGCTGAGTATAAGGGATTGATGGAGGAGCCAAGGAAATCAAGAGCAGTAATTAAACCAAGTATGAGGGGAGCTCCTCAAATGGGGACAAGAGACTGGAGGATGGGAGAAATGCCTGAGTGAATGTGGCTTACTGTGACCAGATCTCAACACCCAAGAAAAAAGGAAAAGACTCACTCAAGACTCAAAAAGTATAAAAATAGAATAGAATTTTACACTTTTTTTTTTTTTTTAACCACAAAGAGGTGTACTGGTCAGGAGCATGAGATGCACTGGAATAATAAATAGCTTTGGTCTGAGCATAAAAATAGTTCTTGTTCAATAGCCCATGAGTCTTAGAGTACAACAATGGTTGTAAATTTGACTTCTATTAATATCCACCATCCACTCCCTGGATAAACCAGAAGTCATTTCTCCTCCCAGACGGGTTTGTGTGCACTGGGAAGCAGAGAGCAGAGGAGTGGAAAAATAGGATGTGAAGGCCAATGCTCTCAGGAGGACAAAGCTAAAGCCCACACACCTTAATATCTGAAGTACTGGGCCCTCTGGAAATTGCAGCTGCCTAGTTTCTCTGTTCTACAAATTGCCACCATTCCCTTGCTGATAAGATATAGATAGCAGGGCAATACAAAGTTATCATAATAACCATAAGTGTTTGTGGTGACTGGAGATAGGAAAAGAAGGCAATAAGATACAAATGTTATGGCAACTTTATAATGCTCAGCCAAACCCTGCATGAACTTTTTTTTCTTGTGTAGGGAGGAATAGGGCCTCAGCCAGCACCCAGCTATTCAATACAGAGATATTCTTTGTTGTCCTCTTCTCCAATCTCACAGAGCTCTGCAACCTCCAAATGAAACAAGTATTCGGTTGATACATGTTAGAAGCCTCCTGTGATTCAGTTCATAGTTTTAAGAGTTCTAGAATGCTTCAGCAAGGCCGAGGCTGAGAAATGTTCTGCAGCAGCAGAATGTACATTTGGGAAGCACAAAACATGGCCACATTGTTTAGGACAGCATCCTAATACAGTAGATGCAAACCAAGAATAATACCACGTGTACTCTGCTAGAATCACTCATGGCAAATAGAAAGTTCTTTCCATGAGCCTGGCACCAGGATAGACCAGGGTGGAAAAAAATGGCACAGATGGGGCCATGCCTACCTCTCAAGGGTTCATGGGAAGCACACTTTATTGAAATATGGAACAGCACTTTCTTAGAAAGTTCTTTGATAAATAACACATTTAATTTGACTTGTGCAGGAAAAAATCAATCTCAAATTGTTTCTAAGGAATGCCAGTATTAAGCTGAAAAATGAAAAAGTCATCTAGCCAACTAGACATTTCTAAATATCCAGATACTTAGCAGCATGCTCAATAAGCATTTGCTTAGGTGGTTGGCACTTTTGTCTTGGAGGAAATTATGATCTGCCACCATAGATGCCTGAGTTCCTGCAAGTAAGTGGTTGAGAACAACCCATCCAAACTCATCTCATGTGAGCTGACTGGGAGATCAGGCCTGTATTGCTCCAAAATTATAAATTTATCCTTGGGCAAAGACTGGCTTTTCCTTCCTGCCTCTCTCTTGTATGTTCAGTGGCTCAATAAATATGTGTTGATGCAAAAATGGGCAATGCCGGGCAATTTAGATCTGTTTTTCCTGACCTAGGAGTAGCACAGCGTTGACTGTTGACTTTCTTGTCTATAGAGCCTCATTCCTCACCAGCTGCAATGGTTTTTTTCCTTCTCCCATGGTGGTCTCTTCTCGCTGCCTGTAAGATGCTAGCTCCCCAAGGACAGCATCCATTTCCTATTGGCTGTTCTCTAGTACCTACCTTAGTTCTGTGTACTTAGGAGGTGCTTTATAGGTATTGATTGAGTGAGTGATGCTCTCGAAGGTAACCGTATAGACTTTTTATGCTAAGCCACACTAGACTGCTGCAGGCCTTCTTCTTTAGGCCACTTAAGTTTTCCATTTTTATCTGTCACCACCTTTTCTACTCCCTGAGATTCTTCTTCATGTAAATTGGACTGAGGAGCCACAGTGTGCTAGCTCCTCTCTTCCTTTTTGCCCCTGAAGACAAACCTTCTCTCACTGTAAAGCTTTCCCTTCTGATCCCTACAGGAAATCACATACAAAAACAACAAGCAATCTTAGGATGTTCTGATGGTCAGGGTCCTGTTCTGTAGCTCCCAATCCCTCTGAAGGGGTCCGTGAAAGAACTGGCTGTTGATTGCTGTAACCTGAATATAGCTAACATACCACATGGCACTCTCTATGCATAGTATAGATTCAAAGAAAGAGCATCCTCTCAGGGAATAATAAGAGAAAGATGCATAAATCTTACAAATCTCATAGAACAGGGGTTGGCAAACTATGGGTCATGGGCCAAATTAGTTTTTTAAGTTTTTTTTTTTTTAAATAAGGTTTTATTGAAACATGGCCACATTTGTTTATGTAGCCTATGGCTGCTTTTGGGTGACAAAGGCAGAGTTGAGTAGTTGTGACAAACATTGTATAGTGTGCTTAAAGCTGAAAACATTTACAATCTGATCCTTTATGGGAAAAGCTTATCCCTGTCTTAGAAGATGCCACAGTAGAAGAGCATTCTTAATGTACAAGAAACTACCTTTTTCCCCCTATTTCTGTTATGCACAGTGACCTCCATAGGGATAGCAGCTGGTGTCTCAAGAAAATAATTCATTTTATTTTCTCAACTTCCTATCAAAAATCCCTCTCCCAAATCCAGCCTAGGTAGTTCCTAACTCCTTCATCCTCATTTACCTTCTTTTGAATCAAATCCTTCTCTCCAGTTGTTGATCCCCTTGCTTTTAAAAGTCTAAATACCAAAAAGTTGACCCTGACTGCTCATTCTAATTTTCAGCTTTCTCTACTGTTTATTGCAAGCAACCTAAGAGAAGGTCTAGGATTCATGCCTGCAGACACGGGGTCTTCCTCAGAAGTGGTGCATAGACAGGATGCTAACAGGCTGATCAAAATGATATCATTTGCTCCTGTTGCATCATGAGTCATTTCAATCCCAGTTATGCTCCTGAGGCAGGCTCACCAGCCCCTCGCCTTTATGCAATCCTGGTGTTTTTGTCTAAATTCAGAATTCTCCATGGTGTCCTCTCATCCTACCTGTAGCCTTCAGAGGTGACTGTCCACTCCTTCTCACACAGGTCTCTCAGGTGGAGGGTCTCCCCTCCCAGGATTTCTATGAGGGGACACTCATCTTCCAGGTCCTCTGCCCTTCCCAGTCATAATCCTAAAGGACATTTCCTCATTCCTCCCACAGCATTCACCTTTTTCACGTGTTTGTTGCCTGCCTATATATATACATGGATTTTTAAAATTTCTTTTCCTGGTTTCAAATGTGAATTTTGTTCAATGCGAGGAGTTAAAGTACACAATTACATAAATAAGAAAAAAAAATTACTTGTAATACCATATCCAGAGATAACCAGTATTAACATTTGAATATGTAACTTTTTTATTCTTTGAGCATGTATGTGTATTTTATACACACACATATAATTATTAAATCAAATTTTGGTCCAGAGTGTATATTTAGTTTTGTCTTTCTCTTTAGTGCCATATTCCGTGTCCTTGGTTTTGGATTTGTACTACTGTACACTGCCTTATAATTGAATCTTTTTTTTTCATGAAGGGAAACCAGATTTTTTTCTTAATTAGATTAAAATCCTTGAGTGCAGGGATAGTTTCTCTTTTTTTTTTTTAATTCTTACCTTTTTCACCTCTATTTTCATTCCCACCAGCAACCAGTAAAACTTAGCAGCACAGAATGAGTATTTGATAAATATTTTCTGAGTAGAATTGAACAGAATGAGATGAGATGCACCCATAGCAGGATACTGGAGCACCTGATATTCCCCTCTTGTTCTTGCCACACGGAGAAAGTCACAGCTTGAAACGAGTCATGAACGGTTCTTTGGCGGGATGCACAGTGATGCACCTGCTGAGTTACGAGCCCGATGAATCATTTGCCTGGTTATCTTGCTAGTTATGCTGAACCAAATGCTACTTTTCAAACCAAACAAGTCTAAACCAGAGCTCTTTTCTTGCTTTGGTCTCGGGTTAGTGTTTTCTCTGCAAATAGTCTCCCTATCTCTTTTAAAAAATCTGTACTAGTGGCCTTACAAAAACAATATTCAAAGAATACTTCTCCACTACTCCTGTCTCTTCTAATAGCAATTGTATGACATATTGCCACGTAAATTAGATTTGGCTCCTTGTTTTATTTATACAATAAAACTGAGCAAAGATATCAACCACAGGATAAATTAATTACAAGGCAGAGAATCCTGCCAGATATTTCCTTTGGGGGACAAACCAAACAAGAAAACCACTCCCCAAAACTTGTTCTTATCTATTTCATTACGTGCTTTGGCAAGTCTCAATGACCTGCTTATTTAACTAACCTAATGGGTTTGTTTTTGTTTTGTAATCTACTCCTTTGCAAAAGTTAATGTCTTTTTGCTTTAGTATTCAAAATTCTCCCTTCTTCTGTTCCAGTCTTCCTTATGGACCTTCCTCCCCTGCGTTCCTTAGATGAGAAATTGCAAAGATCACTGAAATTAATGCAAAACACAATCCTAACAAGACGAAACCAGAGACCCAATTTGGCCTTCAAGGGGCTCTGCTTAGGTGTATCATATTGCTTTAGATTATGTAAAAACTTCACGTGGGTTAATCAGAATGCAACCTCAACCCTTACTCAAGACACCTGTTGGACTGCTGTTTGTCCAAGAGGTTGAGTCTGCCTTAGGCTCCTGGGTCTGTAATGCATTTAGCTTATGATCAACCCTTACATTTTTTTTTGTCGGGGGTATCTTCTATTTTTCAAAGCTCTTTCACCTCTGTTGTTTCATTTGATCCTTACTCAATCCTGGGAAACATTTTATTTCCATTTTAACAGATGAGGAAACCCAGAAGAAACAGACTTGCTCATGGTCACACAACTGATCTCTCTCTCTCCCTCTCTCAACTATTCTAAGTAACTCACTAAAGTTTAAGCATCTCATTAATGTTTCCACTTAACACCATTTAGTATATTTTCTTGTTGTTAAAAAAAAATACATTCATATTGAAATGTTGCCCATAGTTTTATATTGAAATTTAGTTCTAATTTCCACTGCTATATCTCCTGATGTATGGTCTGAAGAGACCCAAAGCTGGAAAGAAATCTAAATGTCGTCTGATCCATACCCTGGCTTCTTGGTCCTGCTTTCAAACTGTTCTCAACTGGGACAGCAGATTCTGTTTTTCTCCCCTTTCCCCTCCAAATTGGAGCTTTTTGCATTGGACCAAGATATCACCTAAAGAAGTTGGGCATCCTGGAACTTATTCTTCTGATAAAAGTAGAGATTCTCTAACAAAACACCTGAAAGTCTTAGTGGCACATCTTAGCAGAGTAAGTGTGAGCTATGATCTCTTTGGAGCCATGTTTCTCGAGTGTCCATTTCAGAGACTCTAAAGGCACTACATGCCCTGCGAGGAGTAGGGCATAAGATAGCCTCAGTTACTGCCTGCTTCCCTGCTGCTAAGCTAAGTTGCAGGGCTGTAAATTGTATATACCTTGTCCAACCTCATTTTCTAGTCCCTCCCCATGTGTATAGCCCTGTTGTCATCCTCTAGCCTCTAATAAACTCTTGTTTAACTAATCTGAGCTGGGCTACAAGAAATTTTTTTTTTAAAAGTTAGGTGTCCATGCTTGGGAGAGAGTGTTAAAGAGGGAGAAGCTCCTTCTCTTTTCCTAGATGGATGTAGTTGAGCCAGATGGCCAAGGGAGAGTTGAATTTCAGATGTGAGAAACAAAACTGAATGGTCTAATCATGTTGGAGAGCATCCTTCCATTGTCCATCTTAAAGATTCTATTTTTTATTTTGCTAAGGATGGTAGCTTTTTTTTTCATTTTTCCTGAAATAAAGAACTCTATTGTTAATTCATTTGACAAATTTATCAAGCACTCAACCTATGCAATATATATAAAGATTCAAAGATTTATAAGGTACTTTTTCTGTCCTCAAAGAACTAACAGTAGGTGAATAAGACCTAAACTTCAATGAATATAATGTTGATGAAAGCAGGGAGGTACAAGGTATTTTGGATGTCACTCAGTAACAGGATCACTTTCACCTTCAGATGAGGGGAAATCAAGGCAGGCTGACGGTACTGATGGCATTTGAACTGAGCCTGGGAGGCCAGGCTGAGGAAGTGACCTAGGCAGAAGCACAGGGGCAGGATGTTTTGAGGATTCAGAGCTCGCCTAGGAGAATAGTGGGAGAAAAAGGCAGCAAGATTGAAGCCAGATCAGGGATACCATAGAAACTTTGAATGCTAGTGTCAATAATTCCCACACCATTCATCCACCTGCTGGTATAAATTATGAATTCCAAACATAGTGGCAGATCCAGGGGCATTATGCTATTGGAAGTAGAGTAAAAAGGGGACAGACTCTCTAGTCAGGGAGACTGAGTGAAAATCCTATGCCTGCTGGTGTGTGATCTTAGGCAAGTTACACAACTTTTCTGGGCCTCGGTTTACACTTCTGTAAAATAGGATAAAATTTTAGATGCCCTTACATGGCCACTGTGAGGATTAAATGAGGCAACATATGAAAAGTGCAAGATACAACAGATATGCAAAAAGTTTGAATTCATTTTTATCGTTTCCATGGGAATTAGTGTGTTACCTAGAGAGTCTCCAAGCTTTCTCATAGGTACCCCATAGTCCTGGGAAGAAGTAATCCTGTCTTTATCCTTTATCTTACTTGCACATTGCGTGGCTTCTACCTTTTAGCTCAGAGGTATATGGTATATTATAGAGAAGAGGTGGGTAAATTATGGCCCACAGCCCCAATCCAGCCAAGAATGGTTTTCAATGGTTAAGAAAAAAATCAAAAGAAGAATATTTTATAACATGGGAAAATTACATGAAATGTAAATTTCTGTGTCTATAAATAAAGTTTTCTGGAAACACAGTCACATTCATTTGTCTACATGTTGTCTGTGGCTGCTTTCCTACTACAATGGTAGAATTGAGTATAGAAGTTGCAATAAAGATTGTATGGCCTGCGAAGCCTAAAATATTGACTATGTTGACTCTTTACAGAGGTGTACCAAATCTTGTTTTAGATTATTCCTGTCCTAATTTGTATTCCAAGAGTTATGATAAATGTATACAGTGTCAACCAAGTATAAGCTAAGTAATAATAGGAAATGCTTAATATTTTCATTTAAGATCTTGTAAGTATGCTTGAGGAAATTCTGTGGGAAGTAATGTTTTCTTACCTTCCGGAATGAATTTCCAATGCCCCACACTTGTGTTGCTTATTCTCCCTCACTGTGGAAGCATCAGAGGTACAACAGAAAAGGGTCTATGACCCACCATGCTATTTGAATCTCAAAACTGAAGCTTCACTATTAGAGAAAACTTTGTTGTGAAATTTAAATAAGCAGTTTACCTAAAACCATTAAAACAACAAAAGTTAAAAACAAGGAGGAAGGAAAATAAAGAACCTGTTGCTTTCTCATCAAGCTCTGAGACCTAGGGAGAATACCAACATTTATTTTTGTAAAAATGCAACTTCTCTTCTGAACAAAGGGATGGATAAACATCTTCAGCTTGCCTGCGAATGTTCCTAATGTAGAAACTGGCTCCATGAAAATCTCTCCACCGTTTCCTATCCTTGAATCAACTTTAATATAGTAACAACCAAAGGGTAAGTTGTGCTACCTATGATATCTGAGAGGCCAAATCTTTCCTCTGTCAGCAGAGTTATTTTAGACCCAAAGAAACCCATGCTGAATGCCCTTCTCCTGTAGCCAAACAGCAGTTTTCATAGCACTAAGTTACTGAAAGGACATCTGAGCAGGCAGGGCTCAGAATATAACCTGTGGGCACTGTAAAAACTCCTTGGGGACACTAAAGCCACTGATAGCTTTTCACTCATTCATTCATGTATTAATACTTATCAGGTAAATAATTATCAACACAAGCTATGTTGAGATCTATGGGAGTTATAAGGTTAAATAATGTTATTTTATTTACTCTGTAGTAATAATCCACAAAATAGGCTCATTCTCTCCCTCCTTTTTTTCCTTCTTTCGTTCCTTCCTTCCTTCCTTCCTTCCTCCCTCCCTCCCTTTTCTACTCCTCCTCCCTCTTCTTCTCCTCTTCCTCCTTGTTTTTCTCTTTTGTTTTTGGATAAGGTGGTCACAAAACTGATCATCTAAATGGTATGGACCACAATAGCTATAGGATTTCAATAGCTTACCATCTATTATCAAGGTAAGCACAGGTGCTTTTGAACCCAGAAGAGAAATGCCAGACCCAGGCCAGGAGGGTCAGAATGGCTTCCTGAAAAGATAACACATGGGCTGAAACCTGAAGCTTCACTTAGAGTTTTTTCCATGAAGAATACAAAACAAGACTATAATCCTTAGTGAAGAATGCCCTGCAGATGAAGACTAAGGGGTGAGCAAACCCTGAGTATCTGGGCATCCACACGGAGGTGAATATGGCTGGAGGACAAGATGTAAGGTGGGGCTGGTACTAAGGAAAGTGGCTAGAGGAGAGTAGGAACTGTTTTATCAGTGGGTTTGTGTATCATGCCAAGGAGCATGAACTTTCACCTGAGGGTAAGGGAACGCATAATCAGGATAGGATTTTAGAAAGATCATTAAGAACCAGGTGGAAGATACATTTGAGTGGAATAGAATAGAATCGGTTGTTAGAAGGCCAGTTGCAGTAATCCAGACAAGAGAAGCAAAGAAGGATAAACTCTTATTGGAAACTGGACTCTCTTCTCTCTCTTCTTTTGATCACTGAACCTTCTCTTTGCATGTATCTACTCATTGCATTCTTATTTGTGGATCTACCTGGCTGTTTCTCCCACTGGCTTGTGGATTTTGCAGAGGAGGGATTATGCTCATGTTGTCACCAAAGATTTCATGGAACATTAGACACACATAAGGCACCGTATCAAGTGGCCTAATAAATACATACTTGAATTACCCTTTCTATCTCAAGAACCTATGAATTCAATAAGTGGTCCTTGGTAAAGCAACAAATAGGTATCATCCTAGTGAGAGTAGTGTCTATGATTGTCTTGGAGCAACAGGTATTACTATGCCCTGTCACCACCATGCCGTTTCGGAGTCTCTTGCTCTGTAGAAACCCAATATTCACTCTCATAAATTAAAAAATATTAGATTCCTGTTGTTTTGTCTCTTCCAAGCTTCCTAAAGTATCTTTCCTTTCAAAGAGTTGCTTATCTTGCACAAACTAAAGCAGGAAGATATTCTTACCATAAAATAGGAGACTAATATCTAGGGCTAGATTCACTTTTATTGAAGTGCTAGTTTTGATAAATTTTTTTCTGGAGGCATTGAATCAATCAGTAAATCAGTTTTAGCATTGTATAAGGAAAAGCTTTGATTGTTCACTAGTATTCATAAATAGAGTGATCTATCTAGAAAAGAGAAGGTCCCCTGGCCCCAAAGCTGAGAAAGATCAGGGGCATCTTCTTGGAGGGTACCCAGGATATTCCTGCTTTGGGGAAGGCTAGAGGAGATAAAATTTATGGTTACCTCTGATTAAACGATTCTGCAGCCCTATTGGTTAGAAGTCAACTATTTGATGTTTTTCTTCCCATTGGTTTTAAATGTTGACCATATAACAGAACCCTTTCCAAGAAGATATATTTAGCAAATGCCAATGCAAGAATGAAGAGAAGTAAAGAGGGAGTGGATTTTATTTATTTATTTATTTATTATTATTATTTTTTATTATACTTTAAGTTTTAGGGTACATGGGCACAACGTGCAGGTTAGTTACATATGTATACATGTGCCATGTATGTGACACATATACACCATGGAATACTATGCAGCCATAAAAAGTGATGAGTTCATGTCCTTTGTAGAGACTTGGATGAAGCTGGAAACCATCATTCTCAGCAAACTATGGCAAGGACAAAAAACCAAACACTGCATGTTCTCACTCATAGGTAGGAATTGAACAATGAGAACACATGGACACAGGAAGGGGAACATCACACACCGGGGCCTGTTGTGGGGTTGGGGGACGGGGGAGGGATAGCATTAGGAGATATACCTAATGTTAAATGACGAGTTACTGGGAGTGGATCTTATCTGACCCTCCAGACTCAGGGCTATAGCAGAAACTTATAGATTCTCATAGAAAAGGCATATTTATCTTTTTCGGCATCTTGAGCCACCGTGAATAAATACTTTGGTCCTTTGTGAAATGCATGAAAGACTTCTTTTTGATTTCCAGTAGTCCTAAAACAGCATTTCCATTTCCATGGAGCTAGGGATCTGATTTAATAAAAGAAAAATCCCAGCCTTAGAACTTCTCTAGTGTGGGCTAATATGTTTGGTTATGGGGTAGATGTAATTTTTCTTGGGGTTAATGTTTTAACTCTCACCTCATAGGCTATTTCAAAAATTATAAAGCAGGATATACCTGACATGAAAAAATGGAGTTGGGCTGTAAGGCAAGAAACTTGGGGTCTAGTTCTAGTACTGTTATGAACCAGCAATGTCTCCTTCAATGAGTCCCTTAATGACACTAGGCCTTGGTCTTCTTAGCTACCTAATGAGGTAGTAAACTAGGCAATTTGGGAGATTTCCTCATGTGCCTGCATTGTATGACTTGAAACTCAATTCTTTTGTGAAAAAGTTTGACAAGCATGAAATGCCTTTATATGGGCCTACTGAGGGATGCTGGACCTCTAGGATGAGAATTTACAGTTTTGTATTAGCTCTGCCAGATACTCAGTGCCTCATCTTTTAGTTTGCTTTTAAAATTTATCTAGTTAAAGACACATGAGACACGTTGCTCTTCTGGGAAATGCAATGGCTCAATATATTAGTATTTTTGTGAGTTGGGCTGCTGAGACCAAGACATAGGTTTTAAAGTCATGGAAACACAGCATTTTTTTTTGAATTCCTATATATGAAGGATAAACATTTGTTTCTCTTCAAGTGGTGTTCATGTTATTCACCAGAAACATGACTGATAACACACAAGCTGGGAGGTGATGGTATATTTATGTGCGACCCACACAAAGTAATTCCACATGGAGAAATATCCTATAACACAACCATTAGGGATGTCTTGACCAAAGTGTTCCTTTTCCTCCAAGGAAAAATATATCTTTTAATAACGGAATAATTCATCTATTTTGATTCTTTAGACTAGATTATGACCTGAAGTTACTGCAATACTACAGGAAATCAAGTTTGATTTTGTAATATAGTCAAATGAGTACTTTGGAGTGCCATGTCTGAAATCAATAAGGAAGCAGTAACTACATTTACTGTCATATGATGATATTGATGTAAAAACATAATGGTCAAAATTATAAAATCAATTTCATAATTTAATCAGAAATGTTTATTGATACTGTTAAAGTTGAATTCAATAGCTTCTGGTATGTAGTTAATTTCCTACCTGTCAGAAAAATGTATTGAAATGTTCTTTCTTGAAAATGATTGGAGTTAATTCAGTAGAGAAAACAGCAAAGTTTCATGCTAATAGAGATTTCTTCTCTGTCCAACCCTTGTTGGATGCAAATGCTAGAAGTTTTTTGTTTGGTTCTTTTCAATACTACAAAACAAATATCCATCAGCCACCCAAGTGGTTGGGACGGTCATCCCCTAAAATATAATTAACTGTCTTTTTGGGATGAAGAAAGTGTTTTTAGCTTTATTGTAAAACTGCAAAGATGAATAAGCAATACATGTAGAGAGGTGTGGGATGGCTCAGTAGCTTCTTATTAAATGATAGCTAGCTAAAAAAAAGAGAAGAAAGGTTAAGCTCTAAAGACTGGAATTCTTTGATGCTTTTACTTTGCCACTAGCTACTAATTTTGATCTGTAGTCACATTAAGCTGAAAGTGTCTTAATTGAAGCAAAAGTCACTTAAAGGAATATCTGTAAGAATGACTTGTATATTTGAAATAAAGCTTTTGGGGATTATGAGAACTTGTCCAATCCATTCAATTTAAATGAGATAAAGATCAAATTTCTGAAAGTTGAGTAGTTCATTCAGAAGTATGAAACATCTTTGTTGTGACAAATACAACTTTGAAATCCTTTACGGTACTTTAGAAATGATCCTTATTCAAAACTTAACAGTGGTTCCCCATTGCATGGTGAATGAAGTCAAGTTTCCTTATACAGGTATTCAAGGGTTTTCACAATCTGGCCAAACTCCCTTTCTGGCTCATCTGCTTGGCCTTCTATCACACTCTCTACTTTGCTTAAATTTGCATTTGAACTCACCTGCAAATAGTTCCATGCTCTTTTCTTTGTGAGGAACTGTTCTTAACCATATTTATTTGCTTAGCACTTTTGGTATCGATTCAGATCTTATTCTGCCTTATATTTGCATATTCTTTTGGTGTTTGTGTCTTGCCTCATCAACCAAACTAAAAAATCCGTGAGGGTTGGTACTGCATTCTGTATCCTCCAGAATGTTAAGCAATGACACATTGCATTGTAGTTACTCAGAGTATTTGGTCAACTAACTGTTTTGCAAAATTTTTAAGATTAGGGTTTCCAGAGGCAGCATTTGGGAATGCAGCCACATTTAGGCTTTGAGTGTGCTTTAATTCACTGCAATAAATCAGAATGAAGAAATCATTCTTAATTAGAATCATAAAATTTCTGGACAGGATGAAACTGTGGGTCTCACTGGATGAATGAGATAAAGGCCAGGCGAATTCCCAGAGGTATTTAGCATCAGCGTCACCATCAGACTCCTGGTCTCCACTCCTCTTTATACTGCATCATGATGACTCCTGAGGAGCTAATTCCAATTATCCACCAATGACAGGAAATGGGAGGCAAGTTGCTTTAAAAATGAACAGAATCCTTTGAGTAGAGGTGATGGTCCAGAAATTTTAAGAATTGATGACAGAAGATACCAAGAAGCTTTATTTGGGTTGCTAGTTATTAATTGACCTTTGGGTATAAAATGTTCTTATTAAAACAAGTGAATCCAGCATTCCAGCAAAGAAAAAAGATAAACTACCTGAAAAAACGTATTGACTCTATTGTGAAACACAGAATTAGCTGAATAGGTGTTCTGTCCCTAAGCTTGGGTGGAATCTGTCTTTAAGATTGTTCCCCTTTTCTCTTCAGTTGTGCTGCTCCCTACTCTCCCTGGACCTTCACCTGCTTCATGGCACTGACATTTCCACTTGTCTTGATTATCCCTATTAATGTCAAATGCTCACATTAAAGATTCGAATCTAAGTTTCATTAAGTGTCAACTATGACTGTGCTTACACCAAGAAAAAAAAAGGATATATTTAAGCATAAAAAATTAACACCAAAGGAAATATAACTGTATATTTAATGCTAGTGTGAATTTGTCTACAGAACCTATGTGTTCCAGCAAAAATGACTATGAAACAAATCCTATTTTTCCATTAACTCTCTTATATGTTTCTGTAGGGGAAAACATCCAATTATTTGGGTTAAGATGACCAAAGGAGAATATGTTGGGCCATTGATGCATACATGTAATACTATATAAGGCATAAAGACTGTTATAGCCCTTTTCAGATATAAGATCTACCATTCATTAAATGCTTATTATGTGTTGAACCTATGATAAATGCTTTATATATTTCATTTAATCATCACAATAACCTTACATTATCTATATTATGATCCTCACTGAAATAAGCTTAAGAGAATGGTATTTGAAGCCAGAGACACCTGAGTTAAATTCTCATCTCCTTCATTTACTGGCAGAGAGACCTTAAGCAAACCACTTACTTACCTCTTCTAAACTTCAGTTTTCTCAGTCATAAAAATGAGAATAATAATAATACACACTTCATGGGACTGTTGTAAGTATTAAAATAAAGAATGCATGTAGAGTGTTTGCAAAACCTCAAGCATGTTATAGATGTTCAATAACCATTAGCATTTTTTCTTTACTATTAATGTAGATAAAAATGCTGGGCCTTGAAGAAGTTATATAACTTGCTTTGAGCCACACAGCAAGTTAGTGGAAGAACTCAGATTTAAACCCAGGTATCTCCCAAGTTTCAGTGTCTGGGAAAATATTACAAGGGCCCATAAACTATTGGGGAATGACCAAGGCAGGGTAACTTAGGATGGAAAAGAAAGAAAATATGTGTATAAGACATAATAGGAAGAAAAAGATCACTGACAAGCTCTAACAGAGGGAGAATGCTCATAAATAACCTCAAAGTTTTGAACTTGAATTAATGGGGAGAAAAGGAAGCTTCTGGTGCCCTTGGACTGGAGCCCAGGAGCCTAAACCTGCTGCTGCTAAAACTGCCAACAAGGTGCTGCCTCAGCTATAACTAGAGCTCTGCATAAGAGCCTGCCCATTCTGGGACTCTAGAGGCTGAAGCTCCCCTGCTGCCACCAGAAACTCTTAGCAACCACAGTGCTGTGGAAATCAGAAGCAAAGAAAACAAAACAAAACAATGCTTTTTCAAATAGTTTCTCCAATTGCTAGAAAGTAACAAGAACCTAGCTGGCAAGGGGCCCTGGGAAATGTAGTCTGCAGGCTTCCAGCCCCAGCAATAAAGAGCAGAATAGAGAAGGTCAGGCTGTGGGGCTGAAAAACAAAAGATAAATAACCAGCATAGGAAGAAACATTACAAGAATTAGAATTTTCAGAAGGTAGAAATGGTTTTAGAGAATATAAGTTGTTTTTGTTTTGGTTAACTTATATCACAAGGAAAGGTAAATGCTTTTGCTCTCAGAAATGCATTAAAAAGAGGATACATTATTTGTTGTAATAGACCTATAAAAGTTAATTAAATTCCATTACATAATCATGTTTTAACATAAAGGGAAAGTTAATTGAAGTAAAACATAATAAGTATAACAAGTAGGTAATATGTACATATCAGCTCCTGCCATATTTCTCTTGTTATCAGGTGCTACTTATGAGAATTACATTTTCATTCATCTATAGAACCTTCAATAATTGAGAAGGATTCACTTGAATGATGAAGATCCGTAGGTGCATCAGCTAATTCTATTCCATTTCCTTTTAATAAGATACAGATAGTATCCTTAGGGAACAGAATACTGATGCTTTGGCGTCAAAAGTTCTCAAGCTACCAGATTTTGTCTAAACTTGGTGGTAAAGCCCTTGACTTTTTTCTTGTACCCAAGAAGAAATTATAGAAAAACTACTGATTACTTTCTGAGTATTTATTTTCCCCTAGATTTAGTCCTTCTCACACTATTTACTTTCTTCCCCTTTTCTTTGTTCAGTTAAAGCAGAAGGCACCTATATCGTGAGACCCTTAGACAGTTCTGTAAGCAGATGAGGGATGCTCTTAGGCAATTTTCCACATGCCAACTCTTCCTTTACCTGCAGACCTGAAATCTGTACAGTAAAGTTCAGAATACACAGATGAAAGGGCTATCATTTGAAAAAAAATGCCTCTCAAATATTTAAATTGTTTTACATAGAAGGTAATCTTTTCTGTTTTCATCAATATTATCTTTATCCTTAGACCAAAAATTTTAATGATACTCCCTCTTTAATTTCTATTGTCTTCCTCAGTAACTATGGGGCAAATGTAGGTAACAGCATATGAACTTCTTAAACTGTATCAATTGTCTATTTCTCTGCCTACTTGAAAATTTGGATCAAAGTTGTTACTTGCTTTGAAGTCTCTCCTTACTATCCTTTTTTTTTTTTTTTTTTTTGTTAAGACAGAGTCTCACTCTGTTGCTTAGGCTGGAGAACCCAGGAGTTCAAGCTATTCTCCCACCTCAGCCTCCCAAGTAGCTAGGATGACAGGTGCATGCCACCATGCCTGGATAATTAAATACCCTTTTTTTAAGAGATGTGGAGGGGGGGTTCTCACTATGTTGCCCAGGCTAGTCTAGAACTCCTGACCTCAAGTGCTCCACCTTGGCCTTGCAAAGTGCTGGGATTACAGGTGTGAGTCACTGCATCTGGCCCTTACTATCCCAACTTATAGTAATCTCTGTAGCCTTTCAAAAAGTGGCTTTACAAAAACATCCAAGGCTTCACATCATATTACTTAGGATTGGACTGAGGAGGGTTTCCTGCACTCAAGTTTTCCAGAGAAGCAGAGGATGATGGTGACCATGCCCACTAAAATGGCTTTATTAATTTCTTGTTGGCTTTCCATGTACAAAGAAGTTTCCTACTATGGCCCTTGGCCCATTGGCTCACATCCTGGTTTTGAGTATTCAAGACTCTCCATGCCCAGTTCCACAAACCCTAGGCAATGGCTAGGCCAGATGAAATGCCTTCACAGTGACCAGGGCCAATCATTATGGTGCTCAACAATCTCTGGGCTTCCCCTCCTTTTCCTGGGCACATTTCCTAGCCCTATCAAACCACAGTGGAGCCATGGGACTGGTTCTGGTCAATGAGCATAAACAGATCCTGGCCTCTAAAATCTCCCACAAGATTCTTTGCTCTCTTATCTTTCTCTTTTCCTGGGCAGATGCAGAAGATTCAATAGAAGGCTACAAATCAGAACTGTTTATGAGTTACAGCCTGAATCTCTGAGTGCCCTGGAGCAGAGCTGGCTGAACTAGACCAGTAAGAAATGAACAGTGGTTGGATTAGGAACCTGAGGTATCATAATCATCATTATCATCATCATCATCACAGTCAGCCTTTGTTTCCTGGCTAATACATACATCTTTAAGAATATCTATTTACCAAATTGAAAATCTGAGCCTTAAAGAGATTAAGTAGTTTGATCACAGCTCCATAGCTAGTAAGTGGCAACCCAGGTCTGCATTCGTAGACTTAATTTAACTTCAGAGCTTAGGTTGCTAACCAGTAAACCGTTTTCTGATTGCTACCATGGCTCTGGCAGCAGAATACCTGGAGATGTTTCTGGTCAATTAGGAAGGTCCACTAGCTGTAGAGCAATGTGAGATGAGATGCACCTGATAGGTATCAGGCAGAGGAGGAGGAAACTGTGTAAGAGACCTCTGGCTATTTTCCCAGTTTTAATAACCTCTATTTGAGGGTATCAACCACATCTTTATGACTTCCACCTGTACCCAGCCTAATGCGATCAAGCCCTGCCTCTCATGCAGCCATGAAACCCAAAATGAGAGTCCCACTGTTGTAGGTGAAAAAAGACCCAGAGCCAGTTCAGTGTACTGGACAGAGTCAAGAAGAGAGGTCAAGGAAGCCAGCCTCCCACTTTAAGAATACACAAATTGGGTCTCATTTTTCCACTGGGTAAGTTTAAGAGCCACGGTCATTTTTTCTATGAGATGAAAGAAACATAAAGAAGAGACAATGCACATTTTTTTCTTTGTTCTTTATAGTATATGACTTTAAGCTCTGTTTTAAACTGGTATATGACAGCAAGTAAATGGAAGTGGCCCTTGTTTAGATCATAGCCCATTGGTTTTAGATCTGTCGCTTTTGATGCATCAGGGTTTCAGCTTCTGGTTCTGGATATCTATTTTCCTTTCCTGCTCTGGTTCACTTGGTTTTAGCCACTGCTTCAGGGAATGCTTTGTGTTCCTTAGTTTTTCGCTTTTCATTCAACTCTTAGTTTTTCTCAGCCTCTGATTCGTGGAAAAATAGTTCTTCCTCTAAACTGGCTCCATGGTATTCCTCCCACTTCTTTGATCCCTCTCCTGGGAAGAAAATTGCAGTCTTCTTTTCAGGGAATGAAGATTAAGACAATGTTTTGGGAAAGACAAGCAACGAGGAGACAATGGAAGATGGTGTAAGGAATTAGAATCTATGCTGCATCCTTTTCCAAGTACCACTAACCTTACAAAACTCTGTGGCCTTAAAACATGTTCAGATTTAAGTTCTGCCTTATCTGCCAGAATTTGTATCATTTGTCACAGACTTAGAGCAAATGGCTACACTCTTCGGATTCCATCAGCAATATGGAACGGGGGCTCAGCCAGAGCCTAGGGCCTTTATCCTGGCACTCTAAGTTGAGCTCACTGTTTACTGACAGTGATATTGGAAACTTGATGGGACACCAGATGTTCCAGCAGCCTTTCCTTAATGCAGAGCTTCTATGATCAGAAAGCTGAGTGGCTATATTTGCATATGAAACTGTTTTCTATGGCAGTGCTGGGAATATTAATTGGGGATGTTCCATGGAGCTCTGGAGACTTGAGTCCTTAGCAATGATTTAGGAAGACCTGTTGCAAATGACTACAGTTAAATTAGCAAGCTGTGCAGCTGATGGCCTTGATGTCGGCTTTAGGAGTGTCTCTCAAGCCAGCTAGAACTTACGGCCCTGAATTGTTCTCGGTGTTTCCAGGATGGATTAAAAGAGAATGAAGACCCCTCCCTAAAGGAACTTTCAGTCTACTTGTGTAAGTAAGACATGCAGACAGGGACATTACAAGGTGACATAGAAACAAGGTGAGAGTGCAAGGCAGACAGCTATGTAAGCACTGAAGGGACTGAAGGTGAAGCAATTGTCAATTTGCTATCTTCCTTTCCGCATACTGGAAAATCTCCCACTAGCCTAAAAAAAGAGTCAGCATTATTGGACTACATTTTGCCACTTGTTTTCAATTTCCAGATAACTTAGTCATGATTTTTAAGCTGACAATAAACCAAATGTGATTGCTTCTAATATAATAGTCTATTAAGATGCAAAGACGAAAAGTGAACTATGCCTTATTTGTTAGGGAATTAGAATGTCCCAGTCTACCCCTCAGAATGCCCTGTGCTTACTCTACCCCAGAGTTTTAGACAGTTCCTAAATCTTTAGTGCTTGAAGGCATCTATGCCACCATTTATTTTATCTTCCTACCTCTATTTACCTACATGTATTCTAATATCTACATTCATGTTAGGGGTCTTCATTTATGTAGAAGAATCTAAAGTGATTAAAAGAATTATTCAGGCTAAATTTTTATGTTCAACTTGATTAGATTGACAAATATCAGGCAATCTGAAAATACCAGTTCCAATGAATTATCTGTCTATATATAATTTTGCCATAATTTCAGAATTTGTTTCATTCAGGCATGAATGCTCTAGAAAGACTCAAGGAATACATGGATGATAAGTAAAATATAGATGCAGAAATGAAGTACAGTGCAAAAACACTACTCAAGCTCTGCAACAATGAGAGATTCTTTTGAAGGATTTTAGACAATGTGGGGACAGTTACCAAAGCTGCAGGAATGCCAGGCCTAAAGCCCTGGCTACAGAATCTAAGTTTAAAGAGATGATGATGGATTATCCAATTCTTTCATGAGACCTTACTCAGAATCCCGTGGTGAATGAAGCCCTGGTCAAGACATTTTTCACAAGGTTGCAGTAGTAACTGAGAATGAGCAAAGAGAAGGGAATAAAGTTGAAACTAGCACTAAAGAGAATGAACTATGAAGATGAGTTCAGTTCCTTAATCTTTTAAAGATATTTTCCAGGTGGTTCGAGTGAGCTGTGTAACATTTCCAAACATGTAAATAAATCTCCTCATCTATCATGATGTCACCAATGACCCTAAAAATCTGCACTCCATGGTTCATCATGAAAACATTTCATGGATGCTTTATTATTTTCTGTGAGGAGGGGAAACTCAGGTTTTTGGAATTTGGGGCTTGCTCCTTATGGGCTCAGGCTGAAGTGCAAAGTATGTTTGGATTCAACCTTCATCTTGAGGATGTTTGAGTATAATAAAACTACAAGGCCCTTTATTAAATTTAAAGTCATGGGTTACATGTTGAGTGGCCTGCATTCCATCCCATTGTTTAAATTCATCAAATAGTCACTCTGGAATTATTTCTAACAACTGGGATGACTTCATTTGTGTTTGTTTTCCCTTTCTATTAATCCATGACAAACTGTGAAATTTGCCATTTTTACCATAACCAGGCCATGAAATTTGTCATCTCTCTCTGTAATTTACATGGAGCCTTGGCTATAGATACGTTTCAGGCAGGATGATTGCTTTCTGTCTGAGGCAGAGGACAGAACAAAGGAGGGATATACACAGAATAGAACACAAACAAATTCAGAACAGACATCAGGAAGGGCTTTTTTTTCTTTTCCTTTAATACTGTAAAGTCTGCTAAAATGTGCCGACTGCCTCCCTGAGAAAAGGTTGATGGGACAAACTAAGGTACTATTTTCAAGTCCAAGAAACAATGAAATGACACTCCAGGGATAGGGGAGTACTTAAAAGTGGAGACGTCTTGACAAACTGGAATGAGTTAGAGGGATGTGGTCGGAAATCGTATGAGTAATGCAGTTGGGAGGCATTTGAAAGTGGAATTTCAGAGGCAAGCCCTCATGACAGTACAAGAGCCTTAAAGCTTGTTCACAAACTATTGTTCATGGGATGGTAAATTTTCTCTTCTCTTTCTATTCTCTCTTCTCCAAAATTGAATATAAATTAAGTTCTTCCATGTCAGATGCATGAAAAGTCCTCTGAACAATTTGTGCTGAAAATTAGACTAGATATTTTGCAAGAAAGATCTTGTATCTGTTTTTAATGATCTTCTTTTTGGTTTGGAGAAAGGAAGGAAAAAAACAGAGTTTCACTCTCCATTTGCCTAATTTGCAAACTACAACATCTTCTTTGAACTGTGGACTCTGACAAGCTGGGTTATTAAAACTGTAGCAATGCCTAACTGAGCACTAGAAAGGAAGGTCACTAAGCCAAGCAGACATGCTATTTCTCCATGGTGGGTATGGCTTTGTTGTTGTAAGTTTACTCTGAAAGAGAAATGAGGCTATTTCAACATACTATTGGAAGTTCTGGCCAGGGCAATGAGGCAAGAGAAAGAAAGTGTATTCAAATAGAAGAGAGGAAGTCAAATTGTCTCTGTTTGCAGATGACATGATTTTATATTTAGAAAACCCCATCATCTCAGACTCAAAACTCCTTAAACTGATAAGCAACTTCAGCAAAGTCTCAGGATACAAAATCAGTGTGCAAAAATCACAAACATTCCTTCACACCAACAACAGGCAAGCAGAGAGCCAAATCATGAATGAACTCCCATTCACAATTGCTACAAAGAGAATAAAATACCTAGGAATACAGCTAACAAGGGATGTGAAGGACGTCTTCAAGGAGAACTACAAACCACTGCTCAAGGAAATAAGAGAGGACAAAAGCAAATGGAACAACATTCCATCCTCATAGATAGGAAGAATCGATATTGTGAAAATGGCCATACTGCCCAAAGTAATTTATAGATTTCATGCTATTCCCATCAAGCTACCATTGACATTCTTCACAGAATTAGGAAAAAAATCTTAAATTTCATATGGAATCAAAGAAGACCCCATATATCCAAGACAATCCTAAAGAAAAAGAACAAAGCTGGAGGCATCACACTACCTGACTTCAAACTATACTACAAGGCTACAGTAACCCAAACAGCAAGGTACTGGTACCAAAACAGACATAAAGACCAATGGAGCAGAACAGAGACCTTAAAAATAACACCACACATCTACAACCATCTGATCTTTGACAAATCTGACAAAAAAAAAGCAATGGGGAAAGGATCTCCTATTCAGTAAATTGTGCTGGGAAAACTGGCTAGCCATATGCAGAAAACTGAAACTGGACCCCTTCCTTACACTTTATACAAAAATTAATTCAAGATGGATTAAAGACTTAAATGTAAAACCCCAAACCATAAAAACCCTAGAAGAAAACATAGGCAATATCCATCAGGACATAAGCATGGGCAAAGATCTCATGACAAAAACACCAAAAGCAATTGCAACAAAAGCCAAAATTGACAAATGGGATCTAATTAAAGAGCTTCTGCACAGCAAAAGAAAGTATCATCAGAGTGAACAGGCAACCCACAGAATGGGAGAAATTTTTTGCAATGTACACATCTGACAAAGGTCTAATATCCACAATTTACAAGGAGCTTAAACATATTTACAAGAAAAAAAAAACCCTATCAAAAAGTGGGCAAAGGATATGAACAGACAATTCTCAAAAGAAGACATTTACATGGACAACAAACATATGAAAAAAAGCTCAACATCACTGATCATCAGAGAAATGCAAATCAAAACCACAATGAGATACCATTTCACGCCAGTCAGAATGGTGATTAAGTCAGGAAACAATAGATGCTGGTAAGGCTGTGGAGAAACAGGAACATTTTTACACTGTTGGTGGGAACGTAAATTAGTTCAACCATTTTGGAAGACAGTATGGCAATACCTCAAGGATTTAGAACTAGACATACCATTTGACTCAGCAATCCCATTACTGGGTATATAACCAAAGGAAAATAAATCATTCTACACTAAAGACACATGCACACGTATGTTTGTTGCAGCATTATTTACAATAGCAAAGACATGGAACCAACCCATATGCCCATCAATGATAGACTAGATAAAGAAAATGTGGTACATATACACCATGGAATACTATGCAGCCATAAAAAGGAATGAGATCATGTCCTTTGCAGGGACATGGATGAAGCTGGAAGCCATCATCCTCAGCCAACTAACACAGAAACAGAAAACCAAACACTGTATGTTCTCATTCATAAGTGGGAGTTGAACATTGAGAACACATGGACACAGGGAAACAACACACACCAGGGCCTGTTGGGGGTGACGGTTGAGGGGAGGGAACTTAGAGAACAGGTCAATAGGTGCAGCAAACCACCTTGGGAAACATATACCTATGTAACAAACCTGCACATTTTGCACATGTATCCCATTTTTTTAAGAAGAAATAGAGAGGCCGGGCACGGTGGCTCACGCCTGTAATCCCAGTACTTTGGGAGGCCGAGGGGGGTGGATCACGAAGTCAGGAGATCGAGACCATCCTGGCTAACATGGTGAAACCCCGTCTCTACTAAAAATACAAAAAATTAGCCAGGCGTGGTGGTGGGTGCCTGTAATCCCAGCTACTCCGGAGGCTGAGGCAGGAGAATGGCACGAACCCAGGAGGCGGAGCTTGCAGTGAGCTGAGATCACACCACTGCACTCCAGCCTGGGTGACAGAGTGAGACTCTGTCTCAAAAAAAAAAAAAAAAAAAAGAAGACGAAATAAAGAAAAAACAAAAAATAATTATCTTTATTAATTTATCATGTTTCCATGTAACATTATAATCTCTTCTAAAGTATGATTTTTGATAGCTTTATCTTATCCTATTAAGTAAATGAATTAATATTTCCTTTATATTACCTTGTGATTAAACTGTTTTTTTTGGTTGCATCTATTTTTTATGACTATAAATACTGTAATGATTATCTTTGTGTATATATCTTTGTATGCATTTCTGGCTATTTCGTAGGATATATTCCTAAATAACCAATTATTAGGTCAAAGCATACAGTTATTTTATAAGACGCATTTTTGCCAAATTGCATTCCAGTATGGTTGTACCAATTTGCATTAATAACAGCTTGTTGATTTCATCCTCCTCAGCATTGAATATCTCCATTTTAAGGAATTCTTACTTTGATAATTTTATAAATCAAAAAAATCATATGTTGCCTTATACTGCACTTTTGTGATTGTGCATTTGCAATTACACTTTTGTAAAGCTGAACTTTCAATATTTCCTTTAATGAAATCACCGTCTATCCATTTATTTTTTATGGTATTGTGTCAGCCAAGAGGAAACAGCTTCTAGACTGTTGACTACAGAAATGGCATTGACTGAGGGTTCCAACTGCAGCACTTTGAAATCCACTGGCCTATTTAGGCCCAAGCCACGCCACTGATGCACTGCCCCTCACCAAAGACTGAGGGTAGTGGGGATACTAAAGCAGACCCATTCTTAGGAGACAGAACACTTCTGTCAGCTGACTTTGTCTCAAGGATTTCTCTCTGACTTTCCGACACCTCTTAGACTGTAAGACAGTCTGCACCCTCTACCACCAGCTCCGATGGCTCTCACAGTCTGCTTGTCTTCCTTCTTACTTCCTTTTATGTGGGCATTTCTGCTAAGGTTATGAGTTGAATTATGTTCCCTCAAAATTCATATATTGAAATCCTACCCCAGTACCTCAGAATGTATCCTTATTTGAAAATCAGGTTGTTGCAGATGCAATTAGTTGAAATAAGGTCATACTGCAGTAGTATGGTCCCTTAATCCAAGGATGATAGATGTCCGCATATACAGTCAAGAACACCAGGTGAAGAGACCGATGCTTACAAAGAAAAGACAAAGTGAAGACACAGGAAGAACACCATATACAAGCCAATGAATTACCACCAGAATCCAGAGGAAGGCATGGAACAGATTCTCCCTCATGGCCCCCAGAAGGCACCAACCTGGCTAACACCTTGATTTCCAACTGCTAGCCTCCACATCTGTGAGACAATAAATTTCTGTCTTTTAAGTCATCTAGCTTGTGGTATTTTGTTATGGGAGCCCTAATATGCCTAATAAAATTCTTGCACTTTTGATTCTGTCTTATTGTTTGCTTCTTAGCCACCTGGAATAAGACAAGCTGTATGTGATTTTTTAATATGTTGAATACTAAATCTCTGTCATATTCTTGATAATATTATTCTATTTTATATGCATTTTAATTTAGTTTATATTATTTTAAATTGACAAGTAATATAAATTTTTATGTGCTTAAATAATCAATATTCTCATGGGCTTTTTCACTTTCTTTCTTTTTGTAAGTCTTTCCCTCACTAGAAAGATGACGAATGGTCATTCTCCTCTTCCTCCTTCCCCTGCTTTCCCCAGTTTTTTCGTAGTTTTTAAGGCTTAGACTTTACATTTAGCTCTTAAGTACATTGAGAACTTAGTTTGTGCATATGGTGAAATATAAAGCCTATGGTATTTTTCCAGTCTTTTCTCACTTCCATTTTCTTTCAAAATGTATTCAACTATTCTTCCATATATACTCTTTCATATAAACTTTTGAAACTTTTCTTTTTCCATGCTAACAGACAGAAAAAATGCTATTGGAAATTTTATTAAATATACTTTAAACAAACAAGTCAATTTGTCAGTAATTAATATGATTACATTTAGTTTTGCCACCTGAGAACATTATGTCTCCAATTATCCAATAATTAGTTTATATTTTTCAGGAACAATTTGAAGTTTTCTTTATATAGGTCTCTTGCATATCCTGCTAAAATTACTGTATTTTATGGATTTAGCTTTTATAAATGTCATATTTTTTCATGATATTTTCTAACTAGTATAAAGAAAAGTCATTGATTTCCACATGGTCATCTCATAGTCAACCACTTTTACTAAAATTTCTTATTAATTTCCATTTTAGAGCTTTAGCACATTTTTGGAATATTCTCTGTGGTGGTAAATCTCACAGTAACATTTTCTATAAGAGCTGGAAGAATCTAAAGGTCATCCTACCCTCTCATTTTATAGATGATACATCAGGAAGCCTCAGAACCATGCTCTAAACATTATGAAAGGAAGACCCTGGAAAGGCCCTACACCATCTTCCTGGAGATTCTTAAACCAAAGATCAGACAGCTCAATATATAGAAATGATTTAACATTTCTGAATAATTATAGCAATAAAATAATAGCCACCATTTTAGCACGGTCTAGACACACTCTGCTTGGTGCTTTACCTGGACTGTCTCATTTTATTCTTAAAACAATCATTTAAAATGCAGTTGTTCAAGGTCACTGGCAAGGTTGCTGGCAAGAAGATGAATGTCTGTTCTCTTCTCACTCCAACAGGTGGTTCCTCCATCCAGTCCTCTTTAGGATCAGAAGAGATTCACCAAGTGACTTCTTAGAGTTCTATGTTATCCTTGGTTAACATGATCCTTTGTTTATTATTAATGATTGATAGAGTTGATCTAGGCTTTTGTTGCAGAGAATAGATTCCTCATCCTCACCCCTACACAAGATACAAAATAATTTTTTTTAAAAAAAACCTGACAGCTATTTAAAAGGTTCTATTAGCTAGGTCTGAATGCCTAGTAAAAAAGGATTGAATTGCTAAGTATATTTTGATCCTCAACTATCTACCATTTTGGAGACTTTAAAAAATTATCTAAATGTTTTCTACCTAGAAAGAGTTAGCATCTAGAGTTACTGAACCCCCATGATGGATGGGACTTGGATATCATCCCATCCAGTGTGTTATTTGATGCACACCTCTAAAGAGTGCTTGGCCAGTCTCTTTGGGACAGCTTTCTAATTAATAGAAGTTCCTTCTTTCTGAAGTCGGCCTCCTGTCTTCTATTCATCTCTACCAAGTTCCTTTTGGAGTCACATGGGATATGTTACATTTCTTTAAATCTTTGAAGACAACTGTCATATTTTGCACCCATCTTTCTCAGCAATATCTCTTCTTTTCTCTGGTCCTCAATTTCTTCAAGCATTTTTCATGTCATGTGAGCTCCTTCTCCTTCCTAAAGATGAACACTGAATACTGTTCTTTTTGTTAATATCCTTCTTAAAATGTAGGGTGTAGTACTGAACAGAGGGGCTAGGATGCAGTACAAATAGTGTACAGGAGAGAGGTTGTATTGTGTGTTTTTTGATCTGGATTATTAAACTTCTGTCAATATAGTTAATGATCTTATTAGCTTTTTAAGCAATTGCACTACATAGTTAATAGACTCAATTCCCATGCAACTTTTGATTCTCTACTCTGCTCTCAATTTTGCTACTCCACCAATCTTTTCCATCTTAGTAAGTGGCCCCATTATTCATCCAGTTGCTTCGGCTGGCATTTGGATACCATACTTGACTCCTTCTCATTAAGCAATCCATTGTCGTGTCCCATCTACTCTTCTTTCAAATGGTATCACCACCTCCACAACTATCATCCCAGTCCAAGTCACTGTCATCTGTCTCCTGGGCAGATGGAATTGCCTCTTCTCTTGTCTCAGAATTTCCTCTCTGGAATCTTATTTAGTATGTTTTCCAACAGAAGACAGAGCAATTTTCTTAAATTGCAAATCAGATTATGACACTTCCTTACTCAAAAGTTTTAGGATCCTCCAATTCACACCTTGACAAAATCCAGGCTTCTGTACTGTGGCCCACAAACCCCTCCATGATCTGGCCCCTTCCTACCTCTCCCATGTTACTGGGTCTTTTTTTCTTAAATAAATTATTGTATATATCTATTGTATACAACACAATGTATGGGATATTTATAGATAGTAAAAGTGTGACTCAAGTGAAGCCAATTAATATAACCATCATCTTTCCTTCTGTTTCTTGAACACATTAACCTTCTCCCTTACTTGAGGCTCTTGTACCTACTGTTTTCTTTTTTTTTTTTTTTTTCTTTTATTGTAATTATTATTATTATTATTATTATTATTATACTTTAGGTTTTATGGTACATGTGCCCAATGTGCAGTAAGTTACATATGTATACATGTGCCATGCTGGTGCACTGCACCCACCAACTCGTCATCTAGCATTAGGTATATCTCCCAATGTTATCCCTCCCCCCTCCCCCCAACCCACAACAGTCCCTGAAGTGTGATGTTCCCCTTCCTGTGTCCATGTGTTCTCATTGTTCAATTCCCACCTATGAGTGAGAATATGCGGTGTTTGGTTTTTTGTTCTTGCGATAGTTTACTGAGAATGATGATTTCCAATTTCATCCATGTCCCTACAAAGGACATGAACTCATCATTTCTTATGGCTGCATAGTATTCCATGGTGTAGATGTGCCACATTTTCTTAATCCAGTCTATCATTGTTGGACATTTGGGTTGGTTCCAAGTCTTTGCTATTGTGAATAATGCGGCAATAAACATACGTGTGCATGTGTCTTTATAGCAGCATGATTTATAGTCCTTTGGGTATATACCCAGTAATGGGATGGCTGGGTCGAATGGAATTTCTAGTTCTAGATCCCTGAGGAATCGCCACACTGACTTCCACAAGGGTTGAACTAGTTTACAGTCCCACCAACAGTGTAAAAGTGTTCCTATTTCTCCACATCCTCTCCAGCACCTGTTGTTTCCTGACTTTTTAATGATCGCCATTCTAACTGGTGTGAGATGGTATCTCATTGTGGTTTTGATTTGCATTTCTCTGATGGCCAGTGATGGTGAGCATTTTTTCATGTGTCTTTTGGCTGCATAAATGTCTTCTTTTGAGAAGTGTCTGTTCATGTCCTTCGCCCACTTTTTCATGGGGTTGTTTGTTTTTTTCTTGTAAATTTGTTGGAGTTCATTGTAGATTCTGGATATTAGCCCTTTGTCAGATGAGTAGGTTGCGAAAATTTTCTCCCATTTTGTAGGTTGCCTGTTCACTCTGATGGTAGTTTCCTTTGCTGTGCAGAAGCTCTTTAGTTTAATTAGATCCCATTTGTCAATTTTGGCTTTTGTTGCCATTGCTTTTGGTGTTTTAGACATGAAGTCCTTGCCCATGCCTATGTCCTGAATGGTATTGCCTAGGTTTTCTTCTAGGGTTTTTATGGTTTTAGGTCTAACATTTAAGTCTTTAATCCATCTTGAATTGATTTTTGTATAAGGTGTAAGGAAGGGATCCAGTTTCAGCTTTCTACATATGGCTAGCCAGTTTTCCCAGCACCATTTATTAAATAGGGAATCCTTTCCCCATTTCTTGTTTTTGTCAGGTTTGTCAAAGATCAGATGGTTGTAGATATGTGGCATTATTTCTGACGGCTCTGTTCTGTTCCATTGATCTATATCTCTGTTTTGGTACCAGTACCATGCTGTTTTGGTTACTGTAGCCTTGTAGTATAGTTTGAAGTCAGGTAGCGTGATGCCTCCAGCTTTGTTCTTTTGGCTTAGGATTGACTTGGCGATGCGGGCTCTTTTTTGGTTCCATATGAACTTTAAAGTAGTTTTTTCCAATTCTGTGAAGAAAGTCATTGGTAGCTTGATGGGGATGGCATTGAATCTGTAAATTACCTTGGGAAGGATGGCCATTTTCATGATATTGATTCTTCCTACCCATGAGCATGGAATGTTCTTCCATTTGTTTGTATCCTCTTTTATTTCCTTGAGCAGTGGTTTGTAGTTCTCCTTGAAGAGGTCTTTCACATCCCTTGTAAGTTGGATTCCTAGGTATTTTATTCTCTTTGAAGCAATTGTGAATGGGAGTTCACTCATGATTTGGCTCTTTGTTTGTCTGTTATTGATGTATAAGAATGCTTGTGATTTTTGCACATTGATTTTGTATCCTGAGACTTTGCTGAAGTTGCTTATCAGCTTAAGGAGATTTTGGGCTGAGACAATGGGGTTTTCTAGATATACTATCATGTCATCTGCAAACAGGGACAATTTGACTTCCTCTTTTCCTAATTGAATACCCTTGATTTCCTTCTCCTGCCTAATTGCCCTGGCCAGAACTTCCAACACTATGTTGAATAGAAGTGGCGAGAGAGGGCATCCCTGTCTTGTGCCAGTTTTCAAAGGGAATGCTTTCAGTTTTTGCCCATTCAGTATGATATTGGCTGTGGGTTTGTCATAAATAGCTCTTATTATTTTGAGATACGTCCCATCAATTCCTAATTTATTGAGAGTTTTTAGCATGAAGGGTTGTTGAATTTTGTCAAAGGCCTTTTCTGCATCTATTGAGATAATCATGTGGTTTTTGTCTTTGGTTCTGTTTATATGCTGGATTACATTTATTGATTTGCGTATATTGAACCAGCCTTGCATCCCAGGGATGAAGCCCACTTGATCATGGTGGATAAGCTTTTTGATGTGCTGCTGGATTCTGTTTGCCAGTATTTTATTGAGGATTTTTGCATCAATGTTCATCAAGGATATTGGTCTAAAATTCTCTTTTTTTGTTGTGTCTCTGCCAGGCTTTGGTATCAGGATGATGCTGGCCTCATAAAATGAGTTAGGGAGGATTCCCTCTTTTTCTATTGATTGGAATAGTTTCAGAAGGAATGGTACCAGCTCCTCCTTGTACCTCTGGTAGAATTCGGCTGTGAACCCATCTGGTCCTGGACTTTTTTTGGTTGGTAAGCTATTGATTATTGCCATAATTTCAGCTCCTGTTATTGGTCTATTCAGAGATTGAACTTCTTCTTGGTTTAGTCTTGGGAGGGTGTATGTGTTGAGGAATTTATCCATTTCTTCTAGATTTTCTAGTTTATTTGCATAGAGGTGTTTGTAATATTCTCTGATGGTAGTTTGTATTTCTGTGGGATCGGTGGTGATATCCCCTTTATCATTTTTTATTGCATCTATTTGATTCTTCTCTCTTTTTTTCTTTATTAATCTTGCTAGCGGTCTATCAATTTTGTTGATCCTTTCAAAAAACCAGCTCCTGGATTCATTTATTTTTTGAAGGGTTTTTTGTGTCTCTATTTCCTTCAGTTCTGCTCTGATTTTAGTTATTTCTTGCCTTCTGCTAGCTTTTGAATGTGTTTGCTCTTGCTTTTCTAGTTCTTTTAATTGTGATGTTAGGGTGTCAATTTTGGATCTTTCCTGCTTTCTCTTGTGGGCATTTAGTGCTATAAATTTCCCTCTACACACTGCTTTGAATGCATCCCAGAGATTCTGGTATGTTGTGTCTTGGTTCTCGTTGGTTTCAAAGAACATCTTTATTTCTGCCTTCATTTCGTTATGTACCCAGTAGTCATTCAGGAGCAGGTTGTTCAGTTTCCACGTAGTTGAGTGGTTTTGAGTGAGATTCTTAATCCTGAGTTCTAGCTTGATTGCACTGTGATCTGAGAGACAGTTTGTTACAATTTCTGTTCTTTTACATTTATTGAGGAGAGCTTTACTTCCAAGGATATGGTCAATTTTGGAATAGGTGTGGTGTGGTGCTGAAAAAAATGTATATTCTGTTGATTTGGGGTGGAGAGTTCTGTAGATGTCTATTAGGTCTGCTTGGTGCAGAGCTGAGTTCAATTCCTGGGTATCCTTGTTGACTTTCTGTCTCGTTGATCTGTCTAATGTTGACAGTGGGGTGTTAAAGTCTCCCATTATTAATGTGTGGGAGTCTAAGTCTCTTTGTAGGTCACTCAGGACTTGCTTTATGAATCTGGGTGCTCCTGTATTGGGTGCATATATATTTAGGATAGTTAGCTCTTCTTGTTGAATTAATCCCTTTACCATTATGTAATGGCCTTCTTTGTCTCTTTTGATCTTTGTTGGTTTAAAGTCTGTTTTATCAGAGACTAGGATTGCAACCCCTGCCTTTTTTTGTTTTCCATTTGCTTGGTAGATCTTCCTCCATCCTTTTATTTTGAGCCTATGTGTGTCTCTGCACGTGAGATGGGTTTCCTGAATACAGCACACTGATGGGTCTTGAGTCTTTATCCAATTTGCCAGTCTGTGTCTTTTAATTGGACCATTTAGTCCATTTACATTTAAAGTTAATATTGTTATGTGTGCATTTGATCCTGTCATTATGATGTTAGCTCGATGTTTTGCTCGTTAGTTGATGCAGTCTCTTCCTAGTCTCAATGGTCTTTACATTTCGGTATGATTTTGCAGTGGCTGGTACCGGTTGTGCCTTTCCATGTTTAGCGCTTCCTTCAGGAGCTCTTTTAGGGCAGGCCTGGTGGTGACAAAATCTCTCAGCATTTGCTTGTCTGTAAAGTATTTTATTTCTCCTTCACTTATGAAGCTTAGTTTGGCAGGATATGAAATTCTGGGTTGAAAATTCTTTTCTTTAAGAATGTTGAATATTGGCCCCCACTCTCTTCTGGCTTGTAGGGTTTCTGCCGAGAGATCCGCTGTTAGTCTGATGGGCTTCCCTTTGATGGTAACCCGTCCTTTCTCTCTGGCTGCCCTTAACATTTTTTCCTTCATTTCAACTTTGGTGAATCTGACAATTATGTGTCTTGGAGTTGCTCTTCTCGAAGAGTATCTTTGTGGCGTTCTCTGTATTTCCTGAATCTGAATGTTGGCCTGCCTTGCTAGATTGGGGAAGTTCTCCTGGATAATATCCTGCAGAGTGTTTTCCAACTTGTTTCCATTCTCCCCATCACTTTCAGGTACACCAATCAGACGTAGATTTGGTCTTTTCACGTAGTCCCACATTTCTTGGAGGCTTTGCTCGTTTCTTTTTATTCTTTTTTCTCTAAACTTCCCCTCTCGCTTCATTTCATTCATTTCATCTTCCAGGGCTGATACCCTTTCTTCCATTTGATCGCATCGGCTCCTGAGGCTTCTGCATTCTTCACGTAGTTCTCGAGCCTTGGTTTTCAGCTCCATCAGCTCCTTTAAGCACTTCTCTGTATTGGTTATTCTAGTTATACATTCTTCTAAATTTTTTTCAAAGTTTTCAACTTCTTTGCCTTTGGATTGAATATCCTCCCGTAGCTCGGAGTAATTTGATCGTCTGAAGCCTTCTTCTCTCAGCTCGTCAAAGTCATTCTCCGTCCAGCTTTGTTCCGTTGCTGGTGAGGAACTGCGTTCCTTTGGAGGAGGAGAGGTACTCTGGTTTTTAGAGTTTCCAGTTTTTCTGCTCTGTTTTTTCCCCATCTTTGTGGTTTTATCTACTTTTGGTCTTTGATGATGGTGATGTACAGATGGGTTTTTGGTGTGGATGTCCTTTCTGTTAGTTTTCCTTCTAACAGACAGAACCCTCAGCTGCAGGTCTGTTGGAGTACCTGGCCGGCCGTGTGAAGTGTCAGTCTGCCCCTGCTGGGGGGTGCCTCCCAGTTAGGCTGCTCGGGGGTCAGGGGTCAGGGACCCACTTGAGGAGGCAGTCAGCCCGTTCTCAGATCTCCAGCTGCGTGCTGGGAGAACCACTGCTCTCCTCACAGCTGTCAGACAGGGACATTTAAGTCTGCAGAGGTTACTGCTGTCTTTTTGTTTGTCTGTGCCCTGCCCCCAGAGGTGGAGCCTACAGAGGCAGGCAGGCCTCCTTGAGCTGTGGTGGGCTCCACCCAGTTCAAGCTTCCAGGCTGCTTTGTTTACCTAAGCGAGCCTGGGCAATGGCGGGCGCCCCTCCCCCAGCCTCGCTGCCGACTTGCTGCTTGATCTCAGACTGCTGTGCTAGCAATCAGCGAGACTCCGTGGGCGTAGGACCCTCTGAGCCAGGTGCGGGCTATACTCTCCTGGGGCACCGTTTCCTAAGCCCGTCGGAAAAGCACAGTATTCGGGTGGGAGTGGCCTGATTTTCCAGGTGCCGTCTGTCACCTCTGGAAGGGGAACTCCCTGACCCCTTGGGCTTCCCGAGTGAGGCAATGCCTCGCCCCTGCTTCGGCTGGCGCACGGTGCGCTCACCCACTGACCTGCGCCCACTGTCTGGCACTCCCTAGTGAGATGAACACGGTACCTCAGATGGAAATGCAGAAATCACCCGTCTTCTGCGTCGCTCGCGCTGGGAGCTGTAGACCGGAGCTGTTCCTATTCCGTACCTACTGTTTTCTATGCCAGGAATGTTCTCTCTGTCCTTGCTTGCTTGGCTATTCCCTCAATTAATTTATGCTCAAATATCACCTCCTTAAAAAGTCCATCTTTGATGATTCTATCTAAAACACAATCCCCTCATCTTTCCATGGTCACATTCTATTTCCTCACTCTGCTTTACTTTTCTTCCTGGAACTTATCACTAGCTGCCACTATATATTTATTTGTTCATTTGTTTAATTTCTGTCTCTGCCTCTAGAATGTCAGCTGCATCGTAGTAGGAATTTTATCTGTCTTGTTTTCTGCATAGAGATGCCTAAAACAATTCCAGATATATGCTAGGTACTTACAGACACTAGTAGGCTCCTGACACATATTTGTTAATGAATGGATTATTAAATAATGGACGGTATTGAGTTTGTAGCCAGACAAACTGTGTAGTCTTCTTGTTGCTAAGATATCCTCTATGCATTGTGGTTTTCTAAAGAGTTTGGTAATTTTATCTTGAGTGCATAATTTCTTCTGAGCTACAGGATCAAATTCATTCTTCCTGGCTTCCTAGACTTATATCTCCCTTTCTCAACTTAGGCACTACTTTCTCCTACATAATCTTGTTCGTACTCTCCTTTCCAGAATGAATATCTTTCTGTTTGAAAGATAAGATGAAATCTGGGGCATTCTACTTAATTCTAAAAATTAACAGTTAATCAACTAAGTAGGCTTTGTTTTCCTTCCCACTCTTGTTTTAAAATAACAAATTAAGAAAAAATTGCTATGCTTCTAAGCATTTTCCTTAAGTTTCAACTCTTTCTGAGCCCATTTCACTTGGGAAAACAAGTCTAATTTATGTGAAACAATGAGAGAAGAGTGTAAGATGTTTTGCTCCTAGGTGATATGGCACATAGACTTTAAAGCTTTCAGAAAATGGAATGATCACAGAGAGTGCAGAATTAAGAAGAGTTTTGTGTAGGATGCTTCTCAAGTTTTAAACATGCTAGCATATGTGTTAAAGAGTAAAGTAATGGCTTTTTAGGAAGAGTAGAATATTATACACAGTTTTTAAGAATTAAGCAGAGCTAGGTGCTGGTAATTTCATCAGATTGTATGTCTTAACTGTGCATGATTTTTATCAGCAGCCAAAAAGACATCAAGGTCTATGTGAAGTCAAGGGTAGTGTGGCAGAGTGTTCAAACAAAGTTTTCAGGTCAGCAGACAGCCTTGGATGTACTTTTAGAGGGTGAGGTCAATAACATCACAGCAGCAAGCATAAGCTAATCATCTTGAGAGATTAATGATTTGCTGTTCTCCTAGCCCAGAGACTCAGCAACAATTTTCCCCAAATAACTTCACATTTTAAGGGTAGAAACAATAAGTTTGTGTTTGTGCTCAGGCATGTATATGTGTGAGCTTGTGAATGAGTGCATACTATGAACATACATGTATGTTTGTACCGTAAGGGAAGAGGCTTGCTCTTTTATTACCAAGGAATCCATTTTTTTTCTCTTGTTTTATACATCAATGAGGCCTGTCTAGCCTTCAAAAGCCTTGCAAAGTTCATTATAGTGGCATTAAACAGTAGAGAAAAAAGTAAGATTTTGCAGTTGAAGCATTTGAATGAGATGACCCTTTGGATCTAGTGATATATTGATTCAGAGCACAGGAAGAAACTTAAGAAGACTATCTGTGTTAGGAAAGGGGTCTGCTGGACACCTTTGAAGGATTTTTTTTCATAGTGACAGTCCAACCCATTGGTATAGTTGGCTGATAGGTGATAAACATTATGAAACATGAAAATTATACTACATGGCTAAGTTTTGCTTTTTCAACAACTGTGCTGTTGGGCTGACATAACTCATTTCCTGTTTCCATTATGGTTGTTAGTCCCAGTTCCTCCCACATCTGCACCCAGATATATCTTATTCTGCAGCCTGTCTGCCCATGTGGGCTCTGTGGTGACCTCATTCTTGAGAAGAGGACTGTGAGCTGTGCTCAAGATGGACAGCCCCTGACAAATGGGTGTGTATGCCCTGAGTGCACAGCTGGGGACTGCTCCAGCCATCCTGGGCTCACTGTACTGTGGTGGGGCTTTACAAAAGGTTTCCAGCATATGTTTGTCTGGATATTTTCAACACTCCCACACAGCTCTGTTTTAAATATTTGACCTTATATGACGATGTCTGAGGCTTCCTGAAGTTATTCCTGTGATTTATAAAAGAGGAGAAATCTGATCATACGAATAGCAATAGAATGATCAAAAGACCAAATTGTAATCCACTCATTTGCTGTCTTTTTTTTTGTTTTGGGACTTTATAGATAGAGAACTTAGATCTCAGCTGTTGCCCCGCTTGCCAATGAATCTGTCAATATGTCTTTCTTGAGCCTCATACATACTAAGCACAAAGGTAAATACAGAAAAGTGAGTCTTAGAAACCCTGCTTTCTGGTGTACAGCCTAATTGGAAAATACTGTTGGATACTATGGAGTGGCATTATATAAGACTAACAGAAAACAGTTTTTTGAGTGTTTACTATGTGCCAAGGCCTCATGTTGTCTTTAAGTGTATCATGTCATTTACATTCTGTCATAACAATCCTATCAGGTAGGTGGTGTTTTTCTCCCCATTACTTTGATGAGAAACCTGAAGTTAGTGGGACTGAGGAACTTGGCAAAACCACTCTTCCAGGAGAGCCAGGATTCACACCTAGTTCTTTCTGAGTTCCCAGCTGGATGTGGCTCCGGAAGTCAATGTGGTAATCACATGCTGCAGCACACCTCTAGTGCTGGTCTCTGTAGTGCACAAAGTCAATACTGTTGGAGTGAAGAAGAAAGGGCCTGAGAGCATTAGAATCTTCAGTGGTCTTCTCCCACTCAGCACATGGAAGTGGGACTTGGGCCTTCATCTGGGTTATTCGAAGTGACCCCACATCAAAAGCACCTCACGCTCACCCAAGGTTAAATTCCTCAATCTGTTCTTTTTAATTCAACATAATCATATTAGCACAAATTAGTATATAAAAACATGGAGGCTTGGGTTTTTGTCATTGTTGTTGTTTTTAACCTTATTCCTGCCACCAAACCTGTTTTAGATCATGTGGATAATTACTTGACTTCAGTTTACAAGTTAACTCCATGTAGGAAATAAAGACTCTATGAGTAACTCCACATTCTTTGTTATCTTTTGTAATTTCTTCTTAATTATTATAGTATAGTAGTTAAGAGGAATGGCTTTGGAGTCATACTGTCTATATTTGAATCCTAGCTCCTACACTTACTGGTGGTAGGTGTACCCTCTCTGTGCCTCAGTTTCCTTATCTGTACCTACCTTACTGGGTTATTGAGAGGATTAGTAAAATATATAAAATCTTTGAAAAGTGGCTTTGAAAATCTTTGAAAAGTACTTACATAAGTAAGTACTTAATGTATGCTGACACTTCCGTGAAGTAATAGTTGTCAATTATTGATGATGGGATGATTAGATATATCCTTTACCCAGTGACTATTTTCCCCAGCATATAGATATTCTCTAAATATTTGTTGAGGCCAGGCCTCAAAGTGTCTGTAATCCCAGCACTTTGGGAGGCCAAAGCAGGTGGATCATGAAGTCAGGAGTTCAAGAGCCAGCCTGGCTAACATGTTGAAACCCCAACTCTACTAAAAATATAAAAATTACCTGGGCACGGTGGCAGGCACCTGTAATCCCAGCTACTAGGGAGGCTGAGGCAGGAGAATGGCTTGAACCTGAGAGGCGGAGGTTGCAGTGAGCCGAGATCACACCACTGCACTCCAGAGTGGGAGACAGAGGGAGACTCTGTCTCAAGAAAAAAAAAAAAATTGTTGAATAAGAGACACAAAGATTTCATTCACTATGTGAGTTGAGCCTTTGATGCTAAGGGTGATAATCATAACATGTGTCTGAGTTCTGAGGATTCTTTCTATTACAGATTTATACAATGTCAGAGCTGCAAGAGGTCCATAGCAGTCTCTGGGTTTAGCCCTTCTAGGCTCACAGATAAGCAAATAGAGGCCAGAGATTCACAGCACCCCAGTGAGGAAGCCTGTGCAGGTTTTTATCCCCATCTGAGAGAAACTTGTAGCAGGGATCCTCAGACTTGTAATATCAGAAGGCACCTTCAATTCTCAAAGCACACTCAAAGAACAACCCATCTTGATTCTCTTTAGCTTAGAAGTAAGATTGGTCATACATCATTCCTCGGGGTTGTTGATGATTACCAGTGAAACCAACTGGGGTTGCCACACTGCCTAGTTCCAGAGGCCATAATTCCCTTAGTCATCGTCATCTATAAGAATAGTACCCTTGGGGTTATGTGTGCACAGTATAACTCTGGCTCTGATAAATCAACCAATACAATGTAGATCATCAGAGCTGGGAACTGTGACAATGGATGATACTCAAATCTTTTTATTGGTTACAATATGACAGCAGGTATAGCCACTCTGTGACTTGTGTAGTTCCTCTTTGTTTTTTAATATTTTAATAAATGGGCATTTATTTAGCAAATATTTACTGAGGACCATGATCCAGGAACTAGCCTGGAAACTATGGATGCCCTCCTGGAGCTTACATTATTCTGGAGATGCATAAACAGATCAGAAACAACGAGTTGGCTTGACAGAAACAACTAATTTGAATTACGTGATGCAAACAACTAGTTGAGTGGCCAATTAATTTTCTCAACAATATCTTTGTGTGTGTCATGGGAGAGGGCACAATGTAGGTAGAACTTATACCAGGGCATATACCACACCAGGAATCTATTTTCTTTTATAGCTACATGGCTTCATTTTTCTTCTGAAGATGAAGGTCAGTATTATTCTGTCTTAATATGATGAGGCAGTCAACAGAATAATTTGAGGTCTTGGGTGAAAGAAATTTGTATGGAAAATTTGAGATTGCCAAACAATATCTTAGATTTCAGCAGTGCCTCTATAAAAGCTCAAAATTCTCAATTTTATGCAATATGTAACACTGAGTGATTAAGTCAGATTAAATCATATCGAAGACTATAATATTTTTATTGTAGAACTCATTTGTGTTCCCCACTCAAAACTTCCCCCATCTGTTCATCACACTCAGTAAATTTGTAGCCTTTGCTCCACAAATGCATTTTAATAAACAGAAACATTTTCTTTTTCCTGAAAGTGAGTTACTTATCTCTTTATTTTTCCAAGAGGAAATTCAAGAGAAAAGTTTGGACTATATCTGTGGTACCATTTTCATAGCTCTGTCGACCAGGACTTGGAAAAAAAAAAAAGGAACATTTGAATCCATGTGAACATTTTGATTGTTAACTTCAGCTATGTCTTGGTGGATTAAGATTTCAGGAAAAAATACATGCCCAAGGTGACAATGTGTAGACCAAGCTTCAGCCCAGAGCCGTCTGAGCTGTCAGAGATATTAAAGCTCGTTAACAGGCTTCTTGTAAGAAACACTCACGAATTATTACTCAGTCATGTGAGCCTCTCAACCACAGTCTCACACTTCACAGTTCTTAGGAAAATCTTCTCATTGATGTTGGAGTGTTGCACTCAAGCTGAGAGCCTGAGGCTTTTAATTGAAAGGCAAACATATTGGTTTTATATCTTGTCCTTTCTGGAGGGTGTAGTTTTTTGTTTTGTTTTGTTTTGATTTTGTTTTAAAGTAACAGTAGTGAGAAAGTGGAAGGGGGGAAATCCACTCACCTGTAACTATATTAAACCACCCACCAGCTGTTAATAATATAGCACATTATTCCATCCTATAAGAAGTCTTTAATATACGAAAGGAAAGTCCTCGCTGGGGGATTAACAAGCAGAACGGGGTGAAATGCTACACTTGCTTTTGATGGTGTCAGAGTTATCTTTTACAAGCTATTGATGCTGTTTTCTACTGTTTTCTTAAAGATTAGCCTTAGGGAATATAAATAATTAGGCATAAAATCTCTGGCATGATATTTAATCCATCACGTGTCAGTTTTCAGTGGCAGGAAGGGCCGCAGTCAGCTGTGGGGAGAGCAGATCTGGCTGAACTGCCCTTGTCACCTGCTGGGTGGGCGTGTTCTCAGCAGGATCAGAATAGTCCTGAACAAGCTGTATCCTTGAGCAATCTGGTCACATTGCTGATGTTTCTGTGTTTGTTTGTAGTGTGGCCTGAAGGTCTTCTTTGCAGGCAAACTGAATCCTTATAAAGGGGTAAGGGCAAACCAGTGAAACATCAGAGGGTTGCCTCTTTGGGAAAAATGGGGGGATTATGTAACTCTCATAGTTCCAGGAAGAATGGAGAGGAATGATGAAATTAGTGTAGGCTGGTGAAATTGCCTGTGAACCAGGCCAGTATTTGACATTCCAGTTCATGAGTGTGTTTGTCAAGGTTCTGCAGAGAAACAGAACCAATAGGACATACATAAATATATAGAGAGATGTAAAGATTGGTCTCATGTAATCATGTGAAGCTAGTGAGTCCACAGTCTGCAGGGTGGGCTGGCAGGCTGGGAACCCAGAGAGGAACTGATGTTGCAGTTCAGGTCCAAAGGCCAACTTCTGGCAGAATTCCTTCTTTCTCAAGGGATGTCAGTCTTTGTTCTATTCAGGTCTTCAACTGATTGGAGGAGGGTCACTCACATTATCTGTGAGTGGCAGTCTGCTTTATTGAAAGTCCACTGGTTTAATTGTTAATTTCATCAGAAAAACACCCTCACAGAGATATCCAGAGTATCTCTGTTTGACCAAATATCTGGGCACTGTGGCCCACATAAGTTGACATATGAAATCAACCATTATAGCAGGTGACTTGTCAACTAGACTAAATATTGTATATTTGCATCATGTCAAATTCCAAAGTATTTTGGAAAGACAGGCCAAGAAAAGACTACGGTGAATATATGTCAGAATCTTTAAGATAGTACGTAAAAACCTAGTGGATAAAAAGTAGGATAATACAGATTGAATATTGCTTATCCAAAATGCTTGGGACCAGAAGTATTTCAAATTTTGGATATTTTTAGATATTGGAAGATTTTCATGATATATACTTACTGGTTCAGCATCTCTAATCTGAAAATCCAAAATCTGAAATGCTCCAATGAGCATTTCCTTTGAGTTTCTTATCAATGCTCAGAAAGTTTCAGAAATTGGAGCATTTCAGGCTTCACGTTTTTGGATTAAGATACTCAACCTGTAATAGTAGTATAATAATAATTAATAAATAATTATAAATAATAGCAAACATTTATTTGGTACTATGTGTCAGGAATCCTTAAAAACTATGTGAAGTAGTCAATATCCTGGAATCAATAACTGCATTCAAGTCCCAGCTCTGTGACTTACTGGCTATGTGACCTTGGAAAGTCCTTCAGCCTCTCTCTACTTTAGTTTTCTTACTGGGGGAATGGGAACAGTAATAGCCCTAACGCCAAGGATTACTTGGAAGATCAAATGAGTGTTTTTATACCAAGTGTTAAGAATAGTACCTGACATGCTGGAAGCACTCAGTAAAAGCCATTATTCTTATAGAGGATAATAGAGCAGAGAGATGATGGGAATGGAGGCATGAGATCCATCCAAAACCTAGAAATGATGTATTCATTGGATATCCCTGCATGCTCATATCGAGCATGTTTATAGATTGATAAATGAACATATCCTTCCACTGAAGCTTTAGGAACCTGAAATTCAACTGAAAACACCAAATTCTTGTCTCCCTTGGTAAACCCAGTGACCTATTTTGCCAAAGGAGAATATAAGGGGAAGCGCAACACATATCTTGTGTCTTCCTTAATATTGACACTTTTGATTATCTTTATTGAGTTGGGATTAAATAAAACCATCTTATGCATGGAGCTTCCTCTAGAGATGACAGCGGAACAAAGTAGAAATGGTACCCAGACTGAGCAACCCAAAATAATTTAGGATGGGCCAGTGTGAGAGACTTCACGGGCTTAAGCCTCCCTAGATTTGTTTTTATTATATCTCAGGCTACAGGAATTGTCTTGGGGAAATACTTTTTGACTTACAGTAATACTATTATCTCCATACTGAAAATCAATGTGTATTTTGTTTCACTTTAGAGAATCTTAACAAGAGTAGCCTAAAACACACTTTGGAATGCTCATAGTGCTATTAAAAGTCAGACAGACCTTAGTTTTCCTGTAACTCAGTCAAGGACATTTTGGAGCTGTGATGGCCCAAGTCACAAGGGAACTCTTGGTAAGATCTTTAGGTTTAATGAATTCTTGATTTAACATCTTATTGTTGAGTTTCTCAGCTTTTCCTGTCCTTATTTGTGAGACGAAACTCATCTCTCAGTTTTCATGCCACATTTAACTATTTGGTTTCTTTTCCTTGTCTGACTTTGATTATTGTTCAATGTACTTATAAGTTTCTTTTAGCTAGGGCTTTGGTTTATAAGAGATTTCAAAACCCTCACACAATTATTTTCTCACCAGGATAGAGTCCTGATTAAGAGAACTCTTCCTATTCTGAAAACCCATGATGTCATAGGCCTGACCTAGTTGTTTTCTGCTTGTGGCCTCAGTCTTTTAACTCTAAGTATGGAAAACCAGTAAGCAGCAACAAACAATTTTAGGCTAAGTAGTTTGAAGGGGATTTTCCAGTCCACCATTAAAAAGAAAGAAAAATAATCAGATCATCACAAAAGCCAGTAAATTCTTAGATAACCAGAGTTGTTTACAAATGTTTTGACCACTCCACTTGGCATAAAGGTGAGCTGGATGGCAAAGGGGTGATCACATAAGTCCCCCACATGATGTTTTATTTGCTTAAATGATTTATAAATCCTATATCCATGAGATAATTGGCAACTCGTTTCAATATAGATGTGGATTATGCAACTGCAGTGGGAAAAGGATTCACTGAAGCTGATCTACTAGAAATCTTTACTTTCAATCTATAAAATATAATGTGGTTGAGAATACAAACGTGTAGCCAAATGCCAGTGTTTCCAAAGCAATAGACAAATGGAAAGCAATAAGTATTATCAAGATATGTTGATCTATTAATCTATCTATTTATATATCTGTCTATGTATCTATCTAAGGACTCTAGTAAATGTTAAAATAATCAGTATTATAATTCCTTTTTTTTTTTGCTAATAGCCCTCCAGAGCTTCATAGTGGAGTCTAACTTCAGCTTCAAACACTGTATTTTTGGATTCTTTTTTCAATCAGTAGTTTTCTTCTCCCTCCCCATTCTTTATGTGATGCTGCATCTTATAGATCAATTGCTACTATTAATCAACTGGAAGAATAAATAAAGTTAACATCACAGACACATCAAGGATCAGTTTTGCCAGCTGGCAAGGACTGGAAAAGGTGTAGTGTGTGTGTGTTAGTGTCATAAATGGCTCTGCATGATGATGTAGTTGTTGTTATTTGCAGAAAACTTTATATTTTTGTTAGGTCAAGAAGCCTATAATTCTTCAAATGATCCCTGAACTTTATTTAATGCAGCAAACCAGAAAAGGAGCTGGGTTGAACTTTGGTGTCTGCAAGTTAGAAAGTAATAACTTTCCCCATCTCTTCTGTAAGTGACTTGTGCCATGTGATGAATGCAGACCCTTCCGTCACAAGGGTTTCCTGATATTATACACTTGTAGCAAATAAGGTTAGAACCTTTAAAATATAGCATTTAGTAATGTGCTGGAAATAGCTTCTTCTTGATTCTTTTAAAGGTCACTGCATTTGCTTTCCAGGCATTGTTTTAGCTCAAACCTCTACTGAGTGGAACTGAGAACATGCTTGCTTTTGTGTCTTCAATTTTCCTAAGCTTGAGAATAAAATGGCAGGGTCTTTCACATAAAGTAAGTGGGGTGTGTGTGTGTGTGTGTGGGTGTGGGTGTGTGGGTGCGCTCCTGTGAGTTTAGATGTATAAATGCATTCTCAACATAATATTAATATTGGTTATATATATGCACCCTGCTTTTTCAGTAAGGTTAGACTTTTGTTATCATCAGTCTGAAAGCCAAGCTTATGGGAGTGAAACTTGAGGTCCAGCAACTAATGGAAAGCAAACTCCAAAGAAAGCAATCAATTATTTGTACTTCATCTCTGAGCTGCATGGATTAGCCTTCAACAAAAATATATTGACAAGACTCTAGCCAGATCAAATTAACATCAGTCCATAAGCTTTGCTTCTGTTACACTGAAAAAATGAATTCATTAAGCCATTGATATAAAGCAAGAAAAATATAGTCAACCACAGCATTGCTATCAAAACTAGTATTGGGATGATAGAGAATGTTTTATAGTAATGGATAGAAATCAAGGCCAGGCTAGTAAAAAAAAAAAAAAAAAAAAAAAGGCTTCTTTTATAAAGTATATTTTTGGTACAATTTTGTAATTTTTGTGTACAAATTTGTATTTTTTTGTACAATTTTGTAGTTAGTCAGCACCAACAATATCCCCACCTTCCTCACACCACCATCATTAGAACTGTCATTAACATCGTTTTTACCATATTTAGAGTCAGCAGTTGTGGTTCTGTGTAGAAGCCTATTGCAGTGAAGTAAATGTTTATTTTCCCTTATAATTTGTATGTTGAAATCCTAACCCTCAAGATGATGGTAGTAGGAGGTGGGGCTTTGGGACGTGATTAGGTCATGAGAGTATAGCCCTCATGAATAGGTACTAGTGTCCTTATAAGAGAGATTCCAGAGAGCTTGTTCTCTCTGTTGGCCATGTAAGAACACAGCACGAAGGCACCATCTATGAACCAGAAAGTGGGACTTCACCAGACACCGAATCTGCCAATGCCTTGAACTTGGAGTTTCCAGCCTCCAGAATGTGAAAAATAAATTTCTCTTGTTTATATGCCTCCCAGTTTAAGGTTTTTCATAACAGCAGCCCAAATGGACTAAGACACACACTAAAGATTAAAAGTGGTTCATATCTGCTAATAACTTGTATTCTATGTTCATGCCCTAGCTAATTCTGATCCCCTCTCTATTCCTCACAAATTTTACCTGTAACTCCAAGCCCCAAGGACTAAATTCTCTTCCTCCATCCATGATCTGTCTTCTTCTGAATTCCCCATAGTAGTCACTATCTGGTTATTAATAATTTTTCATTTGCAATTATCTTTTTTTTTGGCTTTTAGCCATCTTTACAAATGTGCATTTTTTTTTTCAACTAGAATATAATGGTCTTCAAGGAAAAGACTGTGTTTTGTACATTGGTGTAAATACCATATTATTTGGAGTAGTGCCTTACATGTAGTATTAGTATTTAATAAATATTCAACAAATATTAATCAATAGATTGTAATTTACAGAAAGTTGAATAATTTTTTCACAGTGAAAATGTTTCTATAAGAGGTGTTAATTTAGCCAGGTAAACTTGTATGTGGAGACCATACCATATGCACTTATCACAGGGTCTTTCATGAGTGCCTGGCTGGGGCTGGGGTGGTTGAGTCAATCAAGAAAGTTGGAATTTGCATTTCAAGTGCAGAATATTTCTCAGAAAAAAGAAGACTTGGTCTAATCTGTAAAATATTCTCTGCATGTGATATGTAGGTTCAGGAAAGTCTGTTAAGAGGGTTGGAGAAAAATGCTATGAGAAGGAAGTAAAAATATAATCAAAAGGTTAAACCAGTAGCACAGAGAGTGAGATTAGTATGGGAGACTGAACTAATGAACAGCATTGAAAAGCAGGGTCAAGAGTTTGCAGTTGGGCTGCACAGATGGTAGTTGTCCTTAGAAGATTATGAATAACTGAAATATGCCCTTCATACAAGCACATGTAAAGGATTGCTTTAGTGGCACTAAGAAGTGAGCAAGGAGAACTCATGGATAGAATAATCTAGATCTGAGCAGGGCTTTGAGCAAAAAAGGAGGGAAATGAATGATGTACAGAGGAAACTGCTTGACCTGCAAACTGTATTAAGAGGCAAGAGGGAGAGGATGACATTGTCACTTCTACCGGAGCCTCAGTGGAAGAGAAAGACGGCCTTTCCCCCTTCCGGAGAGGAAGAGTGCACAGTAGTCCCAGTTAATGAGCATAGGAGTGTGGAAGATTGTTCTCTGCCTAATTCCAAAGAGATCTCTCCTTAGGGTCCAGCTCATGGATGATGATGGGAAGGTTTAAGTTCATATAGATTTGTGGCTGGTGAGTTGAGATATTGTTAACCTTTTAGTAGAGAGATGGTACAGAAAGACACTGATTGAAATCAGGAAACTGGATTTTAGATTTGGCCATGTATTAATTGCAAGCTACTAACTTCTCTGACCTTTTGAAAAACAAGAGGGACAGATCAAATAATCTCTAAGCAAGCATTCATAGTCTGTGCTTTATTCTGGATTTTGGCAAACCATTGCTTTAGATTTGACAGCATGGTGCTGGTATAATTTCTTGGGATTCAGCCCAGAAAGCAGCACAGAGCTCCTATAATGAGGGGCCATCTTTTCTAATATCTTTATTTTGTAATATATATTGATTTACATCAAATTTTGTTCAAGGGATGTGTCTTCCAAGATTGTTTGTAGTTGAGTTTGCTGCAGAGGAGCTATGTCAGGTATGACAAGTATGAGAAAATGAGTGTCCTAGAAGATAGGGAATGAAGAAAATAGAGACCTTGAAAGAAGAGTTACATTTTTAGCCTGCTCTGTTCATGTGGGACTTTCAAGAGTGTGGGATGAAGAATGTTGATCAAGAAAGTATCCAGGAACCTGTCTGCATTCTTACAAATGAGAACACAGTGTCTGTGCTTATAGATCTACACTTGTGCATTTCATTTTCTTCAACTTGGAAATGTTAGCTTATGTGAATTTCAAAATAACACCCTGCCATGTGAACTCACTTTGTTTAGATTATTTATTTGTATAAATGAAATGGAACCTCTCTGCAGGTTGGAATTTTCCAGACACTTTGAAATATATATATCTAAGGTGCGGGAAAATATATGAATACGCTTCCTGGACTAATGATTCAGATAACATCCACACCTAAATCTGATGAAGCTTCTAGATCCAGCTATCAATTTATAAGAGAGAAAAGAAGAAAGTGTTAAGCTATTATACGGAGATACAATCGCAACATCCAAACTGTGGAAAAATCTACAGGGCATATTACCTGGCTACTTCAATAAAAATGTTAAAGAAAAAAGAGAGATGAGATGAAATTCATAGGTTAAAAGAGACTTCAAATACTTACAAATGAATTGAATGAATTGATTATGTGGATGGCATTTGCATCCTAATTCAAAGAAACAAATTTTTAAATTATGACATTTATGAGATAACTGAATGTGAGTACTGACTAGATAGTTGATAATTGCTGATGAAATAGTGTTAACTTTTAAGCTGTGATAATAATGTTTTTAAGATTCATTATCTTTTTGAGATATATGAGATACATATAGGAGGAGGAAGTGGCTAGAATTGGAATTTCCAAAATAATTTGCTTCAAAATAATATAGTAGGAGGAAGTGGCTGGAACTGGAATTAGCCATGATATGGTTATAGTTGAAGCTGGATGATGGATACATGGCAGTTCATTGTATTATTCTTTGCTTAAAATTTCATAATAAGAAAAAGTGTAAAAATGCCATCAATTTGCATGGAGCATTTTCTTTGATTCTTGGAACTTTATTAGCACTTCCTGAAGTGACAGGGTAGACTATCCCCAAAAGAATGGGATATAGATATTGTTGGCCTTTAGGTAGAAGGTGTTACTAATGCTAAAGTGGGACAAGAATTGCTAATAAAAGGAAGTATAACTTATATTGTGTTAATGGGTTTTCCCTCCAGTTTCCAAGCTAGGTACAGGAGGAGAAGAGAAGCTTAATTTTTCCGGCATTGCTCTTTCTCTTGGGCAGTCTTTTTGGCCTTTTTGTAGAGGCGAGTTATTGGCTGAAAGAGACTGCTATGCATTAACAAGTCACAGCAGTTAGACTTAATTCTTCTAGATTCCATGTGTTTTTCAAGCCACAAATATGCTTTAGACAGACATTTAGGACATTGGAAATACAAACATTTATAGCAATGGCTTCTCTCCCCTTCACTTTCTGAAGCCCATGAAAAGTGAGCAGTCCTCTTCAGCACTCACATCTTTCTCTGTCACGGTACCTGTAGTGGGCATTTATTGTTCTCAGAGTACCCTGACTTTCATTGGTGAATTCTCTTCTCTCCTCCTCTATTCTACCAATAGACTTTAGAGTAACCTGATCCCACTTCCAGCTCTAGGGGTGGGCCCAGATTGGCTTAACCTACCGATCAGCACATTCCACCAGTTATGGCCATTGTTTCTGGAGAGGACATATACCCCATGCCAGTGTGAAAAGTGTGTATCTCAGTGCGTATGTCAGTGCTAGCATAATACTGGGGCAAAAGGAATGTATCCTACTGAACAAAGATGCTTGCATCCCTGACTATGTCAGGCATTTATCCTACTACCACAAGGAGAGCAGATGTTAGGATGGAGCTCATATTGAGAACTGCTGAGCAGAAAGATAAAAAGAAATTGGGTCTCTGGAGATATGACTGAGATGCTAGATCAGTGAACAAGGAAGCTGCCTTTCCTTGAGACTGTTAAGTTCTGAGAGCCAATAAATCTCCCTATTGTTTAAGCCAAATGAATTGTGTTTTATAACAAATGAAAAATTCTTACCTTTTGACACAGAAATGCTGGGAATATAATATTTTAATGAAGAATCCAGGACTGCTCACTTTGCCTTTTTAATGGCCTGCACCTCAGATCAGATGTGTTAAGACAGTATTGAGATGACCTAGTTGGAAATGTCAAATAAATATACACATTCAGTGATTAGACAAGACCTAAAGGCATGATTTTGCTGAGTCTGATTCTGTCTGGTGGATCCGGAAAATTCTGAATAGTACCAAGTAAAAGAGTAAAAGTGATATTTCAGAACTGCAGAGTAACCTGCATGATGGTACCAGCTACTGGGAGCATGATGTCACTAAAGCTTGAGAGGTAGGGGCAGAAGGAAATCTGGGTTTAGCACTATATGTTTCTATTCCCTCCTTGAAAAAACTTAAGTCAACTGTATAGGTCAGCATATACACCTCAAATGGTACTAGACTGCTCCACAGGATAAGCTGCATTTGCCTTAATTGCCTTTGTATTCGTTAATTATGTCAATTGTGTCATCTGTATGTCAGGCACCACCATTCTAGGTACTGGGAAACCTTGCATTATAAGTAGATCATATAGTAAGCAAATAGACAAATAAATATATAGTTTATCAGATAGTAATTAGTGTTAAGGAAAAAAGTAAAATAGGCTAAAGAGTGCCAAGGAAGAGCGAGATAATATATAATGGTCCAGAAGGTGACATTTGAACAGAAACCTAAAAGACATGAAGGAAAGAGCCACATGTATATCTGGAGGAAGAAGGTGTCAGGAGGAGGAAACAGCCAGTGCAAAGGGTCCATAGTGGAAGCAAGCTTCGTATGTTTAAGGGATGTCAGGGAGGACCGGGTGGTTGGAAAAGTGCAAACAAAGGAGAGATTCAAAGGAGATGAGGACACAGAGCTAATGAGCGGTCAGAATATGGAAGACATTGAAGGCTGCTTTAACGACTTTGCCTGAATTTTCAAATATTTGCAAAGCTGGCAGAACAAGTTAAATTTGGGTATCAACCATGTGTTACACACATTTTAGTTTACAAAGGTGATTTGATGCAAATTATATTTAAAAACAAGCCAAACAATACGTAAGTGGACAAAGAAGAAGCCAACGATCTCCTTCCTTCCAAACTTCCTTCCTACTCTCGCCACTCAAACACTTACCCACCGTTGCACCCCTGGAAACAGATGTTAGCAATTTAAGTAGTCAATTATGCCTTTTTTTCTAAGATCATACAAACTTATACTCTCCCCACCAGGCACATAGATCAGGCATGTAGGATTACAATTATTTCTATTTAAAAAAATGGGATTATATTTTTCACAACTTGCTTTATTTATCTATATATATAAAACAATATTTCATGAACCATGTCAATACATAGACACCTACACAATCCTCTCTTTTTGCCATCTTCTTGTTCTTCATTTTCTTACATCTCTCATGTTGGATGATGGCAAAGAATAAGACTGTGATCTAAGTGAGTACTGCTAAATTTTCTCATGCAATATTCCTGATGATGGATACAATTAAGAAGTTATTTCCTACATGTAGAAACTACATTTGGTGCTGAATCAGAATTTTATATCTCTATCTATCTATCTCTCCATCCATCCATCCATCCATCCATCCATCCATCCACCTATCAATCACTGGTGCACAGGACTCAAGAGTCATTTTGCTGAGAACAATTTTTGCCAAAAATGGCAAAAAGATGAATAGAGGAAATCATGTAGTTTTGGAATTGAAAGTTACTTGAATTACTACCTAATCCAACTCTTTTGTTTGATTAATTCAGTAAACATATACTGAATGCCTAGTTCTCAGTAAGCAGAATTATGTTATTGAAGATAAAAATTTGTCTAGGATACAAACAGTTGCAGACTTCATCTTAACAGAAAGATATGTGAAGACTCAAAGAGATTAAGGGGGCTTACCAAGTCACAATAGGGAAGTGATAGCTGCGATTTGCACACAGATCACCTGGCTGTCAGTGCAGGAGGCTGTTTCCATTGTATCTCATAGTCTATAGCAGTTTCTAACAGCAAATAACCAAAAAGGCCAAACCCAAGTGTCCTCATTTGCAAAACGTTTAGCCATTAGAGGTCCAAGCAGTGAATGAAATACTAGTTAGACAGCTCTTATCTATTGGGAGCTGGTAATTTACTCTGAGAAATCTTAGTGTAAAAATCTAATTTCAACCCATTTTCTCAGAGGGTAAATTTTGTTCCATTTCCTTTTCTCAGGGCTCTGTCATTAGCATATTAAACTAATGAGGGAATCAATTATTTAAAACTGGCAATATTTTTTATTATGTCTAATTAAGTGTTTAATCAGGACATTCTGGTCTTTAATCCTCTGAAAAAACAGCATTCACCAGAGGATGAATAATATGGCTTGGTGGAACTTTCCTCACAACCTCTTGTACTCAGAGGGCCAGGATAGAAGCTGAAGCCCTAACAAGGAAGGGGGACAGCAACAAGTCATAAAACATAGACGATGACAAGCCTGATCAGTAGCAGGTAAGATGATGATGATATGTTTCTGAATAGGTTGTTAGCCATGGGGAAGGACATCTACCACCCCAGCTTAAAAACATGGTTTTTGAAGTCTCCATGGCACAATAAAAATTGAGATTTAGGGCAAGTAAGATACTTCTTAATTTTCTTTACACTCCTCTAAAGTATTTGACCACATCATTTAAGTGTTAAGTTAACCAATTGTCTCAATATTCATAAAGTATTTCAAAGACCATCCGAAAATTGTTTAACCAATAATTATATTACACAGGGCAAGCTGTTGATTTCAAAAGTACATATTAAGCATGTATTCATTTACTTAATATTTATCAAGTAAATTGTATTTCCTGTTATGCCACCATATTACCTAAAGGCCAGGCTGTTGTAAAACTGACAGTCTTAAAAGAAAATCCCAGAAAATGTCCAGGAACCACTCAAAGGAAGATAAGTGAGGTGGAAAAAAGAAGTTAATTCATATGGGCATTTATTAATTCAACAAATATTTAGTCAATGCTTCCTAAGTATCAGAAACCACTTTAATTATCCTTGGAAATATAATGAATAACAAGACAGTCATGACTCATGCTTTCTCAATGTTTCCAGTGTCCCAGGAATATGGACAAACTAGAAATTACAATGCCATGTGGTAAATACTAAGATAAGGGTATGTGCTGAGGGCTATGGGAGCACCTTGGAAAGGAAGGTCAGGGAAGCTTGTGAGGGGAAATTATATATAAACTGAAACTACAGAACCAGGAATCAGTAACCACCTCTTCCAGTAGAATGGTGGATAAATATCTGAGTGACACACTAATTGAAAATGACTAAAAATGTTGGATGGATTTTTTCTTTTTATTTCTGGATTTTTTACGTATGTCAGGGAGCAGACAAGAAGTTAAGCCCCCAAATTAGGTGGAAACAGGAGCTCGGATGTAAGCGGCACTGAAGCGAGCTTTTGTCCTAACATCGTTTGGCAAATAGGGTGAGCCTGAGCTTTCATTTTGCAGTGAGGTAGCAGGCGGGACTGGACTCCAGAGGCAGGGCTTTAACACTGAACCAAATTGAGGACTAGCTAAAACAGGTCCAGGACAGAAGCCGCCACCCATAATACACGCCCACCAGTGTGACCTGTCAGTTTACCATTGCCATGGCAACACCCTGAAGTTACCACCCCTTTCCATGGCAATAACCTAAAGACCCAGAAGTTACCACCCTTTTCCTAGAAATTTCTACGTAACCTGCCCCTTAATTTGTATGTAATTATAAGTGGATATAAATATGACTACACATCTGCCTTTGAGCTGCTACTCTGGGCACACTGCCTAAGGGGTAGCCCTGCTCCACGAGGAGCAGTACCTCTGCTGCTGCTGTACACAACTGCTTCAATAAAAGTTGCTGTACAGCACCACCAGCTCACCCTTAAACTTTTTCCTGGGCCAAGCCCATACTTTAGGGCTCCTCTGTCCTGTATCAACAGTGTACAGGGAATAGAAAACATCCCAGGGTAGGTTTTTGCAACTTGGAGAGTCAAATATGTCAACCACAAGGATTAAGCTGGGATACCAGAGGCCTATACCCACAGTGTAAAGGTGAACAAGAAATAAGCATACCTCACTTCTTGTCTCTTTCCTAGAGGATACTACACATAAAGCTGTTGTTTTGAATTTTAGTTCTAAGTGGAAGAGGAAAAAGGCTCCTTTGAGAAATAATAATCCCCAGCCAGCCCCAAAAGCCTTAGAATTCTGAATGCCCACAATTTAGGCAATCCAAAAGAGCCAAAAAACCAAAACAGAAACAAAAACAAAGATGAGATGTTAAAGTGGCTTCAGGTTAGTAGTGCTCTCAGAATTCTAGCAGTAGCAATCACAGATACTCTCTGTGGAAATTAATCTGAAACTAACAATATACAATACACAAAGAAACAAGGCACCATGAGTGAAAGCCATCAGAAATACAAGAGCATAATCAAATCCCCAAAATGTTCATATGTTGGAATTATTTTAAACAACTATGATTACCAAGTTAAAATAAATACTACAAGACTGAAAATATGTTTGGAATGCAGGAACTATAAAAAGCAAACTTACAGATTTGAAACAGTACCAGACAAAATTTCTAGAATTAAAAATAGAACAATTGAAATTAAAATATAAATGGATGGGTTTAGCAGCAGAGTAGACTCAGCTGAAGATAGAATTAATGAAATAAAGAATATCTCCAAAAAAAACAAACAAAATGCAGAACAAAGAAACACAGCACATGGAAAATATGAAAGAGAGATTAAGAAAAGCAGGAGATAGAGTGAAATGATACAGCATAGATCTAGAAAGAGAGGAAGAAGAGAATGGTACATCAGAAACTGCTAGCTATGTAACCAAATGCAAATTCTTTATTTCCTGGGCACATAGACTGTATTTTCTAGCTTCACTTGATATTAGGGTGACCATATGACTGGATTATAGCCAGTTGATACAAAATATTATGTGTTCCTTTTCTAAGCCCAGTTTATAAAATACTTCTTATATCTGTTCCTTCATGTTATTTTTTCCTTATGATTGGCTTGGATGGAGATGACTTTGAAAAGTCATGTGTTAAAAAGGCAGAGCATCCATCAGTTTGTTCCCTGAATGACCAGATGGAGGAGATTAGTCCTGCCTAGTTATGCACCTACTCATGACAGAAGAGGAAATAATAAAGTTCTATTGTGTTGAGCCGTTGCATGTTTAGGTCCATGTATTGCCAAGTTACTAGACGTGTATTAGAGGCAATATTTTAAAGATATTGGCAGATAAGTTTCTAGAATGAATGAGAGATCCATTCATTATTCAGAAATTCAAGCAAATGGCAAGGAGGAAAAACAAATCCACACAAAGAAGCATCATAGAGAAACTGAAGATCACTAAAACAAATAAGAAGACCTTAAAAGCAGTTGAAGAAAAATATGAGTTTACCTTCAAAGGAATGATATTCCAACTGAGATCCGACTTCTCAAGAATAACAAACTGCAAGACAATAAATTAATATCTTGAAGAGACATTCAGAGAGACAGTATCATCTTACATGTGCATGTCTACAAAACATATTTAGACAAATAAATGCTAAACATTTATCACCAAAGGAACCTCATTAAGGATATACTTCAAGCAAAGGGAAAGTGATCTCAGATGGAAGGTCTAAAAAGAAATGACAAGAACAAAAATATAAGTGGATAAACTTAGAAAGTATTGACTATATGAAATGACAATAGTAATGTCTTAAATGGTTAAAAATAATAAAACCACAATATATTTAAACAGTAGAATTAAGTAAAGTTCTGGAAATTGGTGTTGAATGGTTTCGTCTCTTGTATTTTGGAAGAAGGAGAGTAAAGATATTTAATACACTTAAACTTTGATGAGATAAGCAAGCATTCTGAAATTTCTGGAACTGAAATAAAGTGAATTACTCTAAATTAGGAATGGGGTAAGTAATGAGGAAAAAATAGGCAAATGAAGGCAAGAGAAGAGAGAAAGAGATATTTTTTAAAATGTAGAACAAATAACTCATAATTAAATGTTAAAAATGAATTTAAATATATCTGTAGCTACAATAAATGTAAATAAACTGAAGTCCCATTTAAAAAAAGATTGTTAGTCTAGATAAATATCTAAAGTATAGCTACTAATATGTATGATTTACAAGAGATATGGCAAACCTATGAGGTCACAGAATGGTTGAAATCAAATGGAATATGCCAAGGCAAATTCTATGTAAAACATAATGTATATTAACATACAGTAATAAAAATATATATTATTTTGCATATAAGAAAATGTTATATATTTAAAAACAGAATTGGAAGGAACAGATGTCAGTAGTGATTAAGAGGATTATTATATAATAATAAATGATTCAGTTAACTAAGAATATGTAACAACTCCACCCTTATGACAACATCAGAATCTGTAAAGTAAAAATAGCTAACAACATTATGGGGAGAAATTTAAAACTGCACCAACATAGTGGGATATATTAATATATATCTTTTGGAAATTGGCCAGGCATGGTGGCTCACACCTATAATCCTAGCACTATGGGAGGCTGAGGTGGGTGGATCACTTGAGCACAGGAGTTCAAGACCAGCCTGGGCAACAAGGTGAAATGCTGACTCTACTGAAAATACAAAAATTAGCTGGGCATGTTGGTGTGCACCTGTAGTCCCAGCTACTTGGGAGGCTGAGTTGGGAGAATTACTTGAGCCCAGGAGGCAGAGGTTGTAAGGTTGTAGTTGTAGTGAGCTGAGATTTTGAAAAAAAAGGAAAGAAAAGAAATTGATAGCGCAAGCAGACAATAATCACTACTGATACAGAAAATTGAACAATATAGCAGCTTTATCAGCTAGATTTCTGTAGAACAATGCAATCAACAAATGCAGAATAAAAATTCCTTTTAAATGCAAGCCAAATATTTATTAAAATGGAACACATATAATGGGTCATAAGCTAATTAATAAAGGCTTCAAATGAATTGTCCTATTGATCACATTAAAATTCTTAGAGATCGGTAACAGAAAGCTGACTGGAAAAAAATACATCTATTTGGAAATTAACAAACATGCTTCTATATGAATTGTGGAAAAAGACATAATAGTGAAAGTTAGACTATATTAAATTTAACTACAGAATTGCTGACATTCAACAATTTTTAACCTACAAAAATGACAATTTCCTAAGGTTTAACCTAATACTTAGAAATAAACTATAGCTACATTTCTACATCATCAAGACTTGTGGGGATATGGCTAAAGCAGTACCGTAGGAAAATTTATAGCCTTTAATACTTAATAGTTTAAAAGAAGGTCTGAAACTAACTATGTAAATTATTTAACTTAAGAGAAAACCCAAAGAAAACAAAAGCAAGAAAGTAATAAATTTAAGAGCATTAATTAATGAAGTATAAACATACAATAAAAATGAGCAATAAACATTTATTTTGTGAAGGATTAATTTATTTGACAAAACTGGAAAAAACAAAGGGAAAAAAGCACAAACAATATTAGCAATAAAAAGAACATAATATTTCAGATAATTATCAAAAAATTAGATAGTATAATTTAAAACTTTGGAATGTAAAAGATCTATGCACATAAAAATCAAGAGTTCAGATAGTTTTTAACAAGTGAGCGCTATCAAATATTCAGAAAAACATTAATTGTAATTTTTTGTTGTCTATTGCAAAATATAGATAAAGCTAGCATAATTTTGACACCAATACTGATGGTGATGAGCCAAAAAAATGAAATCATCTGTAATTATAGATGCAACAATTCTAAACAAAATAATAGTAAACCAAATCCAGCAATATATGAGAATCAAAATTATCACAAATAAATTAATTTCAAGAATATAAAGTGGTTTAACCCTATAATATCAATTAATGTAACTTGCTAAATTAATAAATTAAATGAGAGAAATTATATGGATAAGTCAATAGATGCAGAAAAAGCATTTAATAAAATTTCATGTCCTTTTATGATTAAAAAAATAAAGTCTCATCAACCTAAGAATAGAAGGAAACTTTAACCACCAGATAAAGAATATCTACAGAAAACCTAAAGCAAATATTATAATCAAAGCGGGAAATACTAAAAGGGAAATATTTTCCTTATAACTGGAAAGAAATCAAGGATATCTAGATCTGTTTTCATTCAACATTGTATGTAAAACTCTATCCAGTAAAGAAACAAGAAAAAGAAGTTAAAAGTATAAAAATTCAGAACACTTACTAAAAAATGTAAGAAAAGAAGTAGAACTGATATGGTAATAAAGGAGAGGGAATTTAATCATATAAAATAATCAAAACTACAAAAGGCAGAAAAAAAGTAAAAGACAAAAATAGGAACAAGAGCAAAGGCAATAGAAAACAGTAAAAAATACAACAAATATTAATTCAATTACATCAATGATCACTTTTGATATCAGTGGTCTAAATACACCAATTATAAGACAGAGATTGTCAGAGTGGATCAAGAAACAAAACCCAATTACATGGTGCTTACAAGAAGCTCACTTTAAGTATAAAACATATTTAGATTAGAAGTAAATGGATAGAGAAAGATATACCATGCTAACCCTAATCAAAAGAAAGTGAGAGTAGCTATATTAATTCCATACAGAATATATTTTAGACCAGAAAACTTATCAGGGATAAAGGGGGTCATTACATAATGATTAAGGGGTCGATTTTTCGAGACGACATAACAATCCTTAGAGTGTATGTGCCCAAGAGCAAAGCATCATGATACATGAAGCAAAAACTGATATAACAGGAAGAAGAAATAAATAAATCCAGTATTAGAGTTAGAGACTTCAACACCTCTCTATCATAAATGGACAAATCCAACAGGCAGAAAATCAGTAAGGACATAGTTGAACTCAACAGCACCATCAAACAACAGGATCTAATGAATATCTACCTATAGACTATGTCATGTAACAATAGCAGAATACATATTCTTCTCAAGCTCACATGGAACATTCACCAAGATAGACTAAGTTCTGGGCCATAAAACATTCCTTAATAAATTTTTAAAATAAAAATTATGCAATGCCTGATCTCAGACCAAAATGAAATTAAGCTAGAAATAATAACAGAAAGATAGCTGAAAAGTTTCCAAATACTAGAGACTGAGCGATATATTTCTTTTTTTAAATTATTTTTTTTTATTATACTTTAAGTTCTAGGGTACATGTGCACAACATGCAGGGTTTGTTACATAGGCATACATGTGCCATGTTGTTTTGCTGCACCTCATCATTTACATTAGGTATTTCTCCTAATGCTATTCCTCCCCCTGCCTCCACCCTACAACAGGCCCTGGTGTGTGATATTCCCCACCCTGTATCCAAGTGTTCTCATTCTTCAATTCCTACCTGTGAGTGAGAACATGCAATGTTTGGTTTTCTGTCCTTGTGATAGTTTGCTCAGAATGATGGTTTCCAGCTGCATCCATGTCCTTGTAAAGGACATGAACTCACCCTTTTTTAGGGCTGCATAGTAATCCATGGTGTATATGTGCCACATTTTCTTAATCCAGTCTATCATTGATGGACATTTGGGTTGGTTCCAAGTCTTTGCTATTGTGAATAGTGCCGGAATAAACATACGTGTGCATGTGTCTTTATAGTAGTGTTATTTATAATCCTCTGGGTATATACCCAGTAATGGGATCACTGGGTCAAATGGTATTTCTAGCTCTAGATCCTTGAGGAATCGCCACACTATCTTCCATAATGGTTGAACTAGTTTACATTCCCACCAATGGTGTAAAAGCATTTCTATTTCTCCACATCCTCTCCAGCATCTGTTGTTTCCTGACATTTTAATGATCATAATTCTAACTAGTGTGAGATGGTATCTCATTATGGTTTTGATTTGCATTTCTCTGGTGACCAGTGATGGTGAGCACTTTTTCGCATGTCTGTTGGCTGCATAAATGTCTTCTTTTGAGAAGTGTCTGTTCATATCCTTTTGCTCACTTTTTGAGTTGTTGTTTCTTTCTTGTAAATTTGTTAAGTTACTTGTATATTCTGGATATTAGCCCTTTGTCAGATGGGTAGATTGCAAAAATTTTCTCCCATTCTGTAGGTTGCCTGTTCACTCTGATGGTAGTTTCTTTTGCTGTGCAGAAGCTCTTCAGTTTAATTAGATCCCATTTGTCTATTTTGGCTTTTGTTGCCATTGCTTTTGGTGTTTTAGTCTTGAAGTCCGTGCCCATGCCTATGCCCTGGATGGTATTGCCTAGGTTTTCTTCTAGGGTTTTTATGGTTTTAGGTATAATATTTAAGTCTTTAATCCATCATGAATTAATTTTTGTATAAGGTGTAAGGAAGGGATCCAGATTCAGCTTTCTACGTATGACTAGCCAGTTTTCCCAGCACCATTTATTAAATAGGGAATCCTTTCCCCATTGCTTGTTTTTGTCAGGTTTGTCAAAGATCAGATGGTTGTAGATGTGTGGTGTTATTCCTAAGGCTTCTGTTCTGTTCCGTTGGTCTATATCTCTGTTTTGGTACAAGTACCATGCTGTTTTGGTTATTGTAGCCTTGTAGTATAGTTTGAAGTCAGGTAGCATAATGCCTCCAGCTTTGTTCTTTTTGCTTGGGATTGACTTGGCAATGTGGACTCTTTTTTTGTTCCATACGAACCTTAAAGTAGTTTTTTCCAATTTTGTGAAGAAAGTAGTTGGTAGCTTGATGGGGATGGCATTGAATCTATAAATTACTTTGTGCAGTATGGCCATTTTCAAGATATTGATTCTTACTATCTATGAGCATGGAATGTTCTTCCTTTTGTTTGTGTTCTCTTTTATTTCATTGAGTTGTAGTTCTCCTTGAAGAGGTCCTTCACATCCCTTGTAAGTTGGATCCCCAGGTATTTTATTCTCTTTGTAACAATTGTGAATGGGAATTCACTCATGATTTGGCTCTCTGTTTGTCTGTTGTTGGTATGTAGGAATGCTTGTGATTTTTGCACATTGATTTTGTATCCTGAGACTTTGCTGAAGTTGCTTATCAACTTAAGGAGATTTGGGGCTGAGGTGATGGGGTTTTCTAAATATACAATCATGTCATCTACCAACAGGGACAATTTGACTCCCTCTTTTCCTAATTGAATACCCTTTATTTCTTTCTCTTGTCTGATTGCCCTGGCCAGAACTTCCAACACTATATTTAATAGGAGTGGTGAGAAAGGGCATCCCTGTCTTGTGCCAGTTTTCAAAGGGAATGCTTCCAGTTTTTGCCCATTCAATATGATATTGGCTGTGGGTTTGTCATAAATATCTCTCATTATTTTGAGATACATTCCATCAATTCCTAGTTTATTGAGAGTTTTTAGCATGAAGGGCTATTGAATTTTGTCAAAGGCCTTTTCTGCATCTATTGAGATAATCATGTGGTTTTTGTCGATGGTTCAGTTTATGTGATGAATTATGTTTATTGATTTGTGTATGTTGAACCAGCCTTGCATGCCAGGGAGGAAGCTACGTTGATCGTGGTGGATGAGCTTTTTGATGTGCTGCTGGATTCGATTTGCTAGTATTTTATTGAGGATTTTTGCATTGATATTCATCAGGGATATTGACCTGAAATTTTCCTTTTTTGTTGTGTCTCTACCAGGCTTTTGTATCAGGATGATGCTGGCCTCATAAAATGAGTTAGGGAGGATTACCTCTTTTTCTATTAATTGGAATAGTTTCACAAGGAATGGTACCAGCTCCTCTTTGTACCTCTGGTAGAATTTGGCTGTGAATCCATCTGGTCCTGGACTTTTTTGGTTGGTAGGCATTTAATTATTGCCTCAGTTTCAGAGCCTGTTATTGGTCTATTCAGAGATTCAACTTCTTCCTGGTTTAGTCTTCGGAGGGCGTATGGGCCCAGGAATTTGTGCATTTCTTCTAGATTTTCTAGTTTATTTGCATAGAGGTGTTTATAGTATTCTCTGATGGTAGTTTGTATTTCTATGGGATCAGTGGTGATATCCCCTTTATCATTTTTTATTGCATCTATTTGATTCTCCTCTCTTTTCTTCATTATCAGTCTTGCTAGTGGTCTATCAATTTTGTTGATGTTTTCAAAAAACCAGCTCCTGGACTCATTGGTTTTTTTAAGAGTGTTTTGTGTCTCAGTTCTGCTCTGATCTTAGTTGTTTCTTGCCTTCTGCAAACTTTTGAATTTGTTTGCTCTTGTTTCTCTAGTTCTTTAAATTGTGATGTTAGGGTGTCAACTTTAGATCTTTCCTGCTTTCTCTTGTGGACATTTAGTGCTATAAATTTCCCTTTACACACTGCTTTAAATGTGTCCCAGAGATTCTGGTACATTGTTTCTTTGTTCTTATTGGTTTCAAAGAACATCTTCATTTCTGCCTTCATTTCATTATTTACCCAGTAATCATTCAAGATCAGGTTGTTCAGTTTTCATGTAGTTGAGCGGTTTTGAGTGAGTTTCTTAATCCTGAGTTCTAGTTTGATTACACTGTGGTCTGAGAGACAGTTTGTTGTGATTTCTGTTCTTTTACATTTGCTGAGGAGTGCTTTACTTCCAACTATGTGGTCAATTTTGGAATAAGTGCGGTGTGGTGCTGAGAAGAATGTACATTCTGTTGATTTGGGGTGGAGAGTTTTGTAGATGTCTATTAGGTCCGCTTGGTGCAGAGCTGAGTTCAAGTCATGGATATCCTTGTTAACCTTCTGTCTCGTTGATCTGTCTAATATTGACAGGGGGGTGTTAAAGTCTCCCATTATTATTGTGTTGGAGTCTAAGTCTCTTTGTAGGTCTCTAAGGACTTTATGAATCTGGGTGCTCCTGTTTTGGATGCATATTTATTTAGGATATTTAGCTCTTCTTGTTGAATTGATCCCTTTACCATTATGTAATGGCCTCCTTTATCTCCTTTGATCTTTACTGGTTTATTGTCTGTTTTATCAGAGACTGGGATTGCAACCCCTGCTTTTTTTTTTGTTTTCCATTTGCTTGATAGATCTTCCTCCATCCCTTTATTTGGAGCCTATCTGTGTCTCTGCACGTGAGATGGGTCTCCTGAATACAGCACACTGCTGGGTCTTGACTCTTTATCCAATTTGCCAGTCTAAAGGTCTTGACTCTTTATCCAATTTGCCAGTCTATGTCTTTTAATTGGGGTATTTAGCCCATTTACATTTCAGGTTAATATTGTTATGTGTGAATTTGATCTTGTCATTATGATATTAGCTGGTTATTTTGCCCGTTAATTGAGCAGTTTCTTCCTAGCATCGATGGTGTTTACAATTTGACATGTTTTTGCAGTGGCTGGTACCAGTTGTTCCTTTCCATGTTTAGCGCTTCCTTCAGGAGCTCTTGTAAGTCTGGCCTGGTGGTGACAAAATCTCTCAGCATTTGCTTGTCTGTAAAGGATTTTGTTTCTCCTTCACTTATGAAGCATAGCTTGGCTGGATATGAAATTCTGGGTTGAAAGTTCTTTTCTTTAAGAATGTTGAATATTGGCCCCCACTCTCTTCTGGCTTGTAGAGTTTCTGCTAAGAGATCTGCTGTTAGTCTGATGGGCTTCCCTTTATGGGTAACCCGACCTTTCTCTCTGGCTGCCCTTAACATTTTTCCTTCATTTCAACCTTGGTGAATCTGACAGTTATGTGTCCTGGGGTTGCTCTTCTCAAGGAGTATTCTTGTGGTGGTCTTTGTATTTCCTGAATTTGAATGTTGGCCTGCCTTGCTAGATTGGGGAAGTTCTCCTGGATAATATCCTGAAGAGTGTTTTCCAACTTGGTTCCATTCTCCCTGTCACTTTCAGGTATGCCAATCAAACATAGATTTGGTCTTTTCAGATATTCCCATATATCTTGGAGGCTTTGTTTGTTTCTTTTTACTCTTTTTCCTCTAAACTTCTCTTCTTGCTTTATTTCATTAATTTGATTTCAATCACTGATACCCTTTCTTCCACTTGATCAAATCGGCTATTGAAGCTTGTGCATGTGTCACGTAGTTCTCGTGCCATGGTTATCAGCTCCATCAGGTCATTTAAGGTCTTCTCTACACTGTTTATTCTAGTTAGCCATTCCCCTAATCTTTTTTCAAGGTTTTTAGCTTCCTTGTGATGGGTTCGAACATCTTCCTTTAGCTCAGAGAAGTTTGTTATTACTGACCTTCTGAAGCCTACTTCTGTCAGCTTGTCATAGTCATTCTCCATCCAGCTTTGTTACATTGCTGGTGAGGAGCTGCAATCCTTTGGAAGAGAAGAGGTGCTCTGGTTTTTAGAATTTTCAGCTTTTCTGCTCTGGTTTCTCCCCATCTTTGTGGTTTTATCTACCTTTGGTCTTTGATGTTGGTGACCTATAGATGAGGTTTTGGTGTGGATGTCCTTTTGTTGATGTTGATGCTATTCCTTTCTGTTTGTTAGTTTTCCTTCTAACAGTCAGGTCCCTCAGCTGCAGGTCTGTTGGAGTTTGTTGGAAGTGCACTGCAGACCCTGTTTGCCTGGGTATCACCAGCAGAGGCTGCAGAACAGCAAATATTGCTGCCTGATCCTTCCTCTGGAAGCTTCATCCCAGAGGGGCACCGGCCTGTATGAGGTGTCAGTCGGCCCCTACTGGGAGGTGTCTCCCAGTTAGGCTACGTGGGGGTCAGGGACCCACTTGAGGAGGCAGTCTGTCCATTCTCAGAGCTCAAACACCGTGCTGGGAGAACCACTGCTCTCTTCAGAGCCGTCAGACATGGATGTGTAAGTCTGCAGAAGTTTCTGCTGCCTTTTGTTCAGCTATGTCCTGCCCCCGGAGGTGGAATCTACAGAGGCAACAGGCCTTGCTGAGCTGTGGTGGGCTCCGCTCAGTTTGAACTTCCCAGCTGTTTTGTTTACCTACTCAAGCCTCAGCTATGGTGGATGCCCCTCCCCCTGCCAGGCTGCTGCCTTAGAGGTTGATCTCAGACTGATGTGCTAGCAGTGAGCAAGGCTCCGTGAGTGTGGGACCTGCTGAGCCAGGTAGGGGATGTAATCACCTGGTGTGCCATTTACTAAGACCGTTGGGAAAGCACAGTATTTGGGCTGGAATTTCATGATTTTCCAGGTACAGTCTGCCATGGCTTCCCTTGGCCAGGAAAGGGAAATCCCCCGACCCCTTGTGCTTTCCAGGTGAGGCAATGCCCCACCCTGTTTCGGCTCACCCTCCGTGGGCTGCACCCATTGTCCAACCAGTCCCAATAAGATGAACTAGGTACTTCAGTTGGAAATGCAGAAATCACCCGTCTTCTGCATTGATCACGCTGGGAGCTACCGATTGGAGCTGTTTCTATTTGGCCATCTTGAAAAGAAATTCCTGAGCAATACATTTCTAAAAAAATATATGAGTCAAAGAAGAAAGCTCAAGAGAAATTTTAAAATACTCTGAACTAAAGATAAAAACAACTTATCAAAATTTGTGGAATATTCTGAAATCAGTGCTTAGAGGGGAAACTTGTAGTATTAAACGCATATGTTAGAAAAGAGGGAAACTCAAATTAATCACTTAAGCTTTCATCTTAGGCAACTAAGAAAAAAGAGCAAAGTAAATCCAAAGTAAGCAGAAGAAAAGAAATAATAAAAATTAGAGCAGACATCAGTGAAATTGAAAACAAATAAAGAGATAATCAATAAAACCAAAAGCTGGTTCTTTAACAAAATTAATAAAATCAGTAAGTCTCTACCTAAGTTATCTAAGAAAATATAGGAAACACAAATTGCTAATATTAAAAATGAAAGGACTATTACTGCAGATCCCAAAGACATTAAAAGAATAGTAAATATTATGAAAACTCTATGCCCACAAATTTGATAATCTCAATTAAATGGACCAATTTCTTGAAAGACACAAGAAACTGTCAAAACTCTTGCAGGAAGAAATAAACAATTTGAAAAGCCTATATCTATTAGAGAAATTGAATTAATAATTAACCTCATTAACAGAAATTACCAGGCCCAGATGGGTTCCCTGGTGAATTCTACCAACCATTTAAGACCAGTATCTTTCACTAAAATAAGATGCAAAACTCCTCAACAAAATAATAGCAATTCAAATTCAACAAGGTGTAAAAAGAATTATACACCACAACCAAGTAGGATTTATCCCAAGTCTTCAGTTGTCCTTTTTTTACTAGTGTTGGTTTAAAGTCTGTTTTATCTGATATAAGAATAGTAGCTCCTACTTGTTTTTGCTTTCTGTTTGCATGGTAGATCTTTCTCCAACCCTTTACTTTGAGCCTATGGGCATCATAATGTGTGAGATGAGTCTTTTGAAGATAGCAGACAGATTGGTCTTTTTTTTTTAACTTTTTTTTTTTTTTTTTTTTTTTAACAAGGTCTCACTTTGTCACCCAGGCTGGAGTGCAGTGGTGCAATCTTGGCTCACTGCAGCCCTGACCTTCCAGGCTCAAGGGATCCTCCCACCTCAGCTCCCAAGTAGCTGGGTGTGCACCACCATGCCTGGCTAATTTTTTGTATTTTTCATAGAGATGGGGTTTTTCCATGTTGCCCAGGCTGGTTTCAAACTCCTGAGCTGAAGTGATCCACCCACCTCAGAATTACAAAGTGTCAGAATTACAAGCATGAGCCACTGCACCTGGCTGGGTCTTGTTTTTTAATCCAGCTTATCACTCTTTACCTTTTAAGTGGGGCATTTAGACCATTTACATGCAAGGTTAATTTGTTATGTGAGATTTTGATCCCATTGTGAAGTTGTTAGCTGGTTGTTTTCTAGTTTATATTGTGTGGTTGCTTTATAGGACCTGTGGGCTATGGACTTGAGTGTGTTTTTGTGGTAGCAGGTATTATTCTTTTGTTTCCATATTTAGAACTCACTTAAGAATTTCTTGTAAGGCTGGTCTAGTTGTAACAAATTTCTTAGTGTTTACTTATCTGGAAGAGATTTTATTTCTCCTTTGCTTATGAAGCTTACTTAGTTTGGCAGCATGTGAAATTCTTCATTAGAATTTCTTTTCTTTAAGAATGCTGAAAATAGGTCCCCAATCTCTCCTGGCTTATAAGGTTTCTGCTGAGAAATTCACTGTTAGCCTGATGGGATACCCTTTGTATGTGATCTGACTTTTTTCCTCTAGCTGCGTTTAAGATATTTCTTTAGCATTGACCTTGGACACTGCATATAGTGTGGTGACTATATGCCTTGGTGATGTTTATTTTCTATAGTATCTCACATGCATTCTCTGGATTTCTTGTATCTGGATGTCTACCCATCTAGCAATTTTAGGGAATTTTTCTTGAATTATTCCCTCAAATATGTTTTCCAGGTTGTTTACTTTTTCTCTTTCTCTCTCAGGAATGCCAATAATTCATAAGTTTGGTCGCTTTACATAGTCTCCTATTTCTTGAAGAATTTGTTCATTTTTAAAAATTATTTATTCTTTATTTTTATCTGACTAGGAAAACTAGACTTGTCTTCAAGATCCATAATTCTTTGTGCTCCTTCATCCAGTCTATTGACAACATTTTTAATTCTATTTTGAAATTCCTTAAGCAAGTTTTTAAATTCCAGAAGTTCTGGCTGATTTCTTTTTAAGATGTTTATCTTATCCTTCATTTCTTGGATTTCTTTAGAAGTTTCTTTGTGTTGATTTCCAACCTTGTCTTGAATTTTTTTTTTTTTTTTTTTTAGACAGAGTCTCGCTCTGTCACCCAGGCTGGAGTGCAGTGGCATTATCTTGGCTCACTACAACCCCCGCCTTCTGGATTCAAGTGATTCTCCTGTCTCAGCCTCCAAAGTAGCTGGGATTACAGGCACATGCCACCATGCCCGGTTAATTTTTGTATTTTTAGTAGAGATGGAGTTTTTCCATGTTAGCCAGGCTGGTCTTGAACTCCTGATTTCAGGTGATCCGCCTACCTCAGCCTCCCAAAGTGTTGGGATTACAGGCATGAGCCACTGCGCCCAGCCTGAATTTTTTATCTGTCATTTCTGAATTTCCACTTTGGCTAGAGGCCATTGCTGTAGAGCAATCCCTTGGTGTTGTCACTACCTTCCTATTTTCCATGGGGCCATAATTCTTGTGCTGATTCCTTCTCATCTGGAGATGCTGGCACTTCTAATTGTTTTCATAGGAGTGGGATTATTTATTTTTCTTTTTTCCCCATAATATTATTTTTCTTTTCCTTTCCGTTTATCCCCCTCCTTAGGGGGTGTGAATGCGGAGAATGCTATGTAGGGTCTTTTGGCTTCGATTTTATGTAGGGCTGTGCAGTTTGACCTACAAGGCAGTAGATGGCGCTTATAGGTAGGAACCGGCTGTGGGCAACTCGACTAGGTATATATTTGATCTTTGTTTAAGGCTGAAGTTCTCTGTTGCCTCAGGCAATGAGCTGATTGGAAAGAAAGTGGTCTTAGCTCCCTACTCAGCCCTGGGGGCCTACAAGAGTCACAAAGGGAAGCATCAGACTGGGCAGGTCTGCCTACAAGTCATCCAATGGCAGGCACAGGCACCAGCACTGAGGGAGAATCTAGTGGGCAGCCACCAAGTACCCAAGAGGTGTGCCTAGGCGTGGAGCTGGAAAATCTCCTTTGCCTGAAGTTCTCTGCGCGGGAATGCAGGGTGGCCTAAACTCCTAATCCAGGAGAGTGGGTGCTCCAGATGCTTTGAAAACTGCTAGGCTGGGGAACAGAGAGGTCCCCCTGCACCAAGATCTCTGCACAGGAGGGGTGTAGTGGCTCAGGCTGCTGAACCAGGCAAGCAGGCACTCTGAATGCCTGTCCATCACATTTTAAGTGGCAATTCCTCCCTTCCAACTCCTCCATCTTCCGTGCATGTGTTGCATAGTACTTATGACTATTTGACATAATATATATTTTACATATTTATTTATTTTGTCTTCCCCCAACTAGAACATAAGCTCTAAGAAGGCAGGGAATTTTGTCTGTTTGATTCACTACTGTATCCTCTGAACTTAGAATCTTGCCTAGCACATAATAGGTCATCAATAAAAAAATTATTAATTGAGGAGAAGAAAACAGTACTCTGGAGGAACTAAAAAATAAAACACACAGAACAGTTTGAATGCAGCATAAAATGGATGAGAGACCAGCCTGCAGAGTTACACTGGAACCAAATTATTATGCATATCTTGGCCATGTTAATGTATAAATTAAGAATTACATAAACTACATTACTTACTCAACCTAAGAAACTTTCAGATTCCTGATAAAGGAAAGTCAACTCTGCCTGCATCCACAGGTGGCACTGGCTGTCTTGCATAGCCATTTGAAGTCTTAAATATTGAGATGTTCTGGTATGTGTACTGTTTGAGGTACTATTTTGGATACATAAACACATACATATCAATGCATATCATACACAAATACATACACACACATACATACATGAGATTTTGAAACAAGAAGGGACAGAAGCAATGCAATCAACATCTAGAATGCCCTTGTAAAAGCAAAAGGGTGTACAAATGCATTATTGTGTGTGATCTTTTGAACTTAGAAGCAAATGGATTTAAGAACAGCCTTCTTGAACGAATCTACTTGTAAGTAGAAGATGCTGTCCACATAGATTTGAGTTTAATTGTAGTCCATAACCTGACTGTAGAAAATAGTATCTTATAAGCTAAATAGCAGCAGCAAAACATTTCTGGTTAATACCTATGATGCATTTATCCTGAATTGATTGGATCTTCTACTACATAGAGCTGGCTTAGCTGATCCGTTCTAAACAAAGCTATTTTAAAAGCCCACTGTGATAATCCTTTTACAATAAGCTATGAATGATTTTTAAAGGAATACATTTTATTTGAACTAATGTGTCCTAAACCACAATGGCCTCTGTCCAATAAGTTCACATATATAGGTTGCTTGGTAATTTCAGATTCATTTTTATCATCTTGGGTTGATGTGTATTGCTAATAATGTAACAACGAGCATATCCATTGCCAGAAGATATTTGACTGTCATGTTTTCAGAAGAAAGACCATCTCTGTTCCAATGAAAAGAAACTCTTCATAATCTTTTGCTACAACACTTCGGGTCTTTCAGAACTGAGGCTCTGTGGAAAACACGAGACTTACATGCATATGCAAGCTGACATGCTAGCTTGAGATGTAATTGAAGACACATTTCTCCATGAATTGAAGTGTTTTAATGTAAAATGCATTTCCCATTATACTTTTTTGCACATTTAATTTTTTTCAGAAATGGTTCTTTCCATCATTTCCTTTTTTTAAAAAAAATATTTAATAGTGTGAGAGGAGGTCTGTTGTGGTTTTGTTGAGGCTAAACCAGCTGTGGCCCTTCAAATATTCATGTGTTGGAATAATCATATCCTCTTTTCCTGGAAGCAATTCAGTTTTTCTCACAAAAACTCTTAAGGGTTTGCTTCTTCCATTTTCCTTAACTCTGGGTCAATAAGGATTATAAATCTCAGTCAGACTGTTGGTTTATAGAACCCTGGAAACAAAATGGCCACCCATTTTTTAAGACTCCTCTCCATGAGTCTAGGGATTTTGTGAAAGGGTGCCACCACCTCTTCTCATTCTCTTTTTCTGGAACAGCTACCCATATGTCAGAGAATGGCAAGAACTGAACGTCTCCTAGAGAGAAGAGCCACTCAGCCTGTGGATGATGTTCCATTGTTAGCCCTACTCTGGTCAACAATGCTTCAAGTTGCTGGTGGAAATTCAAGTGTCAAGCCAATTTTTATACTCTAGATGGCAAAAAAATGCAGCTAATTCTGAAGGGTTTCTCCTTCTTCCCCTGGCAGCTGGTATGTTTATATAGTGGGGATGAAAGGCCTGACATCTGTGTTTACATTTCTACATTGCAGGGTCCCCCAAACCCACAGTTAGGGCTCATTTATATCCAAGCACCTCTGCCCCAGAATTACAACAGCAAAGTCTTTCAACCTCTCTTTGGCAAGGGACTTTGATCTCCCTGTGCAAAATGCTCTCTGATGAGTTGTGATTAGAAGGGGAGGGCTGGGAAGGTTTTATACTTTGACAGCTTCCTCTTCTCTCTCCACTCCCAACCACACAAGAACATGACCCAGACCTTTAAGTACCCAAATGTCTTCCTATAAATTCCACTGAATCATCAGAATAAAGTTAAACTATTGTGTGACAAAAGTAGTGGGTCTGAAAAAATTTTGCATTTTTGGTAAGTATGCTCTTTGACTCTGATTTCTTGTTCCAGGTAGATTAGAATCACCTGGGTTGCTTATTAGATGTAGAAACTCCAGAATCCTATGCAACTCCACCAAATGTCAATCTCTAGGTGTGGGCCCAGGAAGCTGTATTTTCACACATTGAAATGAATCTTATGCATATCATTGTTTAAGAACCCCTAGGCTTTTGGGGCAATGGGGAGGGATATTTTAATTTTAAATACTTTGTTGCAAAACATCATCTTATTTCTTCCATCCTCTGACCCTTTCAATGAAATGGGGGTGGTCTCCCCAAGTTGGAAGCAGTGTAACTGGATGACCTGAAGTCATCTTCTTTGAATGTTTAAATGTCATGCTTAATTTTTCCTCACCACTTTATGGTACCTTCTATTTATAAATTTTTGACTTGTAAATTGAGGCAAAGTAGCTTAGCAGGTTAAGAATTTTCATGAAACCAAGTCTTCTGAAACTTGATCTTGGATGTGATCTAAGTTTCACTGCCTGGCTTATGCTATACCTTATCATCTGAAATGACATTCTGCCTTTTGTTTTAATTGAAATTTTTTATTTAGATAATTGTAGATTCACATGCTGTTGTAATAAATAATCCAGAGAGATGCTTTGTACCCTTTACCCAGTTTCCCCTAATGGAACATTTTGTAAAACCATAGTACAGTATCACAACCAGGATTGATATAATCCACAGGCTTTAGCCAGATTTCCCTATTTTTACTTGTTGTGTGTGTGTGTGTGTGTGTGTGTGTGTGTGTGTGTGTGTTTAGTTCTATATAATTTAATCACATGTGTGGATTTGAGTATCTATCACCATGGTCAAGAGACTGAACAGTTCCATCACCACAAGGAACCTTGAGTTGCCCTTTGATAACCATCTCCATCTCTCTCCTGCCCCTTCTCCAAATCTGTGGCAACCACTAATCTAGTCTTTATTTCTAAATTTTTAAAATGTGATATAAATGGAATCATGCATTACGTAACCTTTTCAGACTGGCTTTTCTTCACTCAGTATAATTCCCTGCAGAGTCATCAGATTGCTACACACATCAATAGTCCATTCCTTTTTATTCCTGCATAGTATTCCATGCTGTGAATGTAACCACAGTTTGTTTAACCAGTCACTCAGGAAAGGACTTCTGAGCTATTTCCTGTTTTCGGTTAGGGTGAATAAAGCTTCTCTAAAGATTAATGTACAGGTTTATACAAAATACAAACACCCCACATTTTTTTTAACAGTCTCCTCAACTTGTATAATTGTTTGAGGCCAATCACTAATTTTATCATGGCCATAAAATCTTTCTAGTTAACTTCAGTTAACCTTATACTATCCCCTTCCTGGATGCCAAAGAAACACCTATGTGCACCAAGCTTAGCATTTACTTTTAGTTGTATTATTTTTGTTGTATTTTTTGCCTTCTCAATGAGATTGGGAGATGTTTGAGGACAGGGACCATATCATAGGCCACTTTTTTTTTGTTTTTGGTTATTTTGGTTTGTTTTTTGTTTTTTTGTTTTTGAGATGTAGCTCACTCTGTCATCCAGGCTGGAGTACAGTGGCATGATCTTGGCTCGCTGCAGCCTCCGCCTCCCATGTTCAAGCAATTCTCTGCCTCAGCTTCCCAAATAGCTGGGATTACAGGTGCTTGCCACCACACCCAACTAATTTTTGTATTTTTAGTAGAGGCAGGGTTTCACCATCTTGGCCAGGCTGGTCTTGAACTCCTGACCTTGTGATCCACCTGCATCGGCTTCCCAAAGTGCTGGGATTACAGGCGTGAGCCACTGTGCCCAGCCCCATATTTCACTTTTTTATAGCCTGTAGTGCCTACTACAGCTGTTAGACATAACCACAAATGAACTAACCAGGCAATAGTTTTAAATTTAATTTGATTTATTGTGCCTCTGTGACAGAGTATATCATGTTACCGTGTGGATATAAGAAAGCATAATGAACATACAATTAAGCTGGAAAACTCAAGCCAACATGAAAGGATGTGAGGTTGGAAAACAATGAGCTACTGTGATTTTGCTGTCAGCTTACGTGGACAGAGAACTGAGAGGTCAGTGTGGGCTAGAGAAAGGATGAACTGTTGGTGAGCTGCTGAAGAAAAGAGTTGGTAATCAGGACAGGTAGGTGAGATGTGATCAGACTATGACCAACTCTTATGGACCAAATGCCTGTGTCCTTCACCAGGATTTGTATGTCAAAATCCTAATCCTCAGTGTGATGGTATCAGAAGGTTGGGCCTTGGGAGGTAATTAAGTTACGAGAGTGAAGCCCTTGTAAATGGGATCAGTGCTCTTAGAAAAGGGTCCCCAGAGAGCTTTTTCACACTCTCCACTACGTGAAGATATAATGAAAAGCTGGCACTCTGCAACCCAGAAGAGGGCCTTCATGAGACTCGGACCATCCTGGAACCCTGATCTTGGACTTCTAGCCTCTAGAACTGTCAGAAAGAAATTTCTCTTATTTATAAGCCTCCCAGCCTATAGTACTTTGTTACAGTGGCCCAAGCTGACTGAGATGCAGGCCTCAAGGTGTACCTATTAGGTATGTGGGCTGATTTCATTTTCTGGAATATATTATTGCTAAGAAAAGCTAACTGAGACTTGAGATGTTGAAGTGGATCAATGTGACACTGCTAGGCTGAACTCTGATTCTGCTGGAACGAGGCCCTGCTGGCCTCTAGATGTTTTGGGAGTTTCTGAGCTTTTAGGAAATGTTCTGGAACACTGAGATTTATGTCCCTTGACTTGTGTAGGGCCAGTTATTCCTTTTAGAAATAATTTGAATTGGGTCACAGATGTGTTCGGTGCTCCAGCAGCTGCTGAGGGGGTCTATGGGGCTAGCAGATAAAATAATGGAGCCCTTGCTCTGCCAGAGGAAAGGCTTGGTGCTGAAAGAACCAGAGACTAGCGTAAACTCTGGAAGAAGGAGCGTGATCCTAGCATGGGGTGAAGCTGCACCTCACCAACTTCCTCACACCACTGTCCCTTTCCCCTTCCTAAAACATCTGGACAATTCTGCTGTGAGGAACTCCTGCAGAAATAGCTAATCACAAGGAGCTTTCTGCTTCCTAGAGGTCAGAGATCCAAGGGACGGTCAGCAGCTTCATAAACAGTAGCCTGGGTCTGTCAGTGGTCCACAAAGCCAAAGATCACAGAGCAGTGGACATCAGAACAGAACTGTGGTCATCACCACCACACCACATCCAGGACTCTTATGATCAATTGTTTTGAAGGAGACCTTGCAGGAGATCTTAGACTCAAGATACACACTGTTTTATAAAGGTAATATAGTGGTACTCACTCTACAGTGACACCTGGGAGGGATGGATTCTATGAGTTCTGTTATTCTGGGGAAGAATGAAGGTGAATGCCAATGCCAATCATGACTTAAGATGCCAGCTGTGCTCATCAGTGGCCAGCTGCAGAAGACATTTACATGTACCAATAAAGAGAAGCTAATACTCATAGGGTTTTGTCAATGATCCTATCCTGTACACTTCTGTTTAATTTCCATTTTCAACTTTGAAGGTGAGGCACTTGTTAATATACCTGAACAGCTCTGTTTGTAATTTTAGATGTCTGCAACAGGGAGATTGCTCATAGCCTAAAGGTCCCACGGTAAAAAGCAAAAAAATGTGTAATTCCTAAATACGTATGAAATTTCAGGCACAAATTCACTTAGAGTATTAATGACTTTAATGAAAACAGGCATCCAACTTAAAATCAACAAATCATTAGACTTGCAGTAAAAGTGTAAGAAATGCCCAAATATACTTGCTGATTGTTTTCCTTGATAAAGACATTGACTGTTAAGTCTAATGGTGCCTCAAAGATCTACTGGACAGTGAAAAAGGCAACCAGCTAGTGACTTGAGTTTTTTTTTTTTTTTTTTTGAGATGGAGTCTCGCTCTGTCACCCAGGCTAGAGTACAGTGGGGCAATCTCGGCTCGCTGCAACCTCTGCCACCCGGGTTCAAGCCATTCTCCTGCCTCAGCCTCCTGAGTAGCTGGGATTATAGGCACGTGCCACCACACCTGGTTAATTTTGTGTATTTTTAGTAGAGATGGGGTTTCAGCATGTTAGCCAGGATGGTCTCGATCTCCTGACCTCGTGATCCACCCGCCTTGGCCTCCCAAAGTGCTAGAATTACAGGTGTAAGCCACTGTGCCTGGCCGACTTGAGATCTTTTAACCAAAAAAAGTACTTTCTTTCTACTCAGTTCATAGAGATAACATCAATTATTATTATTATTATCATTGTCATCATTTTATATTATTATTTAACCTAGTTTTGTTTCTTGAATAAATTCAAACATTCTGAGGTGTAGGTGTAGCCTTAAAGTACTCTATAGAATAAAGTGCATGAAGTACAAGGCAGTGTGATGTTAGAAACATAATTTCCAGTTTCAATTGTTTTTGAGTAAAGCTCTTCAGGTTCAAGTTGCATTCTGCCGGGAGTCTTCTTTTCACTCCAACTCAACCCATGGAGAAGAAAATGGCTGCCTTGCCTTTACTGTGAGAAAGTTTGGCCCTCTTAGCTCTGTTTTATAGAGAAGGAAATTACATACATTAGCCAACATCTCATAGCTGACAAATGATGGAACCTAGGTCTGTGTGGCTCCAGAAATTTCCATTATTTCTCCCATGCCATGCTCAAGAAAGATAATCAGGATATAAGTCACTAGCTTTAGCCCTCTCCACTGAGCATTTTCCAAAAGGGAGAGTAACTCCCTCCCTTGAGAAATAAAGAATAAGTAAGCAGGAAAATTCCTTGAGGAACACAAAACACTTAATTGCTATTCATCACTTCTCTTACTCAGGACAAGATTAATTAACTCTGATCTTTTCATTTGCATGAGCCTAATGTAGATTGCCTAAAAATTGCTTCTTAAAAAAGAGACTCTTCTGGGAAAATACCATGTGAATAAATCTGAACTCTCTTCGTTCCTTCCTACTGCCTGAACTTGTTTTAGACAACAGAAGTCTATGATTTAAAAACAAAAAAGCCAAACGTTTCAAATCTGATGGTGAAAACCCTTTTCATCATGTTCACAGATACCATCAAGGTTTAAGAAGTATTGCAGTTTATTAAGATGTATATTTTCAAGCTTCATAGAAATGACAGGGTCTCAAGCTGCAGTGTGACTCCAGGCCAAAACTAGAGACAGTTTCCAAATTCCTTATTGTTACACCCAGGAAGAAGCCCTGCACATAGGTTGTAGATTTGTCAAAAACTTAATTCTCCATGACAATTTCCATTGAAGGTAGAGGAAAGTCAATAGCCTGGAGTTCACATCATCTTGGACAGTGGCTAGAAGATGGTACAATAAAGAAACCATAATCATGATAAACAGTGATTTCCAAATTAGATGTGAGAAAAATAAAGAATCAATAAAATGAGAAAATGCCATCAGTCATGAAGGGTTGGCCTAATTAAATAATAGACCAATGCAAACCAGAGATTTATCATACCAGCTGTACAATGTGGGTTTATTCAAAACAATGGAAATTGACGTACATTTTACATACAGCCTCCTCTCATTAGCTTCCTCCTTAACCTTTATTTGGAGGTCACCTAGGAAAATATACCTCCAACCTTAACTAGTTTCTGTATTCTTTCTGGTGTAACCCAGTCCCCAGTAGAGCACTTATGGCCTTGAGCTGCCTAGTGGACAGAATGGTGGTTTTTCTTTAGTCTTGCTACAGGCTGCCCTTACGTGTTTTGCTTTGCTCACTCATGTTCACCATCAGTGTTGGCATCTGAATGTTTCTTTTGGCAAAACATTCAGAGCAGCAGGGCTCTGAGTGCTGGCCCTGTAGAGTCCTTTGGAAGGGTGTGGATTGGGTGGGGTCCCTGCATGTCACTGGCCCTGCCCACTATTACATCTGCCAGATGGACTTGCAGCCATGAGATCTTTGACCAGGTTAGTCAGTGAATCGAGCTGAGGATGGCAGCTTCAGGATGAAATACACTTTCCTCTGCAAATGGCCTTTGTGTTTCTCTTCCTTTGTCATCCTAGGCCACTGACTTCCCAAAGCCTAAAAGCACACGAAGTTCCATGTAATATGACCACTCCCAGGACAGCCTGAAAGTTTGCCATTTGAAGGTTCAGTTCTGTTTGCTCTGTTGTTTATCCCCAGTTTATTATTCATCTTGCATGGTTTAAAATATTGACTTTCATATCCACTTCCTCCTTAGCTTCACTGAGCTAGCCCAGATATTCATGAACTCAGGTCCTTTTGATAGTGTTGGCTGTCGTTCCATCTTTTTCACCCCACCCAACTGCCTGACAATTTGTCTGTATTCTGCTCAATGTCACAAATATGAAGCTGAGGTCCCTTCCAGGATATTTAAATCACTGTAGTTGGTGGCCATACCTTTGAGAGGATTCTGCTTCCTCCAGTTGTTAATTATCTGAAACTGATGATTTCAGTATTAATAATTGATAATTGATTAACCATTCAATTGTGGTAATAAATGCCAGGCTGCCATCTGACAAATTCCATCTCACCCTTATGTCTAGTACAAATCATATCCTTCTCTAGGCTGTCACTTCAGCACCTGGATGAGGGTGAAGGCTAAACAGTATCACTTGACCGGTATGATCTATTGCAAGTGCAGCAGGATTTGGTGCCCAGAGGAATAAGCTCCTGGCAACACCGCCACAGAGCCTTTGTTTTTGTTTTTATTTTCCTCATTAGGTGAAAGCCATCCAACTTTCCCTGATGTTTCCTTCTCTTTTTCATTATGTCCATGTGCATAAGAGGTTAGACCATTTTGATTAGTCACTAAACAATAAGTAGCAAATGATTAATGATGAACCAAATGATTCAACCACATAGTTTAGGCATAGCCTGAATAACTACTTTCCAAAGACTTCATATAAATGCCACTGTGTTCAGCTGAGTTGTTGAGCTCTTACTCTTTCTCTCAGTCGCTAGCTTCTTTTTTTGTCCTGACCTTTTCGAGGTTTGTATTGATTCCTTTGTTATGAAAAAGCAATCTGATAAAATTTTAGTATAGAAAAAAATTATCTGATAGAATAATTTATATGCTATTTATATGCTGTTTATATGCTAGTCATATAATGTCTATTTATATGCTAGTCATTGTGCTTGGCACTTAGTGTACTGTGGTGAATAAAACACATTCCGTTATGGTGCTAGCAGTCTACTAAGACCACAATGAATAAATAAACAAACAAACAAACATATAATTAGAAAGTAGTAGAAGTATGCAAGTGAAGCCCATAACGTAGTGCCTGGAACCTAATGTTAAATAACTGCAAATTATTATTCCTGTTAATAATAATTATTATAATAATAATTACATAAAGTTGTTACATATACAATATTATTACATAATATATTGTCATTATCATACAAGATAGCGGGTGTTCTGGTTATCTACTTTTGCGTAACCAATCACATGAAAATTTAATGTCTTAAAATAATAACAAACATTTATTTTGCTCATAAATCTGCAATTTGGGCAAGGCTCAGTGGCATCAGCTGAGACATCTCAATTGGAGGCTGGAGGATTCTTTTCCAAGATGATCCACTTACATGCTTAGTAAGTGAGTGCTAGTTAATAACATGGGAGCTCAATCAAGGCTATTGGCTGGAGGCCTCAGTTTCTCCTGACATAGGACTTACAATGGGGCTGCTTGAGCTTCCTGACTACATGGGGGCTGGGTTCCAAGAGTTTTTCAAGTGACAGAAAGTGAAAGCTGTCCTTAAAGCCCTGACCCTAGAAATTATCAGCATCACTTCCACCATATTCTATGAGTCAAGCAGTCACAGAACCTGCCCACTTTGAAGAGGAGAGGCCATAAACACCTATTTTCAATGGGAAGAAGATCAAAGAATTTGTAGCTATTGTTGATCTGGCACAATGGGTTAACATACAAGCTCAAAAATGCAATCATTCCTTTTCATAAAATACCAGCTTATTTGGCTGGAGCACATTTTAAAAGCAATTTTATTTTTCATTTTAGGTTTTTGCATGAAGTAGGTAGCATAATTGGTGTTGCCCTTATTCTGCAGGGAATTGAGACGGATTTTAACTTGCTTAAGGTGCCAGCCATACTGTATAAACCTAAGGAATTTTGCTTCTCCTCAGTCCCCAGGTGCTTTCCACAACGTTTTCCGGGTTGTGACTGGGTTTTAACCAGTCACACACACTGGTTTGTGACTCAAGAAGTACATAGTTTTAATGGTCATATCTGCGCACCACTGGTACCCAAGTTTTACAATATCCAGCTGTGGAATGGATCATCTTGTCTCTGAGGCCTCAGTTACTGAGATCATTGTTCACTTTTGGTGTAACATCTGTTGTCTGGATCTTCCTAAGTGATTTTCTGGGTTGGCTTTCTTTGTCACTGGGAATAGAAGAAGTTGCGAAAAGCCCAGTGCATTCTTTTCTGCATTGTAAAACCATCAGGACTTAATTAAGGAAAAATCCGTTAGCAATAATTGATTTGTTTAACTATCATTCAATTTCAAGTATTTTCTCTCTCCTTTTATTAAAAATTACTTAAAAGTTGTGGATGCCCAGCTCTGGTCTTTTGAGTGTGTTCCCATCTACTTTACCTCCTATCCTTAGTGAGTTTGCCATAATTACATTGTAGTTTGAAAACTAATTCTGTTTGGAATGTGTTAAAATCTTTCATTTAACATCGATTCTTTTTAGATATCTTTAGATTCAGATAACTAAACTAAAAAGAAAAAAGAGTTGATTAAACCTGACAACTTTGAGTTGTCAGGTTTAAACAATTGTCTAGGTCTTTGGAAAATCTACTTCATGTTTGTCTGTAGCTTCTTTCCTGAATTTTTAGTCTCCTTTTATTTAGAGAAAAGTTGCAACCATATGTTTCTGATTCATTTATAACTAACTTATTTAGAATTAGCTCAAGAAGATATTGTTTTGTAAGAACATGTACTTTAAAGTTGTTTGTAATCCATTTTAAGCCCTTTCTCTTCTTTAAGTAAGGAAAAATTATTTGCCAAACTTTACCTGAAAATCCAAAATTGGCTTGTTTCAAGATGCTGGAGCCATTAACAGTACTGAATGTAAGTCAGGGTATTGCTCCAAACTCTGTTCCTCCATGTTTGCCTAGAATTGGTATGGATATGAATTTGTGAACATGTCATTAGATCATTGGGCAGCACTTGACCAGTCTGCAGTTGAGGTTTCCCCAGGACCTAAAAAACATCCATGCATCTGGTTGTGCATAGATTGATGAGTCTACTGTCTGGTGAGGCCATTTTAGGACATTAAGAGATTTGGAGATACAATATAGAATTGAATCCCCCATTATTGCAAATGTTTCGGAATTGGAAGAATATCTCCACATGGCAAGATGAACACCTTTGTAAACCAAAGAAAGAAACAGTTTGCATGGACTAAATGCAGTTTAAAACATAAAGGAAACAAGATAATGAAAATTTTGAGAAACTAAATTACTGGAAGAGAGCTGGCACAGAAATGGTGAGGGTGAGGTGAGGAATGGGTCTTTGAATGGTGGTTCTAAGCCTAGCTAACAATCAGAGTCACCTAAATGGACACTTGTTTCACAAGCACAGATTCCTGTGACACAGGATGGTTTGGTTCAGGCACCTGTATTTTCTAAAAGCTCCTCAAGTGATTCTGATGATCAACCTAGTTTGGGGACCATATTGTCATTGGAAACATTTGTAAACTTTTCATGCATACAAGCATACATATACCCCCCATCCCCCAACACACACACACACACACACACACACACACACACGAAAGCACAATTATCACAGAGGAAACTAAAGTCCAGTCTGGGCCACAACAGTCTCTTTTATCCCCTGAAATCTGACTCTGCCTTCCCTCAAACTTTAGGAATAGAAATCAGGTAAGTTAGCAGTCTTACTTCTGCGTTCTTCTATACAATTCAGACTACCTTTTTCACCAGGTCTCAATTCAGGGCCTGAGGTGGGTGGGAGAACAAGACAAAGTAAATAGATAGCTACAGACACCTGCGACTGTGGGGAAGCTCTTCCTTGTGTCTTGAGTATTTTATGTTCAGCTTACAACTTTATTATGTGCTTATGAGAAAAGCCCCAGCGTCATTACCAGGAATCCTCTATGTACACCAGGACTACATTATGTGATTTTATTGCTTTTTGGAATCTTGTCAATATCCTCAGTGGAACTCTTAATTGCCCAAAAGGAGTTGAGTAAAGAGGTTGGTGATGATGCCAAGTCCAGTGGATAAGGATGGTCAGTCCATAACACCAGATTGCCCATCCATTCAGGGCAGTGCCTTCTCAGTAGACTGACTGTTTCCAGATTATGTTTAGGAATGGGTCCAACTTGGTTTCAACAACTAAATTCACCAGGTAAAAGCTTTCCTTATGATTTTACTAGACTAGCATTTTCAACAGCCATTAATGAGCCAAGTACTATGCAATTTTATAAATTAAGGGATTTGGGCTATAATTATGTGTAAATCCTCCCCAAATTACCTGCTCTAGTCAGAAGGCATGGTCTGAAAAAGGAAGCAATAATGTTTTGGAAAATGATGACATTCCGTAAATAAACTCTGGCAGCAAAAATTTCTTGGCAAAAGTAATGTTCAAGTCAATAAGCCTCAATTTATTGCTACATGAATCAGAAATTAATTCTTCCTCAGTCATTTCCATACTTCTGAAATATGACATCATTGGCAGAATCTGAACACACTATGGGTACCTAGACTCTTCATATAGTAAGTCAAAATGAACGTAAACAGTTGAAGAGGGAAGCAACTTAATTTTCTTGAAATTTTCTGGAGAATTGAGTTTACTGTAATGAGAATATATGAGGCTGCCAAAGGGTGTGAGGGGGATGGGAGAAATGGAATTATTATGACCTTGGTGTCCATAGAGACATTTGTATTCTCTGGAGGATAACAAAGCCAAATACTCAAAAGTCTGTTCACAAGGAGACATTGTTGCTGGGACTACCTTTTATTCAGCTTTTCTGATCCTTTTCTCCATTTCCAAGGAATGATATAATCTCTGATTCTGCTTTTGGAGTCCTTCCCAGCCCATTCCTTTGTTGTCTTCTAACCTTCCATCCATGTGTCAGAGTGGTGTGAAAACATCCAAGCATCCTGCTTAGGAAAATGTATTTGCTATTGATATTGTTTGGCAAAACACCTTGATAGGGTATTTTGGTTGTGAAAAGTGAAACCTCAAGTCAAGATCTAGAGGCAGGAGGCAAAATAAAGGGGACATTGAATTGTTCTTACATGAAAAGATGCGGAAACTTTTTTGTGTGTGAGCAGCCTGAGAGCAAGAGGGAATGAGGGACCCAGAAAAATTGGAAGCATGGAGCTACAAGATCAAAGGAGAGAGGTTGGCTTAGCAACATGGTGGGCATCAGGGATAGTGGGGGCATGGGCCAAGTTGTTTTATAATGGCAATGTTTGATTTTACATTTTAAATTGTTTGCTGCACTGCTCTGAGAACAGGAGCCCCTTGGGGTACCATGAACTTGAGTAGAGTTCATTATGTACACTTCCTTGTGTTGGTGATCATTTGGCAGAGGAATTAAAAGGAGATGAGGTGACAGCCCACACTGGGGTCAACCTATGTGGTGAGATGGTTTCAGAAGATGAGACACTGGGTAGAGGGCAGACTATTAGAGACAAATGAGCCCCTGAGACGCCTCTACTCTCATGTGAGTCAGCTCCCATCTCACAAGGGCCTCTGTGGTCATCTCTCAGCTGGTCTTCCTCTTCCCTCTCCTGCCCTGCTACCATCCTTTCTCTACAATAGCAACTGAGGTGAGCTTTAAAAATGTAAATCTGATAATGACGGCTTCTCATTCCTTTCAGAATAAATTCTAAATTCTCTGCCGTGGTCGACCAAGCCCTGTGCAGCCTGGCTCATGGTTGCCCCTCCGACCTCCTCTCTTCCACCTTTCTCCTTCCCTCCCACTGATCTACCCACACTGGCCTCCTTGCTGTTTCTCCTACCACCAAACCCCTCCCCATCTCAAGTTTCTACACTTTGTGTCTCCTCTGCCTGATAAGCTCTTTGCCCAGATGCTGGCATAGCTGGATCCCAGACATCATTCACATCCTAACTTAAATGTCACCTTTGCAACAAGACCTCCCTTGACCATCCTAATTAAAATACTCGCCCCTCAACCGCTACTCTTGATTCTTTACTCTGCTTCATTTCTTTTCGTTGTGCTTATTATCACCTTCCATTTTTATTTATTTGCTTATTTATTTGCTGTCTGTCTCCCTGGGGTTGACAGCCTCTAAAACAGCCTCAGTGTTCTCTGTCTTCTGGTATTTCTCATCTTGAATGTGGGCTGAATCTAGTGACTTCTTTCTAATGAGTAGAATTCAGGAAACGTGATGGGATTAGGTTACAAAAAGAGTGTGACTTGCATCTTGCCTTCTCTTGCCCTCTCTCACTCTGTCTCTGGGGTCCTTGTTCTGGGGGCTGCAAACTGTTATGTTGTGAGTAACCTATGGGGAGGCCCTTGTGGCAAGGAACTGAGGCCTCTGGCCAACAGCCAGCAAGGACCTGAGGCCTGTAAACACCTGAGGCTGTGTGAGTGACTTTGGAAAAAGTTCTCCTCCCAGCTGGCTTGGAGATGACCACAGCTCCAGCTCACACCTTGTAGCGTTATGACCCTGAGTCAGAGGCCCCCAGCTCAGCCACACCCAGATTGCTGACCCACAGAAACTGTAGGGCAGTAAATGTTTCTCATTTTAAGTCACCAAGTTTGGGGGTGCTTTGTTATGCCATAATAGATAACACACTGCTCCACTGGAATGAAAGCTCCATGTGGGTAGAGACTGTCTGTCTTGTTTCGCACTCTCTCCTAAACAAATAGTATAATGCCTGGCACACAAAAGGCACCCAATATATTTTTAGTTTAAATTAGTCAATTAATACTGGGATAGGAGGCGAGAACACTGAGTTTTTCAAAATATGTTGAATCAGGTCTTGAGCCAACATTGATATTTAAAGTCGAGGCTATTCTTAAAGTTGACTCCAGAAGTATCAGGAGTACTCATGTAACAAACATTCCGGTAATACTGGGCTCATAATACTAATCTCTTGAGCACGATTATTGATGCTGGTCTCTGTTGCTGAGCAAACTTCCACTGACAAGCCCAAGCTGAGGGTGGGGCCAAATGTTACCCAGTTGCTGTGTGCATTTGGAAGAATGACTCAAACCTCCCAAACTTCCTTCATCTGTAAAGACCTCACTGAGGTGTTGGTAATACAGAGAATAAAATATGTAATGGGCTAAGGTTTGCTCTCAATAAATGGTGGTCTCCCCTCCCTCAGGGAGCTTGTTATCTAGTGAGGAGACAAGATCTGTGCATAAGGAAGATGATTCACAACACTCCACATGAAGCATAATGTGATGTTAAATACCAGATGTTTTCCAGGCAGGAGTTACAATAGAATAATTAATTATTTTATGGTTCTTCTTTTCTGTAGGGTGTTGGGTGCACATTTGTCACCTGGGAATACTACCAGCAAGCCTCATATTTTTTCTGCAATAAATGCTGGAAAGGAAAAAGAAATGCTGAAAATGATGAAGTAATTCCAATTCTGCTAATAGAGACCTGGAAATGCACTAGGCAAAAATGGCAAGAGTGTAATACACTGCTGCTGATTATGTCATAATGATTATTTTATTCAGTTTGAAGAAGACTCACTGTTCTAAGGAACTAGCATCCATTTCCAGGAAAGACAGAGCAGGGATTCTCCATCCATACCTCCATGGGATGAACCACATCGAAAATAATGATTTCCTTCTAATAGCTTACTCTACATTATATAAAGAATTCCTTGGGATTCTAAAAAAAACCTAATAATATAGTAATAATAATAACAGAGGTTTGTTTTTTCTATGTGTAGTCTAATATTCAGATTGTGAGCAGCTGTTTTGGAAGGCAAGATGAGTGAATGGATGTGAAGTCGTCTTAGAAATGTCCAGGCTTCCAAAAGAAATTTCACTTTTAAAAGAAAATAGCCTAATGTGAACCAAATTAGAATCAGCACATCTAATCCTACGGAGAAAAAGTGACCATGGCTGTCTACACATATAGGCAGGTCATTCAAGCTCATTCAAAAATTCCACTTTCACTGGTGGTCTGTCTGTGTCCACATGGTGACAAATGGCCCCGGCAGGATTTTTGAGGTGTTGGCGCCACCAGTGAGTGCCAGATGGAATGTGGTGAAAGTTCTGATTTGTACCTTTCAGACCAAAGGTACTTTCCAGAATGGACGGGTCCTTCTGGCTGCCTTTTGTAAGTGCAGCCACAGGTATTCTGTTGAAGCCTGTGGGTGAGAAAGACATAAACAGGTGCTATAAATTCGTCAGACCAGGAAGCCACAGGCCGTTTAGTAAATGGTAAACCCAATGGCCCAAAAGAACAAAGGGGTCTGTTTTCATCAGAATGATCAGGCTCATTCAACAAATATTTACTGAGCACCCGCTTTCCGCCAGATGGAAGAGCCACTGACAAGGCCTCTTATTTAAAGAGTGCCTGAAGTGAGGAAGCAAACCCCCAAATCATCTGGGATGGTATGAACTGAACTCTGGACCGCAACATGATGGAAGGGAGGAGCTGGGGTCCCAAGGGCAGTCCAGACAACCTGAACCTGTGACACTCACCCTGCCCACACACTCTCAGAGCTACAGCTTTCACGGGGGTGAGTTTTCTGCCTTGATTTACTCAGGCCAAGACCTTTCATTTTCTGGACAAAATACAGGTTTTTCTGTAGTATTTCACAAACAAGACAATTCTCTCAGGGAAGTGAAACAGCATTGCTTCTCAACTGAAATCTGAATTTCATCTTCCTAAGTTTATATCGTTAAGTCACAATTATTGAGTCATAAAGACCAAAAAGGATGTTGAAAGTTAATTTATTTACCACACTATGGCTTAGACTATTCTAGAAATATGAAAATATCTCCTATTAAAGCAGACTTTCTGAGGAGAAACCATTGCTTTTTCAACTAACGTTTTATCATGTTTTATTGTCTTCATAGTTAACTATTTTTTAAAATCATATCTAACATAAGTCCCTCCAGCAGCATTTTATATCTCTTTTACAATACTTTGCCCCTGGATAGTTGAATAGTAGTTCATCAAGCCTCATATAACAGTAATTAAATTGTCACCTTGGTGTTTTTCAGACCTAATTCTTGCTAATTCTTTGTAGGTGACATGGATGCTTGTAAAATGAGCTTGCTGAATGGGAAACCAAGAACAATGATGATATTGAGCTGTTACTACATGCCAGACATTTAACCCTTTCATCCAGGTTATCTCAATCATTCCTTACAGAAAGGCTTTTGAGGTAGGTTCAATCATTTCTCCCATTTTAAAAGTGGGAAAACTGAGACTTTACGAGAGGTCAATATTTTACACTAGACCCCCACTGTTGGAAGGGGTGGAGCTGAGATGTATTTCCAGTTAATTACACAGATGAGACTGCCCACTTTTTCTATGAATATTTCCAACTATTAGATTGAGTGAATGTTAATTAATCAACATATTATTTTAAAAATAACTTGCTCATGTTCTAATGCCCATTTGTCACTCAAGTGTTTGCAAAATTGGGGAATAATTTTTTTCTAGACTCTTACTCCTTTTCCAAATATAAGCTCTTAAAAGCCTTTGTTTAATCTTTGACTTTAAATCCACAAAACATAATAGCTGGTGAGATATCTAATACCTTTGCTATTTTCTTTGAGGATACAAGTCTTGATATTTATCTCTTTAAGCCAGTAGCTCTCAACCTTGGCTATGCATTAGAATCACTTACAGGAGCTTTTAAAGATCCTGATGCTGGACCACACCCAAGGCCAATTAAATTAGAATTGCTGAGGGTGATACCCAGGTGATTACAATGAACATCCCAGGTTGAAACCCCTGATTTAAACAACTCTGCCCTGGACTTTCCTGTACCTCCATTTCACCTGGCCTGCTGTGGCTTTTGCTTATCTAGTTAGAACTATTATTTGGCCAGTTCATCACTCGTTCCCAAAGGGGATCTCATTACCTGTCTCTAATACAGAGTCTGAAAAAGCTAAATATTCTGTCTCCCAGATGTCCTTGCAACTGGAGGTGCCATATGATACAGTTCTGCCCAAAGACAAGAAAGTGAATGTCTGTTGAGGGCTTCCAAAAAGGCCAATACATATAGGTGTTCCCAACAACAGGTAAGTCAATTCAGGTGGTTGGATTTTTCACTTTTCATCTGAATGTTTACATGTGTCTGAATGTTTCCATAGACATAGACTGAGCATGTGACTTGAGTCAGTTAATTTGAGTAAGAAACCAAGGGAGAATTTTATTTCTTTCTATTGATGCCTCAGTCTCTTTCCATTTTTTCATAGAGACCCAGGAATCCATGTCAAAAATGTCCTAAAGAGGAGGTAAAGGCTAAGGAATTTGAGAACCCTAAGATTTTCTTTGAAATTCTGTGGAGATGATGCTAAGAGGATCACTTATAAAATGCTTATTGGATGTAATTTGCATGTTGGACGGGTGATATTTCCAGGGAGAAGCTTAAGGGATTGTAGGTAATATAAAGTCTCAAGGTAGAAAACCCTGACTCTGAGACTGTGTATTTATAATGTGTGTGTGCATGTGTATGTGTAATTCATTTGCTGATCTTTGTTTAACTTTTTATTAAACTATAATGTATGTGCAGAAAAAAATGCACATATTAGAACATAGAGCTTAAAGAATTTTCACAAATGACCATATCTTTGAACCCAATACCCAGGTCACAAAACAGAACATTACCAGAACCCTAAAAACCCTTGTTCTCCCTTCTAATAACTACCTTTTTGACCAACAATAACTACCAGGCTTCCATTCTTTCCTTTTTAAAAAACAAACCAATGAGAGGAAGCGCAAGGTCATCCCTTCTCCTGTTTTCACTTGCTCTCGATTGACATGGGAAGTAAAACCTGTACTATGGCACATTTAATTATGGGAAAATGAAAAGAAAGAAATAAAAAACAGACCAACAAAGCAAAGATTTAAGTTGGCATCGCTTTCCATATAATTGTGATGCCGGCAGACACTCAATAAACATATCAGCATTGTTAAAATGATTTATCAGCCAAATGGTTGAATGTAAAATATTACCAATACAGGTGTCATCATTGATCTTTCTTGGGTCTCACTGCTGAAGAATGGGGCTGTAAGATGATTTCAACAAACAATCCTTGACAGGAAACCAAAGGCAACAAGGCACGGGGACAGACAGCTGACAAATGCAGTATGGGGCCATTAAAGCATGTGATGAATTTGCCAGGAAAGTATATATTTGTGCAAGAGGTGAGCTCATATCTCCCATAAATTTGTCAGCCGTGACACAGTGTTCTCCGGCTTGGCATGAGTAATGCCTTGCTATTTGCTGCCTTTGTCTGGCAAAAGCTCTATCAGTCACTCCAGGGTTATTTACAAAGAAACGTGTCTATCAGTTACAAGGACATGACTTTGCTGCTAAAAGATAACAAAAGAGGAAATCAGGCAGTGGCCTCTCAACGAGGGATGCGTCTTTTCCAGACAAGCTCTGGACTGGAATGAATCAGATGGACGGCAATTGGCCGGGCTGGCCCAGTGCCTGGCATGACCAGCCTTAGTGCATTTATCCACACTGATTAGATTAGAAATTATTAATAGGGGGCTACGGAGTAGAGCAAAAGGTCATTTAGAGTTTAATTCTGTTCTCAGATAACTTCATTTCGGCTGATGGGATTGTTATTGTAGGGGTTTTATATGTTTATAGGAAACAATATACTCAATAATGAAGTCCTGCCTCCTTCTGCAAGGTCAGGAAAGCTATTGTGTAGCTAGATTGAAGTCTTCACAATTGTGTTAATTAAGTAACAGTGATTGGACTTGGTCTTCTCTCGAAATGCATTTAAGAGCCTAAAAGCTGCTGAGAATGTATTCTTTCAATATAAATATATAGTAAAGCAAGTGAGACCAGAAAGCAGCTGACGATTGAGTAAACAGAAGAGCTGACATGAAGCTTTTACTTAAGGAAGACAGGAGCCTGGTTGGCAGATGTAACTTCTTGCCACATAAATACAAATGTCTTGTCAGTTTATGATTAAACGTAACAGGTCCCTTTTTCTTACTCAATTCCTGATGAATCTGAAAGATAAAGCTGTAGAATGTATCGTTGGTGGTACATTATGTCTCATGAGTTACTTTGTTCCCTTGCAGGCCTGCCTATTTGAGGCAGATGATCAGAGTATGGTAAGAGGCATGTCCTTCTCAGATTAAAGGGCCATAGCCTTGGTCTTGGCTTATAGTCCATGGTCATTCTGGAGAGGGAACCCAGCTTTGTCCCCTCCTTTGGAGGGCTTATAACTCAGATATTAACATTTGCTGAAGATGGTTGTAATTTTGTTTGTTCTGAGATATAAGATCTCTTCTAAATAGCTAAAAAAGAATTTAGTTGACTCTAAGTGAAAAGTGAGTTCACAGAAAGCACTTTGTTGCCATGTGTTTCTTAAAGACCACAGAAGACTTTTGGGCTCCAGTTAAGCAAGTCCGATTCCATTTGGCTCCAGATGCAGTGATACCCCATGAAGGGGAAGTTTAAAGTGAAACTTGGCAACTGGTGATTGAGTCTTATCTTTCCAACTCTCCTCCAACACCCCCACCCACACATACAAGAGAACCACCATCCAAAGACAGAATTTAGGAGAGTTGTTGAATTGAAATGATAGTTTCATTGATGTAAGTTTTGTAAAATACCTCAAGGCAGAGATTCTCAAATGGAAGTGATTTTGTCCCCCAAGGGACATTTGACAATATCTGGAGACATTGGGGTTGTAACAACTAGGGGTAGACGATTGCTACTGGCATCTAGTGAGTAGAGCCAGAGATGCTGCTAAATATTCTGCAATACCTGCCCCCCACATAGAGCAAAGAGTCATCCAGGCCAAAATGTCAATAGTGTGAAGGTTGAGGAACCCTGCTCTCAAGAACCTTTGAATCAATGAAGAATGAGGAGTTGGGAGAGGTTACTGTCTCTAGGGAATGGGTTACCATACAGAATTTCTACTTAAAAAAAATTCTATAATTATGACATTATAAATAATCATACTAGAATTTGGAAAAATTTCTTATAAAATGTGCTCGGCCAGGCGCGGTGGCTCACACCTGTAATTCCAGCACTTTGGGAGGCCGAGGCGGGCAGATCACGAGGTCAGGAGATCGAGACCATCCTGGCTAACATGGTGAAACCCCATCTCTACTAAAAATACAAAAAATTAGCCAGGCGTGGTGGCAGGTGCCTGTAGTCACAGCTACTCAGGAGGCTGAGGCAGGAGAATGGTGTGAACCCGGGAGGCGGAGCTTGCAGTGAGCTGAGACTGCGCCACTGCACTCCAGCCTGGGCAAAAGAGTGAGACTCTGTCTCAAAAAAAATAATAATAAATGAATAAATAAATAAATAAATAAATAAAATGTGCTCATTTCAATGAAAACTTGGGAGATAGAAAAAAATTGCTTTTTTTTTGTGCCACATGATTTTAGAGTTATTTGCTACATGTGCTGCATGATTTTAGAGTTATTATGGTGTGATGAAATGTCAAGACTCAAAATCTTTGTATGAATATGCATGAGGTGGCATGATGTACTGGAAGGAAGACTAAACTGAGATCCCATATATCTAAATGCAACCTTGCCATTGATGAAAAATGAGCCTGGTCAAGTTCTTTAACCCATGTAGGCCTCAGTTACTGTTTCTGGCCAGTCACTGAGACTGAGAAGCTTGACATCACTACTTGGGTATTCCTTCCTCAACAACAGTCATAGCCAGGACAAGGATTTCTCCTTATTTCTGAACCTAACAGTCATCCCTTCCTTTACATTACCAGTGGCCTGACTTTAGTTTGGGTCTTTGTTGCTTCACATCTGGACTGTTGCAGTGGTTTCCTAGCTGATGGTTTACCCTTGGACATATGCTAAGAAATGCTGCCATTTTGTCTGTTTAAACCATTACTTTTTTCATGTCACTCCTTTCAAATTCTTCAATGGCTTCCCATTGCCTCTAATGGTTACTCTTGGTGTGACACCTCCATCCCTCCCTGATAAGCCTAAGAATGCTTTTCTATCTTTGTCCCAGGTGATTGCCCTACTTGGGTCTTTGCTGTCTCAATCACGTTAATACACTTACTACCTTCTTCATAATGGCATATCCTAGAATGAAAGTCTTATTGCTCAGCATTTGTTCAGAAACACCCTCCTTCCTGGAACATTCCCTCTCTATTGCTCTCTCTCATCCTTCTTTCAAATCTGAAATCCAGAGCATCTCAAGAAAGCTTAATGAGATTTCCAATAATATCTCTGTCCTCTAAGTTCCTATGTACTTATGATTGTCTGAGCAGTATGCATAGTACTTATATATTTGACTTTGTATAAAATTTTTCTTCTCCCTTCATTTACATCTTTCATCCCTTCTCAACTAAGAGAAAAGAGTCCACCACACTGAGTAGGCTTTACAGGAGCTAACAGGGGGTTCAATGGGAAAGGTAAAGAAATGTTTTATACCATCTTCTGGGTTTCGTGCACATTCATGATTGGCTAAAACTAAGACATTTTGGGAGAGAATTGTAGCGATGTATTCACACGCATAAATTAAAATGTAAAGTCTTTCAATAGGCTGTAAGCCTCATCATGACAGTCACGATGCCCAAGGCACCTTGTGTCCTCTTGGCTTTGATATAAAAGATGTCCAAAGAAGGCTTAGGTGGATGATTTTATTCTGCACATGCTTTTCTACGTCAAAATCATCAGTGAAATAAAAATAGTATCCAGGATTGGGAGACTTTCGGTTACTACAGACAGCACTTTGCATTTAAAAAAATATTTTACTAGCATTAATTTTTTTTTATTTTTGAGAGAAACATCTCTGTTTAAATGTGTCTCTTGTAATCCAAAAGTGAAAGTTTTCTCTGAAGGTCTCATTTGACTCTTGTAACACATTCCAAAGACAATGGATTCCACTAGACTCCTAAAGTCAAACAAAATGATCGAATTTTGACATGGAGTTGGAGAAAGTGATCCATATTGCTTAGTGTTTTGGGAGAGTGCTTTTTGTTGTTTGTTTGTTTTTCTTTAGAGAGCTTTCTGGGATATAGATATAATGTGTGATTTTATGCCACACCAGCATCAAAGTGTTCTTTTCATCTTTCCTTTTGACTTAAGCGTACTCATGATTAATGTATGCCAATAGATTTTACAGATGCAGCCATCTGCCTTGCCTTACCTGTAAGAGTTTGTTTGTTCTTACCTCCTTTGTAGGTTCCCAAAGTTTTATACATCCTTTATGTATAAAAAGGATGGCATGGCTGTCTATATACTGCAATATTCACGTCAGGATTTCCGAGTCTTGGCTACGACATTGTTTTTTTTTTTTTTTTTTTTTTTTTAACTGGAGTCACCAACATGATTGCTATAGTTAGATATACTTCTTTATTATTACCTGACTTGTTTTGTTTTTAATCTATGCATTTGCTAATGTTACTCCCTTTGACTAGACTGCTTCCCTTTTAAAAGGACAATATAGCTAAATCCAGTGTTTCTTAAAGTGTGGTCCCTGGACCTGCAACATCGGCATCATATGAGAACTTGTTAGAAAGGCAAACTCCCAAGTCTTACTTGTTGAATTAAAAACTCTAGGGCTGGATTTTAACAGGCCCTCCAGAGCGTCTGATGGAAGAATAAGACGGAGAACCACTGGCTTTATTGTTCACACTGTGGCCTCTAGGGCAGGCTGCTTGAATTCAGATATTTAACCTTCAAGCCACTTAACTTTCCTGTGCCTCAGTTTCCTTCATCTATGAATGGAATAATAATAGTACTATCCATATAGAGTTTTGGTGAGATTAGACTGAGATAATACATTTTAAAAATTTAGTAAGTCCTGACACCTGGGGAGCACTTCATAAACTTTAGCTGTTGTTTTCAATTTTTTTTCCATTCTCTAGGCTTACAGCACTTCTTCCTCTTGATCATCTTTCCAGTTCTTGCTGGGCTGACCCCTTCCTCTGTCTTGAACATCCCTGACACCTCTCTTCATCTCTTCTGATGTTGTCAAAGCAGGGAGAAGGGTGCATATATTTTTCTGTAGTCAAATACTGAGCTTTCCCCTCATTAACTTATTTTTTTCTTGAAAACCTATACTTAATGAGGAACAAACAAAGAGGCAGAATACAATGCACTTAATTTTTTCTTAGATCTGGTTTCTATTTAAAATTTAATCTTATTTTTTAAGGTCCAACTGATTTTTTTTAGGCCTTGGGAATATGAACCATACTTGTTTAGGCCTCGGGAATGTGAGTCTGTACTAGCATAATTGATGTGAGGATGGATGGTGGGGGGGTGTTTTCCGCCTGTCTTCAATGATGAATCCTTCTTGTTTGTTCTAGATGCTTCTGGACTTGTTATCCTGTGTCATTTCTACCTGGTGCCAGTTTTTGACAAATGATAGTAGCAAGTTGTGGTATGCTACCTCAGGTTCCTATTTTCCCTGAGTGCTTGGATGTAATAATTTTAGAGACAGCCAAATGGCTAATGAGTCTTGCCCTCAGGAGCTCAGCACAGAGGGAATCCTCACTAGCCTATCAGATACCTCCTTGGAAAATGGTGAAAGTGTGAGAGAGCAAGATGAATGGACATTTGTGTATCACATTCTTCGAGAATTGAATAGAGGATTTATGGTGTTCCCTGACTTGACACACTTCACACTTGTCATGTTGGCACATTGCATTATACTCTGCTGCCCATGGGGCTTTTGATGATGTTTCAGAAACAGGTAATAGATGTTTCTGTGCTGTATCCATACATTTGCAGAGAAAGATCCAATATTAAAACAAAGGTACAGTAGAATCCATCGCTATCAACCAAACACCAAAGCCCACCTCTGCTCTCTGCTGTCTCGTTAGTCTCAATTCCTTATCCAGACATATACAGCCCTTCTCCAACTAGACATGGTCCCCCTGAAATAACAGCATAGCCCATAATCAGTGCTGTTGCTTTATGCACGGCTTAACATTGATTTGGGAGTGTCACGATTGGTGACTACTGTTCTGGCAGCACAGTGCAGTAGAAAGAACACTGGATTAAGTATCATGAGCTCTTCATGTTAACCGGGGACCTCCTGGGTGTTAGCTTGGATGAATCTCCAATGGCGTGGCCTAGTTGCCTCGTGGAACACATGTGCACAGAAATTCCTGACCAGCCTCCCTCCCAGGAGGAAGACATGAGAACTTGTTTTGAAAAGTATACTTTTCATACTTTTTTGATTTGCTAAGTATGGAAGTGAGACAAAACCACCTAGTTGACTATTCATGAGGCAGTTGGAATACAAATGTATTTACCCTCAATTTTACAGAAAGAGAAACAGGGCCTTTAAAATGGTGAGGAAGTTTTTTCAAGGAACACTGTAAGTGATAGCCAAAGAAGGTCTTGACTTCTGTCTTCTGCTTACTAGTTGAGGTTCCCTGAGATTTCTATATCTACCTTAAACCCACACCCCATAGTCAAAGGGCCACCACAGGCCTGGGCAGTAAGGAATCAGCAACAGCTATGCTGCGCTCAGGGTAAGAAGCCTTTTGCTCATCTTTTGGGTGAAATTCTGCAGCAATCCTTGAAAAAGAAGGCTGCCATAATGGCTATTACTAAATTTTCCAATAGCCAGGCAAAAAAGAGGCCACAGATGCATTTAGTTTTATGAAAAAATGTTTTAAATGAAGATTTCTTTTACAACTGAGTTTATGAATGGAGAGTCTAACTGGTTGCATATAAATAGTGAGCACTATATGTTTACCACCTTCTGTGAAATTAGGACAGTATTTATAGATCTTTTTCATATGTACCCTGTCTTCACCAATAGAGCATCAGAAAGAGAAGAAACTTTAAGTTTTAATTCTCTGTCATCTTCTCAAATTCCAGAGGTCAATGCTCATTAGATATAGACGTATCAACTTCAAGTGAAGACAGATTGAAAACATCTGCAATAAAATAAAGAGAAGATTTCTGAGCCTAATAGTCTCTCATCCCATCTCCCAGGTAAATTAGGATCCCTTTAAGACATTATCTGTCAGGATTAACTACACATATTCCCCAACTTCAATATTCCTGCTGCTATTTAGGGCTTTTGTAGGGCTGCTTAAGGTTCTTATAAGCCCAAATGTTAAATCCCGTGATGCTGGAGTTGCTGACAGCTCTGCCTCTGTGTCGTGTGCTTTAAGCATGCAGTCTACCATCTTTTCTTTCCTATTCATGCCACCGGGGTAATACAGCTTCCCCAGTATCCTCCTGAAAAGATCTTGAATCAAGAGGTAAGTCCTGAAAAACATGCAATGGATCATCAAAAGAAGCCGTAGTGGTGAAGAGAGGACTGTGAATTGCAGAGTGACCAATATCTAAGTCTCAGTCAAGTATGCACTCAAGTTATACTGTTGAGTTCATGAGAGGGGTGCATGCTATGTGTAACAGCATAGCATAGTTCTATGTATGTAAGTCATAATTATTTAATTTTTGTGTTCACCCTGACCTTGCTTTTGTATTAATTAGCTATTACTGTGAAACAAATTATGCCAAAATTAGCAGCTTAAAATGATACACATTTATGATCTCACAGTTTCTGTGGTTCAGGAATCCAGGCACAGCTTAGCTGGGTCTTTTGCATTATAGTTTTTTATAAGCTTGCAATCAAGGCTTTAGTCTAGGGGTTGCATTCTCATCTGAAGCCAGGATTGGGAAAGGATGTGCATCCAAAGCCACTCTCATGGTTGATGGTAGGACTCAGTTCCTCTGCGGGCATTGTACTGAGGGCTTCAGTTCCTTGCCAACTATTGACTGCAGGCCACCCTCCATTATTTGCTGTGTGACCTCTCCAACATGGCAGCTTCCTTCATCCAAATGGGCAAACTCTGAAGACTGCTATAGAATGAATGTTTGTTTTCCCCAAATGCATGTGTTGAAACCCAATCCCCAATGTGATAGTATTAGGAGGTAAGGCCTTTGGCAGGTGATTAGGTTATGAGGGAGGGAGGAGCCCTCATGAATGGGATTAATGCCCTTATAAAAAGGACCCCAGTGAGCTGTTTCTTTCTCCTGCCATGTTAGGACACAGCAAGAAGATGGCTGTCTGTGAACCTGAATATGTCTAGCCCTCACCAGACACTGAATCTGCCAGAACCTTGATCTTGGATTTCCAGCCTCCAGAGTTGTGACAGCTAAATTTCTGTTGTTTGTAAACCACCCAGTCTGTGGTATTCTGTTATAGCAGCCTGAACAGACTAATATAAAGGCAGTAAGGAGAATTTGCTAGCAAGATGGAAGCCACAATCTTTTGTAACCTAATCACAGAAGTGACAGCCTATCACTTTTGCCTTATTGTGTTTATTAGAAGCAAGTCACTAGGTCCAGCCTACCCTCAGGGGAAAGAAATTCCACCAGAGCACAAATACCAGGAGATGGGTATCAGTGGAGACCATCTGAGAAGTCTGCCTACTAAGGCTTTCCATGTCTACCTCCAAACAAGGGAATCTATCATGATTATTGCATGTGCCCTGAGCACTGGGTTTAGATGACATTAAGCAGAATCAAGGTAATTGTTCAGGAAACCTTCAGTGGGGGAGTCTGCCCTGTGTCTAGTTTCTCTTTTGCTTCAGAAAATACTTACTTGAAATGTTTCTAACTTAATAATACTTTGTGTTACCTGAGGGTCTCTAAAGGCTTTGTAAGCATCAGAACAAAAAATTTCTTCTCCACTTTCTAGGAGTTCTTAGATCATTATTTTGCTGGTACAGTAACTGGCTCTCCTAGTTCACTGTGAAGCTGGCTTATTTACTGTGCTGATGGTTTGGACCATCAAAAGTGTAGAGTTAAAATAACCAGGGGAGAGAATATTAGACCCAGAATCAAAGTAGCCTACAGTTACCTCTTTAGGTACCTTGTTTCTTCCGTCTGCAAACTGTAAGCTCAAGTGTCTTTTCTCAGGTGGTCACAATGTAGTTTGAGAATAGAGGGATTGTGGGTGAAGATGCTCTGAGTTATTTAGAAGAGATGCACTAAATCAGTAGTGGATGGTTGTTATTTGATTAAAATGGCTAATTTTAAAATCTTCATTTTCTCTCAGTTATATTGCTCCTGTGTTATGTCAAACACTGGTCATGTCTTGCCTTGTTCCCCTGTCCCTCTGTTCTGCATGCTGTAGCTGTAATAGTGTTTATGAGATGCTAAACTGACCATATCACTCCTCTACTTAAAACTCTACAGTGATATGCAAAGGTCATCATACTAGAGTGTCAAGTGAACAAAGCAGAGTTATATAGACATATTGCTTTTTTTCTTTTTTTTTGAGATGGAGTCTGGCTCCGTGCCCAGGCTGTAGTGCAGTGACGCGATCTCGGCTCACCGCAACCTCCGCCTCCCTGGTTCAAGCGATTCTCCTGCCTCAGCCTCCCAAGGAGCTGGGACTACAGGCGCATGCCACCACGCCCAGCTAATTTTTGTATTTTTAGTAGAGACAGGGTTTCACCATTTTGGCCAGCATGGTTTCAATCACTTGACCTTGTGATCTGCCTGCCTTGGCCTCCCAAAGTGCTGAGATTACAGGCGTGAGTCACTGTGCCCGGCCTACATATTGCTTATATATATAAAGCATATTTTCCAAAGGAGACTCAAGAAATTTGTATTAGTGGTTCCCATGGCTAAGGGAAAGAACAGAGAAAGACTCTCTTTTAAACTGTAAACCTTTAGTACTTTCAAATTTTGTGCCATGTGACTATACAACTGAATTAAAAACAAAACCAAACAAAACTCTTCTATGGCCCTGAATACCTTTAGGAGAAATTCAAATTCCTAACCTGTAAGACTCTCGCAATAGGATCCTTTGCCCACTTTACATAATTTTCTGCTGCTCACTATCCCGCAACCCCTTCCCTATATTCACCTTAAGGGAAGCATGCTTTTCTGCTGCCGTGTACCGCTTTCTCTGCAGCAGACCTACTGAGCCAGGTGCAGGCCCCACACATGACACCTTCTTGTCTCTGCACTTTGGCCCTTACTACTCTTTCTTCTTGGCATGACTTTTCACCACTCTTCACCCAGCTAAGTCATCCTCCAGGAAGCTCTTTCTGATTCCCCCACAATATCATGTGCCATTTCTTTGTACACATTTTGATTGCAGCATATGCTGCATTATATTCACAGCAGGTGCCAGGCTCAAGCTACAAACTCAGGGATGCCAGAAGTGTGCATTTTAATTTTTTCTGCAACTAAGCTTATCTAGTATAACTCTTGTCTTAGGTGAAGTTTCCCACAAACAGATGCAGAGATGAGGATTTGTGTGGGAGCAGTTTATTAAGGAAGTACTCCAGGAGAAACTGAGAGGCATTGAGGAGCAGGAGAGTAAGGAGAAGACATCAGGCAAGGGTACAGTTTCAGGCAAAGTCCTCCTGATTTCAGCCTGATCTGCGGGGAAACATATTATACAGTAAACTCATAATTCTGGTTCAGTTTTTATTGTCTGTCTCCCTTTTTATAAGCTCCAAGAGGGCAGGAATCTTTTTCTACTTGCTCATGGATATAATCTAAGCAATTACAACAGTGCCTACTAACAGAAATCACTAACTATTATCTTTATTAAGTGAATTAATAAACTGCAACCTTCTCCTTGTTGCTTCTCCTTGAGAATATGCCTTCTCCTTGAGAAGCATATTCATTTGCTCACCCTAACAAATTATGGGCATCTACTATGTTTTCGGCTCTAGGCTCTGAGAATAGAATAATGAACAAAACAGTTAGTATCCCTGACCTCATGGAGCTTGTAATGGGGAATATCGGAAGTATTTGGCTTCTCACTGGAACACAGTGAGTGCAGACAAAATCTGCAAGGATATTGCAGCCATTCTGCATAGATACCTTTACATCCTTCTCTACTGAATCCATCCTAACCTGAGTGCAAAGTTTACAAGAAGTCTACCACCTCCCCGGGCTTTTCCTTGGTGATTTCATTCAACTTCACGCTTTAAAATACAAGCTACAAGATGATGATGCCAAATTCATTTCTCCTGCTCAGAATTCTCTCCTAAATGCCAGTTGTCCAGGAAATAAGGTGCAGTTCCTTTGCCATTGGATCTTTCCAAAGTGTCTGTCACAGGAACTTAAACCAGCCTCCAATTCTTTTCCTTTTTCTCTTAATCTCCTTCTTCTCCTCCCATATCATTGAGAGGGGTGGTTGTGGGGGCAGGAGGAGGAGGACTGAGCTGGACTTGGCATCATCCTGAATTATTCCAAACCTATTGTTTATGCCATACCTTCTAGGCCCTAGGTCCTGCTGACTCTGGATTTGGTCTTCAAAAAGCGTCTCTTCTGCTTTTTTGCTTTAACAATCCTAATAACTAATTTAAGGAGGAAGAGGGCCATGGAGTAAAAATGAAATTACAGAGAATGAAAAGAAAATCAGCTCTTATATCTAAACATTATCCCACATTATATTGAAATTAGCTGTTTAAGGGTCTCTTTCTATTACATTTAAGCACTTTGGGAGCAAGAGCTATGCCTATTCATCTTTGTAACATCTGTAGTTGATACAATCCTTATTCACCATAAATGCACTGGTTGGACCAAACCAAAGATACTTGAAAACTCTGCAACTTTATACCCTTTTTTCTAGCAAAAAAAGGCAATATGTAGTCTTAGTTAAGAGCATGGACCCTAAATGCAGTCTACGTGGGTTAAAATTCTGGTTGTCTCCCTTATTAGCAGTTTGACCCTGACCAAATTGCTTACTCTGTTCCTGCCCCACTTTCCTTATGTACAAATTAAGAACATGGATGTTATTCCTTCTGTAATATTGTTATTGTAAAGTTAAATAGGTTAATACTTGTAAAGTGCTTAGGCGAGCTTTGGTACAGACTGTATATACGTGTTAGCTGGAAGAAAAAGCATATTCCTTCTTCTTAAAACTCCCCTGTCTTTGTCAACCTGGTTAAGTCTGCTTTCCTATCTTCTTCAAATTTCCTTTGGAAAGATTTTTTATGCTGTCTCCCCCAGAAAGTGTCCCTTTCCTCAGATTGAGTATTGTTCATTTATGTTCCTTCTCTTAGCTATCTGTTCTCCCACCTTTTATAAAACGCTTCTGGCCGGGCGTGGTGGCTCATGCCTGTAATCCCAGCACTTTGGGAGGCCAAGGCAGGTGGATCACCTGAGGTCAGGAGTTTGAGACCAGCTTGGCCAACATGGCAAAACCCCATCTCTACTAAAAATACAAAAAAGCCAGGAGTGGTGGTGGGCGCCTGTAATCCCAGCTACTCAGGGGGCTGAGGCAGGAGAATCTCTTGAACCCAGCAGGCGGAGGTTGCAGTGAGCCAAGATCACACCACTGCACTCCAGCCTTGGCAACAGAAAGAGACTCCATCTCAAAAATAAAATAAAATAAAATAAAATAAAATAAAATAAAACACATTCTATTTTATTCTGAAGGGGATAGTGCTACATTTCCTTAGAACTGGCCTATAATCTCTTACTTATCTTTACATCCTCAGAACTTATCACTGTACGTGGCACAAAATAGATAACAAAGAAATACTAAATCTCCTTCTACTTCCTTCCTGCCGAGTTTAACTCAACGTCCAGGGACAAATCTGTACCATAGTGAGTAAAGATTCATCTGCTGTAATTACTACTCTCAAAACTAGCTTGAAGGCACAGCCTCGCTTGCACCCAATGCCTACATTTTCCATACCTGGGATCAGTCTTGCCCACAATAAATGGGATTTGTAGTCACTTCAATAAGCTCAGAGAATGTGGCTCAGTGAGGCAGAATGCCTTTGAAGGAGATACGTGTGCTGTTGCCCTCTTTGAACTATATTATAGAATGATTCATCTTCCATGAGCCACATAACCTCCAATCAGGGTTCCCATCCACCCTCATCCTTCATTCTTTCTTCAGTTGCCCATTTTTTCTCCCCTCTTCCTGTTTCATCTGTCTCACCTCCTATGATGCCTGTGCAGGCACACAGACACGCACACACAACTTTGATCCTGCTGACATCAATGGCACTAAGGAAAGAAGTTCAATATGTCCACTGGCGTCAAAACATAGTAATAACAATCCTTCAAAATGACAATCACAGGCAGCCTAGGGGCATTCAGGGGCTCTTCTGCTTTGTGCTTGCTGGTGTCTTTAGTGTTTTTCTTTGGTGTTTAAAAGCACAGGTAACTGTAGTTTGCTCTACCTGAGAGGTGCTAGTGCGCTGGCATTCAACAAACAGACAGTTATGGCCCTCCTGTGGTGAGGAAAAGGCAGAGTAGGGGGTTGTTTTGTGCCCCATCTCAGATTCCAGCAGAGCAGGATCTCCCGTTTGCAACCAGTTGCTCAGCTGCATTCATGTTTGTTATTGTGTTGACAAGGAAAAAGGTACCATTTCTGGCAGCACCTCTTAGCTTCCTTAGCTGCCTCAGGCACTTAGACAATGCAGGAGGCACACACTGACTTGATTGCTACCTGACTCCTCTTCTGCTTATCTAAGCCCAAAGTACCCACTGGGGGTCCAAAAAGCAACATCCTAACTAGGCAGCTGTTCACCAGATCTCCCTCTACCTTCCTGCAGCTTCTGCTACTCTCTTCCTGCCCAATATAATCCAACATCCAGGGACAATGAAACAGACTTCCCTTTGACTCCTAAGACAAGCCATGCCCACTTTCCCTAGTAGAGAACCAAGGCAGACACTGTTGATGCTCTTTTGTGTCTATTTTTTCTGATTTTCTCTTCTTTGTCAGCAGGAGCAAGGAAAACCTCAAACCTCAAAATTGAATACCACTTTGAGCCACACCAAGCTGGAATTTTCTAACTCTGATTTGAAATTTAATGTTCTGTTGATGGCAGACATCTAAATTGTTGTATGATTCCTTTAACCAGCCACCTCACCTACCAACCAGAAAGCTTCATTTTCTAATGAAGCTTTTCTTAGGGATCCACCAACTATGTTAAATCAACATTCAGTGATTTATAAATTAATGAAACACATACAGATTAGCTGTTCTTCTGAAAACACACTGGAGGTACAACACTGACAAAAATATTCTTGATTTAGTGTTGTTAGGGCACTTGAAACACAGATTGTCATATCTAAAGATGGGACATTTCTAGATGCACTGCCATATAACTGGCACAATTGTGTTAAATGTCATTAGTCCCCCTTGTTCTTTTGATGGAATTTGGAAATGATACTAGTTTCTATGTATTTTCTTCACATTTCCAAAGATGAGCATTTGACCATCTTCTTTTGTAGTAACCAGACAGAGGAAGAAGGAAAATAAGTAAGAACGTGAGTTCAGAAGTTATGAAACTCAGCATCCGTATACTTTAGAATTTTTTTAAAATTTTGAATGAAAACATACTAATATGGTTTGGCTGTGTCCCTACCCAAATCTCATCTTGAATTGTAGCTTCCATAATTACCAAGTGTCATGGAAGGGACCTGGTGGGAGGTAGTTGAATCATGGGGGTGGGTTTTTCCCATGCTGTTCTCACGATAGTGAATAAGTTTCCCAAGATCTGATGGTTTTACAAAGGGGAGAGCCTCTGCATATGCTCTCTTGCCAGCTGAAATGTAAGATGTGACTTTGCTTCTCCTTTACCTTCCACCATCATTGTGAGGCCTCCCCAGCCAAGTGGAACTGTGAGTCCATTAAACCTCTCTCCTTTATAAATTACCCAGTATTGGGTGTGTCTTTATTAGCAGTGTGAAAACAAACTAATACAGTAAATTGGTACTGGGAGTGGGGTGCTGCTGTAAAGATATCAAAAATGTGGAAGTGACCTTGGAACTAGGTAACAGGCAGAGGTTGGAACAATTTGGAGGGCACAAAAGACAGGAAGATGCAGGAAAGTTTGGGACTTCCTAGAGACTTGTTGAATGGCTTTGACCAAAATGCTGATAGTAATATGGACAATAAAGTCCAGGCTAAGCTGGTCACAGATGGAAATGAACTTGTTGGGAACTGGAGCAAAAGTGAGTCTTGTTATGCTTTAGCAAAGAGACTGGCAGCATTTTGTCCCTGCCCTAGAGATGATTTGGGGTATCTGGTAGAAGAAATTTTTAAGTGGCAAAGACGTCACCGAGCATAAAAGTTTGGAAAATTTGCAGCCTGATGATGCAACAGAAAAGAAAAACCCATTTTCTGGGGAGAAATTCAAGCTGGCTGCAGAAATTTGCATAAGTAATGAGGAGCCAAATGCTAATCACCAAGACCTTGAGAAACATGCCTCCAGGGCATGTCGGAGACCTTCATGACAACCCATTCCATCACAGATCTGGAGGCCTAGGAGGGAAAAATGGTTTTGTGGGCTGGGCCCAGGGTCCCTCTGCCCTATGTAGCCTACAAACATGGTGCCCTGCATTCCAGCTGTTTCAGCTCCAGCTGTGGCTAAATGGGGCCAATGTACAGTTCAGGCCATTATTTTAGAGGGTGCAAGTCCCAAGCCTTGGCAGCTTCCACATGGTGTTGGGCCTGTGTGTACACAGAAGTCAAGAATTAATGTTTGGGAACCTCCACCTAGATTTCAGAAGATGTATAGAAATGCCTGAATTGTATGGAAAAGCACAAGTATGGAAAAGCACAAGATGTATGCCTGAATTGTATGGAAAAGGACAAGATGTATGGAAAGCACAAGTTTGCTACAGGGGTGGGGCCCTCATGAGAACCTCTGCTAAGGCAGAGTGGAAGGGAAATGTGGGGTTGGAGCCCCCACACAGAGTCCACTCTGGAGCACTGCCTAGTGGAGCTGTGAAAAGAGAGCTACCATCCTCCAGACTCCAGAATGGTAGATCCACCAACAGCTTGTACCATGTGCCTGGAAAAGCCACAGACACTAAATGCCAGCCTGTGAAAGCAGGTGAAAGGGGAGCTGTACCCTGCAAAGCCACAGGGAGGGGAGCTGCCCAAGGCTGTGGGAACCCAACTTGTGTATCAGCATCGCCTGGATGTGAAACATGGAGTCAAAGGAGATCATTTTGGAACTTTAAGGTTTAATGACTGCCCTATTGGATTTCAGACTTGCATGGGGCCTCTTAGCCCCTTTGTTTTGGCCAATTTCTCCCATTTGGAATGGGTATAGTTACCCAATACCTGTACCCTCATTGTATCTGGGAAGTAACTAACTTGCTTTTGATTTTACAGGATCATAGGCTGAAGGGACTTGCCTTGTCTCAGGTGAGACTTTGGACTGTGGACTTTTGAGTTAATGCTGAAATGAGTTAACACTTTGGGGGACAGCTGGGAAGGCATGATTGATTTTGAAATGTGAGGACATGAGATTTTGGAGGGGCAAAGGTGGAATGATATGGTTTGGCTGTTTCTCCACCCAAATCTCATCTTGAATTATAGCTCCTGTAATTCCCACGTGTCATGGGAGGGACCTGGTGGGAGGTAATTGAATCATGGGGGTGTGTCTTTCCCATGTTGTTCTCATGATAGTCAATAAGTCTCATGAGATATGATAGTTTTATAAAGGGGAGCTCTTGTGCACCTGCTCTCTTGCCAGCCACCTGGTAAGACGTGACTTTGCTTCTCTTTTGCCTTCCACCATGATTGTGAGGCCTCCCGAGCTATGTGGAACTGTGAGTCCATTAAACCTCTTTCCTTTATAAATTACCCAGTCTTGGGTATGTCTTTATTAGCAGCATAAAAACAAACTAATACAAGCACATTGTGGGCTTGGGGGGAAAGCTCATGTTAAAGTTGGTAGATTTTTTTTTCCAAGATGGCAGATATTTTTCCAAGATGGTGTGCTTTGTTAGCATGCCTCATTTGCTCAGAAAGAGGAAAATTGTATGTAGAGACTCATAGTGTGAACTTTTATACAAGAAGGAACATGGCAACTCAACAGAAAAAGTGAAAGTTCAGATACTTTGAAAAGAGCAGCGGATGGTAACTTGCACCATGAGTCAGGTGGAAAACTCTGAGTCTCCAGAGGGTGGAAGATGGAGGGGCTGTCTCTGTGGTACACATTTCCACTGGGAAGCTGGACAGTCCAGGCCATGGGAGAGCACCTCACCCTGCCCAGAACTGGAGCTGATTTGGTGGGTGGTGGGGAGTATATAAGAAGAAGAAGAAGTAGCATTAGGATGTGCTTTGCATACACTCCCAGACCCAATGGGGACAGAAGGATCCTGTCCCCATTGGGTCTGATCCTAACTCATAGAGGACGCTCTATGATTCTTACTCGTAGAGGACGCTCTATGATTCTAACTCGTAGAGGACGCTCTGTGATTCTAACTCGTAGGGGACGCTCTGTGATTCTAACTCGTAGGGGACGCTCTGTGATTCTAACTCGTAGGGGACGCTCTGTGATTCTAACTCGTAGAGGACACTATGGAAATCTCCCAGCTAATTCAGATGCTGGTCACAGATTGGTAGAAGCTCCCAAGTGATATTTGTGATCTAATCAGGAGTGGGGATGAGCTATATCAAGTCCAGTACCAAGAGGTGAGCAGGAAGCATGCTCTTGCCCTGGCTGAGAGCTGCGTGCCCCTGCTTCTTAGGCTGAACCCAGAAGGATGTGGCCTGGTTTCTGTCTCCAGCAGGAGTCTTGAAGCCTGGGGTAGTTTTGCATTCTGAGCACAGACGGCTGAAGGCCCAGCTGGCTGTGGCAGCTTTCTGCCGGTAGAAAGCTGGATATAAGATCTGCTCTGTCAAGGACATGGGAGCTGGGTGGATCTCACTGCCAACTGCTACTCCTCTTTCTATGTGTGGTGTCTTTTGTGCAGCAGAGGCAGTTCTGCTTCTCCCTGGAACATTACCCCAGCAACCAGGGAACTGCTCTCTGACTCCCATAGGGATTGCCACTTGTGCCTGCACTTGGGGAACCAGAGCACAGACTTGTCTGACCCAGTCCCCACCTAGCTTTGCGACTCCACCTGCCTTGGTAGCAGAACCTAAACAGGGACTTTTGGGAGTTTCATAGCCTGGTCCATTGCCCAGGACATCTGAATATCCCCCGTAGGTAATATAGACCAAGTGCAAGTCCCACAGTTACCATCGCTGCTGTTTCTTTCTTGCAAGTGCCACTTCCTGGCCAGAGGTGAACCAGCACAGCCTACTACAACATCTGCTGGCACAATAACACAGCACATGGGAGGAAGAAAACTTTTGTATGACCTCTGCTAACACCATTGCCCCCACTACTCCAGCCACTCAGGAGGCCTTGAGCCTATTCATGTACCCAGTATATTACTACTACAGCTGTTAATTGAGAAAGCCACCACACTAAAGCTTTGTAAAGCCAAGGAAATCTTATGATGTCTACACCAATACCCTGCTACTCCCATCCTGGCTGGTGCTTGCACCCACTGCTGGGAGATCAGAGGACAGGTCATCCTGGTTCAGCTCCACCCAACATTGCCCCCTCTGGAACTAAGAGCAGAGCCCTCGCTACTGCACATCCCACAGACCAGTCCATAGCCTGAGGCATCGGAGAGCTACTCCAAACAGCTGCTTAGAGATGTCAGTGACCAGTTCTTCTCAGAAGGAAGAGCCAAAATTACAGGTGAATAATCATAGCCCAAATGGAATGTTAAAGGGAAAGTTCTTGAACCTACCAGAGATTTCACTGGAAGAATCTACAGCACACAGAAAAGAAAGACACAAGAAGCTGACAGAGATCAAACCCTGAGAAAGCTAGTATTCCATAAAAGGATAGGGAGTATTTTCAGCCTCTTTAACTCTTGTGGCAGACTGCTGGTTATCATAATTCAAGAAGAGATTCTTTGCCCTCATAAGCCATACAATCCCCCAAGCTTGAACCAGGAAGAAAAGCAATCCTGGACAGACCAATGACAAGTAGTGAGATTCAATCCATAATAAAAAAAAACCTCCCCCTCCACACCCCCAGAAAGCTCAAGACTGCAGAGATTCACAGCTGAATTTTACTTGATGTTCAAATAACTGATACCAATCCTACTGAAAGTATTCAAAAAGATTGAGAAGGAAGGAATCCTCCCTAACTCATTCTATGAAACAAGTATCATCCTCATACCAAAGCCAGGAAAGGACATAACAACAACAAAAACTACAGATCAATATCACTAATGAACATAAATGCAAAAATCCTCAATAATTACTAGCAAACTGAATCCAATAGTACATCAAAAAGATACTTCACCACGATCAAGTGGGTTTCATCCTAGGAATTCAGGGATGGTACAACATATACAAGTCAATAAATGTGATTCATCATATAAACAGAATTAAAAACAAAAATTATTATTTCAATAGAAGCAGAAAAAGCATTTGATAAAACCTAGCATCCCTTCATAATAAAAATTCTCAACAAACAAGGCACAGAAGGAATATACATCAGACTAGTAAAAGCCATATATGAGAAGCCCACAACCAGCATCATACTAAATGGGGAAAACTTGAAAGCATTCCTTCTCAGAACAGGAACAAAAAAAGGATGCTCATTTTCAACATTTCTATTCAACATGGCACTGAAAGTGCTAGCCAGAACAATAGGGCAAGAGGAAGAAATTAGGAGCGTCTAAATTTGCAAAGAAGTAATCAAACTATCTCTGGTGATGATATAATCTTACACCTAGAAAACTCTAAACACTCCTCCAAAAAAATTCCTAGATTTGATAGATGAATTCAGTAAAGTCTCAGGTTACAAAATCAATGTATGCAAATCAATAGCACTGCTATACACCAATAACAATCAAGTTGATAATCAAATCAAGAACTTAATTCATTTTACAATAGCTGAAAAAAAATACCTAGGAATCTACTTAACCAAGAAGGTGAAAGATCTCTATAAGAAAAAGTTAAAAGCATGGAGAAAAGAAATCATAGATGACACAAACAAATGGAAAAACATTTCACACTCATGAAATGGAAGGATCAATAGTGTAGAAATGACCAGACTGCCCAAAGCAGTCTAGAGATTTAATGCAATTGTCTTCAAAATAACAATGTCTTTTTTCACAGAATTAGATAAAACAATCTCTAAAGTTCATATGGAACCAAAGAAGAGCCTGAACAGCCAAAACAATCCTAAGCAAAAAGAATAAATCTGGAGGCATCACATTACCTGACTTCAAATTATATTACAAGACTACAGTAAACAAAACAGCATGGCACTGGTATAAAAGTAGACACATAGACCAATGGGACAGAATAGAGACCCCAGAAATAAAGCCAAATACCTACAACTAACTGATCTTTGACAAAACAGACAAAAACATACACCTGGGAAAGGACATTCTATTCGATAAATGATGCTGGGAAAATTGTGTGGCCCCACACAGAAGAATGAAATGGAATCCCTATCTTTCACCATATATAAAAATAAACTCAAAATGGATTAAAGACTTATATGTAAGACCTAAAACTATAAAAATTCTGGAAGAAAACCTAGGAAAAATTCTTCTGAACATTGGTCTAGACAATGAATTTATGACCAAAACTCCAAAATCAAATGCAACAAAAATGAAAATAAATAAATAGGACTTAATTAAACCAAAAAACTACTTCACAATGAAAGAAATAATCAACAGAGCAAACAGACAGCCTACAGTATGGGAGAAAGTATTTACAAACTATATATTTGAAAAAGGACTAATATCTAGAATCTATAAGGAACTCAAATTAGCAAATAACAATAGAAAAAACAAATAATCCCATTAAAGTAGGAAAATGACATGAACAAATATTTTTCAAAAGAAGATATACAAATGGCCAACAAACATATTTTTAAAAGTTCAACCTCCCTAATCATCAGGGCAATGCAAATTAAAACCGCAATGAGATACCACCTTACCTCAGTCAGAAAGGCCATTATTAAACAGTTGAAAAAGAGCAGATGTTGGCATAGGTGTAGTGAAAAGAGAACACTTATAAACTATTGATGAAAATATAAATTAGTAAAATCTCTGTGGAAAACAGTATGGAGATTTCTCAAAGAACTAAAAGTAGATCTACCATTTGATTCAGCAATACCACTGCTAGGTATCTACCCAAAGGAAAATAAGCCATTATATCAAAAAGACATCTGCACTCATGTGTTTATTGTAGCACAATTCGCAATTGCAAAGACATGGTGTATTAGTTCTTGCATTGCTATATACCTGAGACTGGATAATTTATAAAGGAAAGATTGGCTCACAGTTCTGCAGGCTGTACAGGAAGCATGGCAGCATCTGCTCGACTTCTGGGGAGGACTAAGGAAACTTACAATCATGGCAGAAGGGAAAGGGAGAATGAGCACCTCACACAGCCAGAGCAGGAGGAAGAGAGAGAGTGCGGAGGTGCTATACACTTTCAAACAACCAGGGTTCATGATAACTCACTCACTCACTGTCACGAGAACGGAACAGGGGATGGTGCTAAACCATTCATGAAGGACCACCCCCATGGTAGGAGGACCATCACCTCCTATCAGGCCCCACCTCCAACACCTCCTACCAGGCCCCACCTCCAATACTGGGCATTACAATTTGACATGAGATTTGATGGGGATGCAGAACCAAACCATAAAATATGGAATCAACCTAAGCACCCATCAACCAATGAGTGGATAAAGAGAATGTGGTAGAGAGAGAGAGAGAGATAATATTCTGTGATGTGTGTGTGTGTGTATGAAATACTACTGAAATACTACTCAGCCATAGAAAAGAACAAAATAATGTCTTTTGCAGCAACTTGGATGGAATTGGAGGCTATTCTTCTATGTGAAGTAATTCAGGAATAGAAAACCAAGTATCTCATGTTCTCACTTATAAGTGAGAGCTAAACTATGGGTACACAAAGGCATACATAGTGGTATAGTGGACACTGAAGACTCAGAAAGGGGGAGAGTGGTAGGAGATGAGGGATAAAAAATTATCTATTGGGTATAATATACACTATTTGGGTGTTGACTATACCAAATGTCCAGACTTCACCATGATACAATTCATCCATGTAACCAAAAACCACTTGTACTCCTAAAGCTATTGAAATAAAAAGTAAATAAATTTGGTAGACATCTTCAGCAAAGTAATATAAAAAATATTATGCATCTCCTTAGCTTTCAAAACTGGCTTACAATGAGATAAAAATCGGCAATATGTTTAGAGCTTAAAATTGTTCAAAATAGGAAAAAACCTACCAAAGTAAGCTATGTATTTGTCATTTGTGACAATTATTATTAATACATGATTTTTGGATATGGAGATCCTTCTTATACTGACATACGGGTCATTCAGAAAGCTAATCACAAGCTAAGAGCAATGATCTTTATTGGCCATCTAAAAATCATTTCCTAAGCTACTGTTTTTAAAAAACCAGTTAGCTGAACTTTGGCCATCCACTTCTGTTATAGAAGGGGTCAAGTGTGTTGGCTTCATACTTATAAAGAATATAATAATGGCTAACTATAATTAAATGCTTATCTTAGCCAGGAACTCTTCTGAGCCCTTCATATTATTTCTAATTTAATCTTCATATGAACCCTATGAATTAAGTTACTATTGTTATCCCCATTTTACAGACAAGGAAACTAAGACAGAGAATTTTAAAAACTTGCCCCATTGATAGATTGAAGATTTGAACTCACCACTATGCTAATCCAAATATCAGAGCTAAATTATTAGAAATAACTTTTCCCATTGATGAGAAAAAATGAGGTCCAAGATGGGAGTACCTTGTTTAAGTTTCTATAACTAAAATGGAAGGACATGGAGTATAGTGAGAAGAGCACCAAACATGGATTTTAGACCAGAGTAAGGTTTTAATTCCCGTGGTTTCATTTCTTGTTTTGAAACAAAAAAAATAACTTTCTTCTATCGATGTAACTTCCTCCTATTGATACTCAGTGTCTGTACATGCAAATTTGAGATCATTCAGTATGTAGCAATACCATTCAATATGTAGCTACCAATTATGTAGCAAATACCCAGCACTGCTATGTGTGGGAATAGAATACACCTCCCCTTGAGGCACTCACAATCTAGTGGAGAAGCAGATGGAAACATGGAATTATGCATATGCTACATTGTATCAGAGAAGTAAGTGCAAGGTAAAATATGCCTTCCCTCCAAAATAGTATGGTTTTTGTAGCTGGGAAATTGATATAATTGAGTGTGTGGAAGAGCAGGTTGCTCACATGTGGATAAATGCTAAGAGATTATTTTAGAGAGGAAGGTGGGGCAAGTCCTGCATGTCGTTCTAAGTAGTTTACACTAGGTCATGTGGGCCATGCAAGGTTATTCAAGAATTTTAATCATAGGGGTGATCTATTCCAGTTTGCATTTTAGCAAGTTCACACTGCTAGCAACCTGAAAGATGGTTTGAAGGTGGCACCGTTAGAGATAAGAGATTGCAAGAGTTCAAATAAGTAGTGATAGGTTGAACAAAGGCAAGTGTAGAGGCCAGGAGACAATGGAAGGGTTTGAGAGATATTTACGAAGTAGAATCAAAAGAACCTTATTATTAGATATGGTAAGAATCAAGGTTATATACAGACTCTATTGTTCAAGTTCTTTCTCACAAGGTGGTGGATGGTGACAACATTTGACAAGATGGAGAACAAAGACTGATGATCAGTATGGGCAAATTTTGAGGGGAAGGCAATACATTCTGTTCTCTATATGTATAGTTTGGTGAACAAGTGAGACATCTAGGAGGTTTCTAGGAGGCTATTTGAAATAAGGATGAGGAACTTTGGAAAGATATTCACGATATAAATACCGATTTGACTCATCCCTGCCAGAGCCATGAGCATGAGTGTCATCTCCAAGGGAAGTGAATGGAATGCGAAGGAAAGGAAGTGGAACCCCGAGAGACACCATCATTCTGGAAAAAGGCAAATGAAGGGCTAACAGGGGGCCCAGAGAAAATTCACACAGAGAAATCAGCAAGAGACTAGGGACAGAAGAATGTTGCTTAAGCCAGCAGATGGAAGGGCTTTAAAGAGTTGGTTGTTCAGAGGGTCAAGTGTTCCTGAGACATCAGAATGACAGGAACTGGCAATTAGATGGCCATAGTGATACTGATGAGAGGAGTTTCATGTAAGCATGTGTTAGGGCAAAAGCTATAATGCAGTGAGTTGAAGGGTATATGAGATGTGAGGCCATGAATGTAAGCACCTATTTCAAGTACAGCTACAAAGTGGAGCTGTGAGGTGGTACAGTAGCTAGAAGAGTCAATAACATTAAGGGAGGGTTTTCTAAGGTGGAAGATTGGTGAGCATGTTTTTAACCTTCAGAGGAGCCAGCACTAAAGAAAGATTGATACTGTGGTAAAGATGGCTTAATAAATGGAGTAAGGAGGTAGAATTGGGTGTGCTCCGGAGCTCAGATGCAAGAATCAGTCTTAGCCCAAATGATGATATTTCTTTGTTTGCTGTGTATAAAGTTTTAAAAATTTCTTTAATAATTTATCGAAGTCATAGATACAAATATGTGGTATCAAATCTGTTAGTACAGAAGTCGGTGATATACAACAATAATCATCTTTACCACTCTACTTTCCTCAGTAAACTCTACTTACCCTCATTAGACAGAAGGAATTTTTTCACAATAAAAATGGATTTATGGCTTTGTATTGATTAATAAACAATATACATGCAATACAAACAATTTAATAGTACCCATACAAATATAAAGAATGTAAATGTTGCTTAAAATCCTAGCCTTCTAAAATAATCACATGGCAGGGACCATTCTTACATCTATCTATGTATCTATCTATCATCTATCTATCTATCTATCTATCTATCTATCTATCTATCTATCTATCCATCCATTCATCCATCCATGTACCCATCCATCCATCCATCCATCTTCCCATCTATCTATTTCTTTTCCCTACCCTTCTCTAGCCCATGTAAGTTTAATACCACCATTCTATCTTATTAACTGTAAGCCCTGCTAACAGCCTAGTGGGTGCCCTTCTGGCCTTACATACAGCTCCTATATTTATATAATCTCATATGTATAATTTATATAATCTCATATATAATTATATATTTATATAATCATATAGATTCTATATTTATATAAATTTATATATTATATATTTTATACCTATATACCTTTTGTTGGTCACTGTTCTATTTTTTAAAAATAAGATTATGAAGTCCTTGCCCATGCCTATGTCCTGAATGGTAATGCCTAGGTTTTCTTCTAGAGTTTTTATGGTTTTAGGTCTAACATTTAAGTCTTTAATCCATCTTGAATTGATTTTTGTATAAGGTGTAAGGAAGGGATCCAGTTTCAGCTTTCTACATATGGCTAGCCAGTTTTCCCAGCACCATTTATTAAATAGGGAATCCTTTCCCCATTTCTTGTTTTTGTCAGGTTTGTCAAAGATCAGATACTTGTAGATATGTGGCATTATTTCTGACGGCTCTGTTCTGTTCCATTGATCTGTGTCTCTGTTTTGGTACCAGTACCATGCTGTTTTGGTTACTGTAGCCTTGTAGTATAGTTTGAAGTCAGGTAGTGTGATGCCTCCAGCTTTGTTCTTTTGGCTTAGGATTGACTTGGCGATGCGGGCTCTTTTTTGGTTCCATATGAACTTTAAAGTAGTTTTTTCCAATTCTGTGAAGAAAGTCATTGGTAGCTTGATGGGGATGGCATTGAATCTGTAAATTACCTTGGGAAGGATGGCCATTTTCATGATATTGATTCTTCCTACCCATGAGCATGGAATGTTCTTCCATTTGTTTGTATCCTCTTTTATTTCCTTGAGCAGTGGTTTGTAGTTCTCCTTGAAGAGGTCAGGACTTCATGTCTAAAACACCAAAAGCAATGGCAACAAAAGCCAAAATTGACAAATGGGATCTAATTAAACTCAAGAGCTTCTGCACAGCAAAAGAAACTACCATCAGAGTGAACAGGCAACCTACAAAATGGGAGAAAATTTTCGCAACCTACTCATCTGACAAAGGGCTAATATCCAAAATCTACAATGAACTCCAACAAATTTACAAGAAAAAAACAAACAACCCCATCAAAAAGTGGGCGAAGGACATGAACAGACACTTCTCAAAAGAAGACATTTATGCAGCCAAAAAACACATGAAAAAATGCTCACCGTCACTGGCCATCAGAGAAATGCAAATCAAAACCACAATGAGATACCATCTCACACCAGTTAGAATGGCAATCATTAAAAAGTCAGGAAACAACAGGTGCTGGAGAGGATGTGGAGAAATAGGAACACTTTTACACTGTTGGTGGGACTGTAAACTAGTTCAACCCTTGTGGAAGTCAGTGTGGCGATTCCTCAGGGATCTAGAAGTAGAAATTCCATTCGACCCAGCCATTGCATTACTGGGTATATACCCAAAGGACTATAAATCATGCTGCTATAAAGACACATGCACACGTATGTTTATTGCCGCATTATTCACAATAGCAAAGACTTGGAACCAACCCAAATGTCCAACAATGATAGACTGGATTAAGAAAATGTGGCACATATACACCATGGAATACTACGCAGCCATAAAAAATGATGAGTTCACGTCCTTTGTAGGGACATGGATGAAATTGGAAATCATCATTCTCAGTAAACTATCGCAAGAACAAAAAACCAAACACCGCATATTCTCACTCATAGGTGGGAATTGAACAATGAGAACACATGGACACAGGAAGGGGAACATCACACTCTGGGGACTGTTGTGGGGTGGGGGGAGGGGGGAGGGATAGCATTGGGAGATATACCTAATGCTAGATGACGAGTTGGTGGGTGCAGCGCACTAGCATGGCACATGTATACATATGTAACTTACCTGCACATTGTGCACATGTACCATAAAACCTAAAGTATAATAATAATAATAATAATAAAAGAAAAAAAAAAAAAAAAAAAAAAAAAATAAATAAAAATAAGATTATGTAACACACACTTTTCTGTGTCTTGCTTTTCTCACTCAATAATGCATTGTGGAATTGCTCCAAGTCATTTGGTATTGCTCTAGCTCATTCTTTTGTTATACAATATTCTGATATGTGGCTATATTTCAATATATTTAGACATTCTTTTATTATAGAATGTTTACTTTTAATCCACTGCAAACAGATTTGTGATAAATACCATTGTACATATGCTCTTTTATATTAGTACATTTATTTCTATGAAATAGACTGCCAGAGTAAAATTGCAGGATCTAAGAGTATGTGTATTTTTAATTTTCATAGCTGTTGCCTCGTTGCCTGGTGTGTTGTGTATGGTGCCTTTTTTAGAGTGCTTCCTTATGTTGCAGAGGCTAAAAAGCTAAAGCTTACATTTTCCAGAATCTGTTGCAGTCAGAATGTGACTTAGTTTGGCCAATCATATTTATGCAAACTTTGAAATGCAGAAGTGAAGTGGAGACTTTGTTTCTGCTGATTATGCATTATTTTAGATGGAATATAAGGACATGGAAATATTTGGCTTTTTGTTTTCCTTTGGAAGCAAAATGAATGTCCCCATGTCTAGAAATAAACCAAATGTCCATCAACAATGAAATGGAAATTAAGTTGTGGAACAGTCAGGCAATGGAATACTATGCATCAGCAGAAATATATTAGCTAAAACTATTCATATCAACTAGAAATGGCTCAGAAAAACCTTCTGGTGGGACAGAAGGAAGTCATAAAAGAAAATATATAATATAGTTGACTCTTGTGGTGCCCCTTACTCCACCCCTTTAGTTCACCTGAGTTCAGGTGGACAGTTCCATGCAGTGGCCTGTGTCCCACCTCAAGGTCACAATGAGGGGCATCTGCTTTTCTGCCTTAGGCCTTTCTTGGAGCAATGAGAAGTCACTCAGCTTGAGTGTGCAGGGGAGTTAAGCCCCTAAGAGCAACTCTATGCCAAATGGAGATAAAGGCTGTGAATAAATGCCCAGTCTCCTTTCCTTTGGTCTGGAGGGCCAATTCTAAAATGCATTTTACACAGTTGTGTAGAAAGTACCCAACAGGACTGTGTCTCAGTTGCCCACATTGGCAACGAGCTTAACAATGTATTTTTATTTTACATTCTTCCTTCTCTAGTCTCTACCCCACCCCTATACCTCTCCTTCCTGGGATCACCTCCAAAATACACTACCTGCACCCAAATCCTTTTCTCAGGCACTATTTTCAGGGAAACTCAAGCTATGGCATATAGTATGGTCCTATTCGCATGCAATTCAAAAACATGCAAATTAAACATTGTGTAGATAGATATGCATGTGAGATAAAACTATGAAAGAAAGCAAGATAATAGTTAATATAACATTAATATACTATGCTCATTCCTGGGAGAAGGGAAGAAGCTATTCTCTGGGAAAGACATTCAATGTCTTCAAAGATACTAGTCTTATTTTATTCTTTAACTTGTGTTACTTACGTGACATCTGTCTTACTACGTCTTAAAATGATCAGTTCTTGACTTTTTAGTCTCAGGAACCCTTTACACTCTTAAAGAATATTTGAGACTCCAAAAGACAGTTGTTTATAGGAGTTACATCAAGTGATAATTACTATATTCAAAATTAAAACTGAGCAATCTTTTAAATATTGATGTTTATTTATTTGAAAATTACAATAATAAACCCACTACCTGATAACATAAATAGCTTATATTTATGAAAATAAATATTTAAAAAAACAAAAACAAAAAAATTCAGTAAGAGTGACATTGTTTTGCATTTTTTCAACTGTCTTTAATGTCTAGGTTAATAGAAAACAGCTAGGTTCTTATATCTGCTCTATCCTTCTATTCAGCCTATAGAATTATGCCATTTGGTTGAAGAATAATGAAGAAAATCAAGCTTCAAATCCTATGCAATTGGAAAATGGAGAAATAGTTCAATAGTTAAAACAAATTAATTATGTATGTTCTTTGATCCTATACCCAAATTTGACAAGTGCTAGTTTCTTAAAGGTTAGTTGCAACGCGGCATCTAAAACTATGTAAGTGGATTTTTAATACCCTGTTACATTAAAATCCATAGGTCTTCTTGAACTTTGAATGGATCTTTTACTCACCCATGATGTTACACTGGAAAATAGTGATTCTCTGAATTATGCAAATCTTTCAATGTTGACACATTTCGTTCTAGAATATCAAAAAATCATATGTGAGAAAATCACCACTGATATAATCAGAAAAAAATCTTTAAATATTGGGAACTGTCAAGCACATAATGGTGAATACATATTTTCCAAAATTCTAATTATTTGCTTTAAAGCACAAATTTTACAATGGGTGACAAATGCTATCAATTGTTTTCCTTGCAGTGTCAGGCTCTCTTTATGCATTTTTGAGAAAATATCTGCCAGATACCCAAGGCTGAATAATCTTAGTTTGTCTGTCAGTCATTTTTCCAAGCACAAATAATGGTTCAAGAACAAAGCAGCTAGTTCAGCTCACAACACAAAACATACAAGTGTTTCACCTCAAGGCAACCATCATACTTCTTTGTGCAACAGAAGTTCTTTGTGCATACATGTCATTTTGTTGCATGTACTTGAGTCAAGATTTAATAAAATCAGTAATATTTACAGACTTAGTAAAGCATTTGTAAAGTGAAGCAGGCATTCTTTTATCTGTGAGTGCATAGTGAGGAGAAATACAGTGACTGCTAGCAGAGTTTGGTGCTATTGCCTTGGTTCAGGCTCCAGGGTTTTTACTCACGATTGTTTTTGCATCAGTGCAAATGTCAATACAGTAAAAATGGCAAATGTCTTAGTATCATTATGAAAATAGTTTGACCTCATGGGACCCCTGAAGGTGTTTCAGGGGTTTGTAAACCATAGTTTGGAAACAGTAAGTTGTATTTACATTATATACATTTTAAAACTATATGTTTCCCTATAATCAAAAAGACAAAATTCCTGTGCTGCCAAGTAAATATTTTACAGTTTTTTGGTGACCTTTGCTAATTGTATAAAAAGCATGTTGGATGGGGTTTTCTCCTATTTTCTTTTGGCCATACCACTCCCCACTTCCCATCTCCCAACCATACAAGCACTTGGCTTTTTTAAAAAATTGATAAACTTTATTTTTTAAAGCAGTTTTAGGTTCACAGCAACATTGAGCAGGAAGTAAAGAGAGTCTCCACATGCCATCTGATATAGTTGGCTCTGTGTTCCCACCCAGACCTCACCTTGAATTGTAATAATCGCCACGTATTGTGGGAGGGACCCAGTGGGAGGTAATTGAAACATGGTGGCAGGGCTTTCCTGTGCTGTTCCTGTGATAGTGAGTAAGTCTCATGAGATCTGATGGTTTTATAAAGGGGAGTTCTCCTGGACATACCCTCTTGCCTGTCACCATGTAAGACGTGACTTTGCTCCTCCTTTGCCTTCCGCCATGATTATGACTTCCCCAGCCATGTGGAACTGTGAGTCCATTAAACCTCTATTTCCTTTTTTTTTTTTTTTTTTTTTTTTTGAGATGGAGTCTTGCTCTGTTGCCCAGGCTGGAGTGCAATGGCATGATCTTGGTTCACCGCAACTTCTGTCTCCCAGATTCAAGCGATTCTTCTGCCTCAGCCTCCTGAGTAGCTGGGATTACAGGCACCCACCACTATGCCTGGCTATTTTTTTTGTATTTTTAGTAGAAATGGGGTTTCACCATGTTACCCAGTCTTGGGTATGTCTTTATTAGCAGCATGAGAACAGACTAATACTCCCTTGTTCCCATACATACACAACCTCCCCCATTATAGACATCCTGCACCACAGTAGTACATGTTACAATCAATAAACCTAAATTGACACATCATTATCACCCAAAATCCATAGCTTATGTTAGATTTGACTTGTGATGTTGTACATTGTACTGGTTTGGACAAATGTATAATGGCATGTATCCATCATTGCAGGACCATAGACAGTAGTAGTATTTTTTTGTTTGTTTGTTTTTGAGATGGAGTCTTGCTCTGTCGCCCAGGCTGGAGTGCAGTGGTGCGATCTCAGCTCACTGCAAGCTCTGCCTCCTGGGTTCATGCCATTCTCCTGCCTCAGCCTCCCAAGTAGCTGGGACTACAGGCGCCTGCCCCCATGCCTGGCTAATTTTTTGTATTTTTGGTAGAGACAGGGTTTCAGCATGTTAGCCAGGGTGGTCTCGAATTCCTGACCTCGTGATCCAGCCAGCTCGGCCTCCCAAAGTGCTCAGATTACAGGCGTGAGCCACCAAGGTGGCTAGCAATTGTATTTATACTCACTCAAACCCACTTCCAATTATATGCAAATTAAGGTGCAGGTTAATGCAAATTGAGGGCAAAGGTTATTTAGAACTTTCTAGGAAAGGGGTGGTAACTTCTAGGTTGTTGCCACAAAAATGAGCAGTAACTTTCAGCTCATTGCCGTGACGCTGGTGGGAGTGTCTTATGCTAATGAGCAATGAGGTAGCTAGGGATCACTTTTGTCACCATCTGCTCGTTTCCTCCAGTTTCTTTGCTTTATCCTGTCTGGAGTAGATCCTGTTTTTGTTAGCAGGGTAGTGACAGAAAACAAGTCCCGCCAATCTTGTACCTGTTTTACTGCCCTAAAAATCCTCTATGCTCTACCTATTCATCCCTTCCTCCTTAATCTCTGGCAATCATTGGCCCTTGTACTGTCTCCATAGTTTTGCCTTTTTCAGAATGTCAGATTGAATAATATAGTATGTAACCTTTTCCTTGGCTTCTTTCACTTAGTAATATGAATTCAAGTTTCTTCCCTGTTTTTTTATGGCTTGAGAGCTTTTTTTTTTTCTAGTAGTGAATAATAATAATAAATATTCTATTGTCTGGATATAATACAGTTTTTTTCATGCATTGGCTTACTGAAAGACCTTTTGGTTGCTTCCGTGTTTTGACAATTATGAATAAACCTGCTATAAGCATCTGTTTGCAGGTTTTTATGTAAATATAAGTTTTCAATTCAATTGCGTAGATACCAAGGAGTATCCTTTATGGATTGTATGGTAAGAGTGTCTTTAGTTTTGAAAGAAATTGCCACACTGTCTTTCACCGTGACTGGACCACGTTGCATTTTCATAAGCAATGAATGAAAGTTCCTGTTGCTCCACATCCTTGCCAGCATTTGGTGTTGTCAGTGTTCTGGATTTTGGCCATTGTAACAGGTGTCTAGTGGTATCTTACTTTTACTTTGCAATTGCAATTGCCCGGTGATGTATCATAGGGAGAATCTTTTCATATTCTTATTTGACATTTGTATATCTTTGGTGAGGTGTCTGTTAAGGTATTTGGCCCATTTGCTAATCAGGTTGTTTTCTTATTGCTGAGTTTTAAGACTTCTTTGTAATTTTGGATAACAGTCATTTATGAAATGTATCTTTTGCAAATAGTTTCTCCCGGTCTGTGGCTTATCTTCTCATCCTCTTTATATTGTCATTTGATGAGCAAATGTCTTAAATTTTAATTAAATCCAGCTTATCAATTATTTCTTTCATGGATTTTGTACTTTTGTTGTTGTAGCTAAAAAGTCACTGCCATACCCAAAGTCAATCAGGTTTCCTCCTATGTTACCTTCCAGGAGTTTTATAGTTTTGAATTTTACATTTAGGTCTGTGATCCAGTTTGAGTTAATTTTTGTGAATGGTATAAAATATGTTTCTGGGTTCATTTCTTTTTTTACATGTAGATGTCCAGTGGTTCCAACGTCATTTGTTGAAAGGACTATTTTTGCTCCGTGGTTTTGCCTTTGCTCCTTTGTCAGAGATCAGTTGAATCTACTTATGTATGTGTATTTCTGGGTTATTAATCAGTTCCATTGACCTATTTGTCTGTTTGTTCATCAAAACCACACTGTCTTAATTACTATAGCTAATAATGTCAGTCCAACTTTGTTCCTTTTCTTCAGTGTTGTGTGTCTGGGTCTTTTGCCTCTCCCTATAAACTTTAGAATCAATAATAATTATTTGCTGAAATTTTGATTACAAATGCATTGAATCTACAGATAAAGTTGGGAAGAACTGACATCTTGACAATTCAGGATTGTGGCATATCTTTCTATTTATTTGGTTCTTCTTTGATGTCTTCCATCAGAGTTTTATAGTTTTCCCCATACAGATCTTTTACATATTTTGTTAGGTAGCATTTAGCTTTTATACTCCTAAAAAGTTTAAAACCTTTTGACCTACACATTTGATGCCACCATTTGGACTTGGGTTCATTTTGACAATGCTTAAAAAGCAAGTCATTAAACTTCAGAGTTTTAGACTATTAAATAAAGTTTTTAGCAGACTCCTTCACAACATGTTTACTAAGAAGATGTCAAATAAATTCCGGAGAACCATCCTAGAGATGGGCTGAAGAATGACATGATAATCAGGGATGTCTATTGAGGACGTAACTATTTTAACTGAACCACTTTAAAATATTGGCAACAATACGGCCCATGTCAAAAGAATTGCATAATATATCCTGTTTGGGTAATTATTTCTATGAAAATTCAAGTTGGAAGCTGGAATCTAGTCTGAGGGAAAATCCAGTGTAGCTCAAGTGTTCCAGTTGGTAAACCCCAGAGCACATAAATATGATTCTTGGATTCTCTAACTATGAGGACTTCATTTCGTTCTGTACCATGAGCCAGAAGCTGTAGTTATTTTCTACTCTTGCTGTTTCTCTCTGCTCAAATAATTGTGGCACTATTTATGCTCTTCCAGCTCATGCATTTCATATCTCCCATTTGTTTCTAGAGTGAATATTTCATGTGGATTTTCAATATCATTTTTAGTGATTCATAATCACATTCTACAAGCCAACATTTTTCATGCTTGGTTTCAGGCCCCAGTGTAGTATTTTTGCAGTGCTTTTCAACTGATTTTGGCTTTTCAGGAGGCCAAAACATAATCCAACAACCCACAACTAAAAGCAATAATAAATTAGTGGTTAGCTGCTATGATTCAACCATATGTTTTGTTCTCACTGAGAAAATCTCTTGGGTAATTTTAGAAAACAAATTAAAAAGTAATAAATTTTTAAATGATTAAGGTTTGTATTTGTATATGCAACTACTCTTTTTATCATGATATGTACAGCATATTTAGACATTTGGTCCTAATTTTTGAAGTCTAAAAACTCATGGTATTATTTGTAATAAGAATATATTTCTAATCATCCCTGTATTTTTAAGCATGTGGGGTTAGATTTCAGCCCAAGGTTTGTGTTGTAGATAATTGTGCATGGCTTTTAATATTACAGTTTTGAAGATGCAAAGCTGTGTTTTAATATGCTTATTTCCTTCATTATTATTTTTGTAAATGGTACCCATTTTTGTAGCACCTCTCTTTCTTTTATACAGTGATCCCTCACTGTTTTACAAAACATACCTAGAAACCAAAAAGAAAAAAAAAAAAGAAAGAAAAGAAAAGAAATTGCTGTGAATGAACATTTACTATTCATGACTTGTTTTCCATGAATTCTGCAATGATGTTGTGGTTTAATACTGGTTTCCAAACAGCTCTCAGATTATTCTTATTCCACAGGAATTCAGCAAAATCATGGCTCCATCTCTGTGATATTTTGACACTTGTCAAAGAATGCACAAGTCAGTGAAAACAGCAATTTTTTTCAGATATTTCATTCCTCATATGGTGGTTTTGTTGAATTCAAATGCTTAAAAATAATTATTTCACATTATTAATTTTATGCAATAGCTAAAGCCAGAGATGATTATGTTCTGTGCTTCTCATTATGCCTCTTATCAAAAAAAAAAAAAAAAAAAGGAGTTCTACAGCTTTGAAAGTTAGCAAAATACATAGTGGGAAAAAGACTCCAGTTTTAAATCAGAAGTCCCAACTTTAAATTCCATTTCTGTACCATACTAGCTATTGGATCATAAGCAAGCCACTTAACCTAGGCTTCAGTTTTTATCAAGTCAGGCTCATTGACTTACGTAGCTATTGTGAAGATCAAATATTAGTGACTGTACTATTATGGAATTAATTGCTGACGCTAATCTTGGCTCATGAATCACTGTGCAAGGCAATCTAGTTCTAATAGCAGTATGTGTCCTTTCTCCCCAATGAGGTATACAGCTTCCTAGGAGCAGACATTATATCTGCCCAAATCAGAGTTAGCATATGTAAGAGAGTCAGTAAAATGCTTCCTGAATTCAACGGAGGCAATTCCATGAAGAAAAAGGAACCACAAGAGGGAACATCATGGGGCAGGGGTTCTTGTCATTGTTCTGCCACAAATTTTGAATGTGTTAACTTATCACTCAAGGTCTGTATATGTTTGTTTGTGAAATGACATTGGATCAACTGGCTAGGATCCCTAAGTATGTGTCTTACATTGAAATTACCGGGCACCTGATGAGCTTTCTCTGGAAATCTCCAACTAGGCCACTTCCTGTTGCAGAAGTGGAAAGAACTTCGTTTCAAAGGACATACATCTGTGAACCTTGCAGCTCTTCACTCCTTGCACGGAATATCAGTGTCTGGATGTGGCGTTCTTCGTCCTTGTTTATAAACACTGAAACATGCCTCTTCTTCCTGATTAAAGACAATTACCTATTCCCTCTCTTTTCCACTTCAGTTATATTCTCCCTGAGGCCAGGAAAGGAGCTCACCTCTGACCTTGTGTGATTTTCCCACATTAGCTCACCAGAGAGTGACTGAATTGCAAATCAGATCCTCTTTTCTGTTACTCAGAATTTTACTTGATCTTGCCTACTGCAAAGTTGCAATTAGGCTGTCTGAGAAGCGTAAATCAAATCCATTTAACCTCTCTCAGGAAGATGGCACATGCTCAATACCAAGTTCCCTAGCTTTTCCGTGGCCATTTGCATTAAAATGCTGGCAAATGCTTATTTCTCTCCACCTGATCAGCTTCTCAGGTGCTCATCCTTTGCCATTATTTTCTATTTAAAAAGCTGTTCACATACATGTCTCTTTCCCCCAGGTTCTAGTGCCCCAGATGTGATACATGCATGAGGGGGCTAGAACTTCCTGCAAGGGTGCAGGGGAGCAGGGAGGTGGGGAGTAGCGTGGGGTCAGTGGTTGCGGGGAGGCGATGAAAGGGCCCAGCTGCCCTGGCTGATGTAGAGGCTCACACTTGGCTATAGAGACTTCCCAAGGCTCATGGTGATTTCTGTTCTCAAACCAGATAAATCAAGACTTCCCACTGTCCAACTCTAAAGTTCCCAATCATCAACAACTTCATACCCACCCTCCACCACAAAGGGAGAGGAAACTGCCCTTAGCATCCCTGAAGGGATTTTGCCTTGCTTTTGTCTCAAAACTCTTCTGTGCTCTGTGACCCAGGATGTCAGCGTATCATCAAACAACACTCTGATTTTTTTTTTTTTTTTGCCTTATCTCCTGTTCTTAGACCTTGGCCTCTCTTCCTCAGTCTACTGAATCAACTTTTGCTATAATTTTGGTGACTCTCATATTGGCCCTGATCATTTTTGGAATCCCATAAGTTTCAAATTCTGCTCCAAGAAACATTTGGATAAATTGAGGAAAACTAATAGCCTTTCGTGGTAATAACAGTCTACTCCCTTCATGATGCCAACAAATGCTATCAGAGTCCACACAAGACCTCTCAAACATTTCTGATGATCAGAGACAAGATACCATCTTATATACCAAAAACCTCAGGTGAGAAACAGAAGTAAACTGGCAAGCCGGTCCTGAAGCTCCAGCCAGCAAACACAGCAAGCATGCAGCTTCCCCTTCTGTCTGGAGGAATCTTGTGCTAAGCAGCACCTACCCACAAGCCTTTGTTTCTCTACAGATGGAAAAGCTCCTGCCGTCCTGGGCAGCACATGGCAGAGGGGAGGCAGCCACTGACCTTCTGGGTAACCTGTCATGACGACCTGACAGCAGACCGGCTGGACGCTCCAAACTGTCACCAAAGATGTCACGAGTGCTTCTGAGGCTTAAGAATCTAATTTTCCTTACTTAAAATAAAAGGACTGAATGCTGGATGGATAACCTTTTTTTCTCCCCCGTAAACAAATCTCATAGGGAATCCTAATATGTAAAATAACCAAAGTGCAAGCCCTGGGTTAAAGCCGAGGATGGGTGCTAGAGATGGGCTAGAGCATGTCTGCTTAGCTTTCTTCCACTATCCCAGCCTTTTAAAGACCACAAGTTAGCTTCCTGGAATTCAGTTTGACAAACACAAGAAACTTAGGCTAGATCATTGCCAGAGGATCTTCATTTCAAGCTCTGTGAAGTAGGTCAAGGACTCTGCCTTGGTCATCCCTGAATCCCCACAGCCATGGTTCTGGCACACAGTAAGCACTAAAAACTAAAACCCAAAAACCCATATGATAATGTATGTCTACAGACATTCGATGAATGGGTGAATAAAAGATTTTTCAGATACCATGAGATGTGTTTATCTATTTAAGATTATAACTCCATTGACCAATAGAGTTGGGTTTTAAGCTATAACCCCCTCCATCTGACCATCTACTATATACCTTCCCTTCCCCCAACTTTTCTCTCTACACATATAAAAACTCAGCCTTATCTTCTCTGAGATTGCATCTCAAACACCAAATGTAAATGTCTCCCAAATGGGCAGACAGCTTGTTTATACAGAAATAATTGCTTCAGCACAGTGTCCTCCTTTACAGGAAAGCTGGAAGAAAATGCTGAGTAGGCAGATTCCTCCTCCTTTGCATTAGGAAGAAATTTAAAACCTGTTTCAGTTGTTTCTTTGGCCCTGTGTAAAAATAAGGCTTTTCTCCCCAACCTTGGGGCTAAGTAAAAAATCAATCAATCAATCAGTCTAAACCTGGCTTACAGTTTCTCTGAGCTCCCAAAATAAGTCCACGTGATTTTGAAATGTATTCTTCCCCCTTCTTAAGTTGGAACCAGTCAGAGATGAGTGGATGTTCATTTGGCAGCTTGAAACCGCTGAGAAATGTGGAAACATTATGGATGTCTCGGCATCGTTCACTCTCCCTCTCTTCCCTCTCCCCGAAGAGGCTCTAATGCTAAGTGTGGATCCTGCCAACCAAGCCAAGGCTGGATCTTGAGGCAGGCCATCAGGTGGCTGATCCACCAAGGAGCCCGCCGGCTGTTTGACTTTATCACCGTTTATCATTATGTCTGCCTTAAACAAAAATTCTTTAATCACCTAATACTATATTTATTGGCATGTTGTCAGAATGTGGGGGAGAATGGAGGGGAATTCATTTCATGTCTTGCGGAACATTATTTTGGTAAAGTATTAGGACAAGTCTATGCCTTCTTCCTTTGAAAAATAAGATACAGAACCAATTAAAGTTAAGTGATTACTGAAATGCATCTAATTAGAATTAACTTACACATGTCAAACCATGATGGCAGCTTCTGCAGCAAAAAAAAAAAAAAAAAAAATCCTGTTTGGTGTTGATACAGAAGATAATTGATATCACAGGTCCTCTGCATCTCAGGCAATTGCTTAAGAAAGCACCTTCACAGCTCAGAGCCTTCTCTCCCTTTGGGTTGGGGCACATTTTCGTCAATCTGACAAGATCTGTCACATATTATCAGACAATTGATCACCGGCTCCTTGCAAGTCTTAATCCATCGTTTGATCACATATCAAGAAAAATTGCTTTTTATGTCTTACATCTTGGCCGTGAGAAAGGGGAAGAAAGCAGAGACTTAGGCTTCTGGCTCCAGCTCATTACTTTTTTGCAAATGATAGATGGGTTCACTAGGCAATTTAACTTTAAAATGATCTTTTCCCCTTTCTCAAATAAGCAAATACAAGGAGCTTTGCAGCATAAGCTGAGTGAAAGGGACTTTGCCTACTGTTCCTTTTGTATCTCTATAATAGGTGCCCATGTGTGGAGAGGGGTATGTAGGGTTACTAAATATGTATTTACTTAGTATTACTGCATCTGCTTCTAAATAATAGGACTTAAAATGGACACACACAGAGAGACTAACTTGCACTCTCCAGGACATAGCTATAATCATTTTACACATTTCTTTTAGAGCACTTATGTTATATAAAAAAAATATGAAATGACTTCTAATATGCAAAAGGAAAACAAAAACAAACCCCTAAATTCAAGAGTATTAGATAATGACACAGTAAAACCAATTCTAAAAACAAACAAAAAAAGTAAATTACTTCCCATACCATGAATCCAGTTACATTATTGTCAAATTCCTGACCTTATATACACAGCAATAAAGATTCTAGCTTTCTCATCTTAGTATAGAACCTAACAATACAGAAAGTGGTGCTGTTTCTAGTAGTTGATTGCTACTTACTATCAAAAGCAAAAAGTTTAATTACCAACAAAAGAATAGCTATAACCTCAAAGTTTTTGAGGGATTCCATTTAAGTTGTCAAAATCCTGGTGATCTCTAAACAGTATTTCCAAAACACACAGTGTTCAAAGATTCCTACTGTGTTCTCTGAGGCCAAGATGGAAAACTCCTCAAGTCCCCGTGGCTTTCCCGACCTCTCCTCCACTAAAAACATCCTTGGGAATCCTTCACTATTGTACATGATCTGTAATTTGAAGACACAAAGAACAGAGGTTCAGTGGCCGTGTGCTTAAGTAAAATGAAGGTGTGCTCAGAGATATGTGATTAGTGCTTTTCCCGTGTCATAGCAACTCAATGAGATAACAAAATTTCCAATACCTACTACAATTTCCAATTTACAATTTACAACAGTATGTCGTTGGCCCACAAACTTTTGTCAATAAACGGCAAACACTGTAAGGCCAGGAACAGTGCCCCAACCCCTAGCACAGAGTGTGTCAGGCATAAGAAGAGTTTTACAAAAATACTTGTTCTGATGAAACGCAAATAAGGTCTGTAGCTTAGTTGAAAGTATTGTACCAACGTCACTTTCCTGATTTTGATCCTAGTACTTATCATCACGAGAAGGTGAGGAAAGGATATATGGGAACTCTCCATTCTCTTTATGCAACTTCCAAGTGAGTCTAAAGTTATGCCAAAATACAGTTTAAAACAATATCTGTTGAAAAGCAAATCAATCTCTGATCCTTTGAGCCTGCTGAATGTGGTACAAACTTGAGGCACTGATGCCTCAAGGCTGCTCTGGGAAATCTCATACACCCTTTTCTCTTGTTTTATCACACCTCTTTTCCACTTAGAGCCCCTGGTACCAAGCCCAGGTTCTAGTTCCGCCACAGGTCCTCTGGATGTGCCCCTATATTGAATCTTCCTCAAAGTTCAATCCTTAGCTCTTCATGAGGAATTTTGGCTTAGACTTCCCTCCCATATTTACCTCTTTCTACTACAGCCTTCTCATTGGCCTTCTCAGCATTTAGTTTCTCTTTTGCCCAAACATTGTGTGTGTGTGTGTGTGTGTGTGTGTGTGTGTTGCTGAGGGTGCATGCAGAATGAAAGTAATGGAGGTGAGGTTGAGATTTAGTCCATGGTAACCTGCATCTCTGAAATATGTTTCTTTTTGAAAGGAGCAATTTTTTGCAGGGAAGAGATTGTGCTTAGTTCATCAGATCCATCAAACTGAACTCTTTCACCTCACTATATATTTCTTGAAGGTGCTGTTAGAGTTGTTGACGTTTACCTTGTTCCACATCTGTTCTCACCACTGGGTGTCAAGAACGTGATCCTTGTCAACATCAATATCAGAGACAGTAGACAAATTCAGACTTCATCTTGGGGCCAAATAGCACGATCTGGGCATTTATCTGAAACCTAATCCAGAATCATTTTAGACCCTCAATGTCTTTCCCACCACCCTCCTCATCCAAGAAGCAGTGGAGTACAGTGGTTAATGACACAGGCACTGGGGCTATATTGTTTTGAATCCAGCTCTGCTTCCCAGCAGTGTGACTGAACGTGTTACTTAATCTCTCTGCCCTTTAGTTTTGCCATCTGTAAATGGGAATAATAATTGTGTCTAACTCATAGAGATTGTGTGAGAATTATGAGAGCTAGTACTTTGCAAAGCACCAGGGCTTGGCCCTGGTTGGCACTCAGTGAATGTAACTTCTATGCTCTATCTAATGCTTTTTCTGCCTTTTTTTTTTTTTTCTTCATTTTTCTCTGGATCTCCCTCTACTACCTACATTACTATGGTGACACATGCTTAAAAATACACAAATTAGGCCAGGTGTGGTGGCTCATGCCTATAATCTCAGCACTTTGTAGAAACCAAAGTGGGAGGATCACTTGAGCCCAGGAGTTTGAGATCAGCCTGGGCAACATAGGGAAACCTCATCAGTACAAAAAATAAAACATTGGCTGGTCATGGTGATGTGCACCTGTAGTCCCAGCTACTCGGGAGGCTGATGCAGGAGGATGGCTTGAGCCCAGGAGTTTGAGATTGCAATGAGCTATGATCACACCACTGCACTCCAGCCTGGGCAACAGAGTGACACCCTATCTCAAAAACTTTTTTTTAATATTTGCTTTGAAAATTTCTCTAAACTTCTGGAAATGAAACCAACCCAATACTCTCATAGATAGTTCTTTTTGTTTAACATAAATTGATCCTTCTGGTCTTAAAGCTTGAAACTTGTATTTATTTAATCTGAGTTCCTTCCTCAGGAAAGGACCTTTAGGCCTCTCAAAAAAAGTATCAAAGAACTGACACTCACCAGATCACCATGGGTACCCCTCATTCATCAGTATTGCTTCCTTGTCCCTCCCTAGTTCTTGTCTTCTTACACATTGTTACATTTATTCCCTGCTCTATAAACCCCTAGTTTTAGTCAGTCAGGAAGATGGATGTGAGACTGGGCTCCCATCTTCTCAGCTGTAGCACCCAATTAAAGCCTTCTTCCTTGCCAATACTCAGTGTCTCAGTGATTGGCTTTCTGTGTGGTGAGCATCAGGATCTAGACCAAACCCTGGTGTTTTGGTAATAGAAATAATATGAGATAATCAATGGAGTCTCAGAAATAAGGTTGGGAATTAATCAGTATCAAAAGAAAAAACCTGCTACAGAGTCACTCAAATTTCTGGATCTGTTACTCATACAACGGATGGGTTTGATCTCTTGGTGAGTGACAGTCCAATCACAACCAAGGAGGATTTAACAAGGCGATTTTATTACTTGCAACAAAAAGGGCACTGAGGATAGCTCCCACAGCACTGCCTTCTTGGCCAAAGGTGAACACAGGGCTTTTATTCAGCTAGTTAGCTGAGTTACTATATGTAGAGGTGGAGTAAAGGCAGCACAGGCGCAGTCACTGATCATGCTTCCACATGCGTCACATATGTACAAAATGGCAAATAAGTTCCTCCCTGGGTGAGGTTTTTAGGGTGGTAATAAGGAGAGCTCCCCAAAGTTCATCTCCAATTCAGGCACCTCTGGATCCAACCAGTTTTTGTTTTTCCAGGACTGAGCTTCTTCCTGGAACTTTTTGAAATAAGAGCTCAAGATGCAACAGTTACAAATGGGTACTTTTTCACAGTGATACCCAAAAACCTGGGGACCCTGGGTTATAAATCTACAGATCAGATTACTGTTTGGATGAAGGCTGGGATGGAATGCTGCTGAGCATCATTCTTTGTGGAGACACAGCCAAAGCCCTGGGAACTGCTTGGGCTGGTTTTTCCTTGTAACTTACTCACAGTGCTTTGACGTGGGAGGTGTTGGGGTGGATTTGGAGTCTGGGCTGGATGTTGCACTGCTGAGAAAGATAGGCTTAAAACCATAGTTGAATGTTTCCTTTTTTAAAATGTTGACATTAAACAATTGGCACTTGGCTGACCCCAGCTCCCAGTTGCTAAATGTGGTGTGTGTAGCCATAAAGCATGCTTATGTAGCCACATTGATTGAGTGGAATTATGTTTTCAAAAGTCCCTTGGTTTTCCCAGTCTTTTCAGGGATGAGTATTATCTACAAACACTTGAAGTAATGACATCATAATCCCAGCTAAATGGTGTCCAATCTATCTCACCCTCTCCAATCAAACATATAAAGTAATGAAAACTTGTTGCCTGGGTACTGTCTCATAAGCCCCAGAAATGCAGATTTAAAAGTCATACTTTGGTAGCATTTATTAAGTTTGTATGATCTGCTATCCTAGAAGCTTTTAGAACAAACAATGAGTTATAGCTAAAACCAATGTGAGGGAGCAATAGATTCAAATTAGAAGAGATAAAATTAAATTTTCATGTATCATAAATGAAATATCCATTAGGGACTTCTTAGGTGACCTTCAGGTTCAGCAGATTCTGTATTAAAACTTCCACCCCGAAAGAGATGGGTGCAGGGCCTGGTGACATGCATTTTAGGTACTGCGGAAGAAAAGGCCCAGCCAGCTACAGTAAACAAATGTTAACTAGTTTTGGAGAAATGCTATTGACAGTAAAATTCTAATTTTACTCCAACTCCCAGAACAGATGTACCTCCTAGTCCATAGACTGCAATACTTAACTGCAGCTACTCAGCTGTGACCTTCAGCCCCAGGCTCACTGCAATAAAATTTTCATGCAACCATATGGAAGAATATTTTAATAGAGATTTACTGTCAGTAACTGTCCCAAAGGAGCAAATAAGGAAGCTGTAACATATTGCGTACAGTAAATCAAAGGGACTTCAATGGAAAAACGAAACCTCCCGGAGGCAAACATCTTTAAAATTACAGGCAACACTTTGTACAAATATGTGTACAAAGGACTAGATTTGCACTCAGTTAAGTAGCTCAAAATGGTTTCGATTTGCAGATATATTTATTTAGAATTTATTTATTGGATTTTATAAGTGGCAAGCACTTACCTGTCAGGGCTGAATGCGTATGTATCTCCCTTCCCTGGGGCAAAAAGGGAAGTGAAGGAGGATGACTTTAACTGAAAATCTTACCCAACCAGGGAACGTGGCAGGCAACATAAATTGCACCCTCTCTATAGCCAGGTTTACTTCAATTTATAGTGAGGTATTAACACCAAAGACAAAATATTCTCCTAGCCAGTACATTAACAGTACTGGATGAGTTAATTGAATGGTTGAAAATCCAGCTTAAACAATAATGAGGGAGACATGTAGATTAAAACTCCCAGCGGGGGCAGAATATGTTCAGAGTCCCTCCGTGCATCCTTGATTATATTTCACCCAACATTTTTGCATGTAAAAATGTCTTCTTAGATTGTGAAGCTATAACAGGGCAATTTTTGTCTAAATGGGTCTTGGGCTGGTTGGAATCAGTAAATCAGATCTCATTCTCATCTTCTCCTGACCCTGTGTTTATTTGGAGCCACGAGTCCACAGCAGAGGGCCATGGGTGAGCTGAGCAGCAAAAACAGTGCCTAAGCATGTCACCTGCTCCATGGCTCTGCACTTTAGTTCACTTAGTTACCATCACTGCACCATTTTCTCACTTGGCTTCAGCTCTAACTGTTAAGAGCCTTTCAGCTTCAGATATTTGTTTCCTGAGGGCAAACAAGCAGCCATCTCTCCCCCTCTACTCAACTGATGGAAACCCTAATGTGAGGGGCAGTAATTCAGAGATAAATAGACTGAACACTGGCCATGACAGTTCATATTTTATGGTGGAGAGAAGGCCTAAAACTTACAAAACTCATGTGTAGGAGGCATAGCTTGAATGCTTCATCCATGATACATAATGAACGAAGATGTCTTGGCATCAAACCGAAAATCAAAATATCCATGTGACTGTGAATAAGGGAATCGGATGATAAATCTTTATGGCTTGCTAAATGCCCGTGGGTTGTGGCATTTGACAAAGAGTGATAACAATAGAAGAATTGTCATATCTGATAAATGTGTCCTGGGCATTCCATTCTTCTGTTGAAATGATCCCATTACTATAAAACACAGGTAATACACCTGCACGTACAGATTCAAAACAGGTTAGGTTACTCACTAAAAGTAGATTATCTTGACTAATCAGAACCTGGCTGGAAACTTAATGCAATAATAAAAAGGCCTGAAATGTTAGTTCATGCTATCAGATTAATGTATAAATCATGTTACATGGCCAAAAACTAGCAAGTGAATCACCAGGTTTTTCAGTGTTTCAATTAATGTACTTTTTCACAGTTGGATATTTGTATTCTGTGAACCCTTTAACTATACTCTATTTTACATTGAAATTGAAATTGAAACTAGAAATGCCACTTGAAAAATGTTACTTTGGGGACACAAACATATGTATAATAGGTCTGCTTTGTACCTTTGAGAGAAAGGCTGATCTGATTCAGATAAATCTCCAGAGTCCTTGCATTATTTGGCCATGACCACTTTTAGAATCATTCTTTTTGACTTTTTAAGGAATAGAATGGGCATGGAAAGACAATTTTGGTCTGTATTTAATTTTGTGAGTTTACCAAGAAGGGTGAGTCATGTCTTACTTTATTGAGCCCATCTCTAAAACAAATGATGTCAGCATGCTTATTCACAAAGGGCTCAAGTTTTCCCTCTATTTCCTGGAAGACTCAATGGCCTAGGCTAGCTCCATACCCAAAGTTGTTTTTTGTTGTTGTTGTTGTTTTTTGTTGTAGTTTGTTTGTTTGTTTTTTTTTAGACAAAGTTTGGCTCTTGTTGCCCAGGCTGGAGTGTAGTGGTATGATCTTGGCTCACCACAACCTCCGCCTCTTGGGTTCAAGCAATTCTCCTGCCTTAGCCTCCTGAGTAGCTGGGATTAAAGCCATGTGCCACCACACTTGGCTAATTTTGTAATTTTAGTAGAGACAGGGTTTCTCCATGTTGGTCAGGCTGGTCTTGAATCCTCGACCTCAGCTGATTCGCCCACCTCGGCCTCCCAAAGTGCTGGGATTACAGGCATGAGAGCCCCCCACGCCTGGCCTACCCAAAGCTTTTGATAATCCTGGGCAGCACCACTCATCTCTCCACTCTTCAGCCCATTCTCCATTCTGGGTAAGTTGGTCTCCTTTCTGTCTTCCATAGGTTCTATTTTCAATTTTCTTATACCTTTGGGTCACTCGGCTCCAGAGTAGAATTGTTTTCCGCTCTTGACACCTCTCCAAACCTTAGCGATCCTTGAAGACATAGTTCAGAGCCCCAGGTACCCAAATAATTCCATCTAACCATTCTAGGCCCATCACTAATGCTAAAGGCCAAGTAGTTTTCCCCTGAATAGCTAATGTATCTTGAGAACACTGATAGTTTTTTAATAAATACCCATTGATAACTTATTTGTTGAATTTTTAACCTTCTCTTCATTTTCATTACTTTGCCATATACTTCAGACTTCCAAGAACATGGAAGAGTGTATTCTGAAGAAACTTTTATTTTTATTACTCCCACTGGAAGCATGCTAGAAAGTACTGTCTCCCTCAATTCCTTGGGACCCCCATCAGATACCAAAATCCATGGATGCTCAAATCCCTTATATGAAATGGTGTAGTATTTGCATATAAGCTATGCACATGCTCCTGTATGCTTTAAATCATCTCTAGATTAGGTATAATATCTAATGCAATTTAAATGCTATATATATAAATGGTAGTTATACTGTGTTGTTTAGAGAATAATGACAAGAACAAAAAGTCTGTACATGTTCAGTACACATGCAGTCATTGTAGGCCTAACTACATTTTCTTTCAGTGGTTGGTTGAATCTGCAGATGCAGAACGGAGTGTGTACTGTCCTCATTACTTATTGCAGTTTCCCACCTGTGGGAATCAGTTTACAAGCTACAAAAAACATGAGCAAAATGTAACAACACACCCAACCAACAAACAAAAGCTCCCAAGTTAAAAGTGACATACATCTAGAATGAGTAAAATAAACTGTTAATCAGAAAGGTACTCATGACAGATAGTGAACTCCTCACAGCTAGATGTTATCAAACAGATTTACTCAAAAATCTGGGAGAGGGGATTTCTGCAAAGAATGGGAGTTTGGGTTTAATAATCTGGGCTCCTATTATAAATTGTTTGAATTTAACCAATTATTAAAATGATTTTCGTAGTACGGGGAGGTGGGTATTTTTGTTTTTGTTTTGCCTTTTGTTTTTTAGAGACAGGATCTGGCTCTGTTGCCTAGGCTGGAGGGCAGTGGCATGATCTTGGCTGACTGCACTGAATGGATCATCCCACCTCAGCCTCTCAAGAGGTGGGACTACAGGTGCACACCACTAATTTTTTATATTTTATTTTATTTTTTTGTAAAGATAGGGTCTTACTATGTTTCCCAGGCTGGTCTTGAGCTCTTGGGCTCAAGTGATCCTCCTGCTTTGGCTTTCCAAAGTGTTGGAATTACAGGTGTGAGCTGCTGTGCCCAGCCAAGCTAGTTTTTTTTAAAAATATATATTCCAAATGCTTTAAATTTATAGCCAGAGTTAGAAGATTAATTCAAAGAAATATGAAAGTAACTTATTGTTAGTTGATTGCTTGATAAAAATTAAACTGATGGTTTTTTTGAACTGGCTTGAGTCTGTGGACACAGACACAGAGCACTTTGAAAATCAATCTCATTCTTAGAACACGCATCTATGATTTAATTAACCTGTATACTTAAATGGGATGGCTACAGTGCACATTTTAATAAACAAATATTTGTATGCCCATCAGTCTTGTCAATTTTCTTGTCTGTGATTTGTTAACCTTTGGTACATCAAGAGAAGCAGTGATTGTATTGCCGTCTAGGGAGTCCCAGGGAGCTCTACCACTGCAGGGGGCCCCTGCCAAGGACAGAAACTAGGCTGTCTTTTCAGGGGCCTGCTTTCAGACCATCAGAATTGATATTTCACAAGCAGGCACCAATACAGCAGTACTAACTATAAGCTGGCAGGCATCTGTTCTCATTGTTTGTTATCTAAATTTTGTTGATTGCTAAATATCTTGAATGATACTCCTCAACAATGTTTGCACACCACATGCTTGGGTTAAGTAAGCCAAACATCTAATAAGTGTAATTTATTTTTTATTTTAGTGTAATCTTTTGATCCATATCCAGAGAAACCATGAAATTTTGTGTTTTCATTATTTGTATTTCAGTGTGGTCAGCCTAAGAAGAAAATTTTGAAATGAAGGTAGAAAAGGTACTCACCTAAAAACTATTCAGATGTGTACACATTTCAATGTAATAGGTATGTTAGACTTTGTAAAAACTTCATTTGTAAGAATTTAGGAAAGTTTTAATTATAAGATCCTTAAAAATTAATGCCGTGCTGCCTTTTTCAAGTGAATAGAGGGAGATATTTTCTGGTTTATGAATGCCTTCTAAGCAAACTTACTTGTTGCTTATAAGTAAATAAATACTTTGAAAATGTTTGAAAGAAGTTTATTTACTTATGGTACGTTACTTTTGAAGTTATTTTTACTCTTCTAATTAGGGAGGCAACCTTTCTTCCCCCATAGGGAATAAAAAAGAAACTTCTACCTTACCTAAAAGAACACACATTTTTTAATCAGCAAAGTCTACATCAATATTTTATACATATCAAGAAATGTTTGGAGTACTTCAGAGTTATAATCTCAGAGACATATTGTGGTTAAATTGACTGTGTTGTGATAAAAATGTGATTCCTTTAGCTCTGAATTTTAACAGTGAATTTTTCATAAACTTGTTGACTGTTTTGCTGTATCTTCCTTTAGCCAGGAGCATACTTAACTGCCCCAAGGTGCTTTAGAGAGAAGAACATTGGATGGTAGACAGGAGATGGAGGATTTGGGGTCATTTCGATCTTTAGGCATTTAAGAAGCAGTGTCATCAAGAGCTGCACTCAGCCTCCTATGCTAGTCCACAGCAAGGGTGACCCTAATCATATCCATAAAAAGCCTGGGCCTCTTTTGAGGTAAGATATTGGATCAATCCATAAGAGCAATGGTATTATTATTAATATTCTTCCCCTTAATGTTATTATCATTATTTGAGATAATTACATGAGCTAAAATCACTCATGTACAACTCCCTTGTGTAGGGCAAGCAGACAATGAAAAGCATGAAATAGTTTGTCTGTAGTACGGTTTGAGCTTCTCTCCTTGTCCTCTCAGAGTTGGCTGCCTGAATCTTGTTTAGTGTGACTGATCATTCTAGAGGCTGGGGAAAGCATGGAGATAAAGTGTGGAGGTTATGATCAGGAATGAAAAGCCCTGTCAGATTGCAGGGTGAAATTGATCTTCAACAAGACCTCCCCCACATCCCCTACCTCCACTGTTTCACAACTTGTATTCCCAGAACATGAGTATCGAGATTTCATTTGCCTTGGAGCTCTTCCAGAAATTAACAGCGTTAAGAAGAACCATTCTATTAAGTCAGGATGGTGTCCAATAAAAGCAGTGAATGATTGGAAAATGGACTGTTTTAATGCTGTTCAGTAAAACCATCATGAATGTTCTTAATTATGCAATTCCATCCTTCCTGTGTAATTGGTTCATTCAACTTTTTTTCTCTCATGGCATAGAATAATCTGAATTAGGGGTAAGAGTCTTTTAATATTGTTATATTTGATTAATATTTGAAGATGATGAGGTGAAATATGTAAAAGTGTAGGATGATTTGGACTCCCCTAGACAACCAAAGAGCATAAAGGCTCATAGGACTGACAATAATGGAAAAATAATTATACTCTTCAGAGGCATCTAAGCTCTGCTCTCAAGAATAGAGCACTCTATTTTTTAAAACTTTAATCGTCTGGTTTTGAATCATTAATACAATCACATATTCAAAATACAGTCGTGTCACTTGACAGTGAGGATACCTTCTGAGAAATGTGTCATTAGGCAATTTCATCATTATGTGAACATCATAGCATGCAGTGATACAAACCTAGATGTTCTAGCCTACTACGTGCCTAGGCTATATGGTATAACCTATTGCTCTAGACTACAAATTTGTACAGCATGTTACTGGACAGAATATTTTAGGCAATTGTAATGCAATGGTAAGTGTGTTTATACCTAGACATATCTAAGAGAAAAGGTACAGTACAAATAAGGTATGAAAGATATTTTAAAATGGTACACCTGTGTGAGGCACTTAAAGTAAGTGGAGTTTGCAGGACTGGAAGTTGGATGAGTCAGTGGGTGATGGGTGCGTGAACGTGAAGGCCTAGAACGTGGCTGTAGAGTACTATAGAGTTTATAAACACTACACGTAGGCAACACTAAATTTATTTTAGAAAATTTATTTCTTCACTAATAGATCAACCTTAGCTTACTGTACCACCTTTTTTACTTTATAAACTTTAAAATTAAAAAAAAAATTTTGACCCTTTTGTAACAACACAGCTTAAAACACAAACACATTGTACAGCTGTATTAAAATATTTTTTCTATCCTTATTCCATAAACTTTTTCCTATTTAAAAAGTTTGTATTTTTTGCTTTCTAAACTTTCTTTGTTAAAAAGCAGACAGAGACACACACATTAGCCTAGACCTGCACAGAGTCAGAATCGTCAAGACGTACCTAGGTGATGAGAATTTTTCAGCTCCATTATAATCTTATGGGACCACCACCATATATGCCATCCATTATTGACCGGAACATCCCTATAGAGCACATGACTGACTTGTACAGTAAAAACTCAAGAGGTTCAAAAGGGTAAACAGTGAAAAATCTCCCTCTTTCCTGGCACTCAAAGCAATCAATATTATCAGCTGTGCATCATGCTCTCAGAGATGTTTTATGTACATTCAGGCAAATACATGTAAGCCTTCATTTGTTTTTCTCTTACTTGCGTGAAAGGCAGCATTCTCTACTAAAATTCTGTATTTGAGCACCTAGTTCAGGTAATGGGGATACAATGGAAAACAAAACCAAGTCCAGCCAGGAAGTTTCCATTTCCGTGGTAGGAAGCAGGCACCAAGCAAGCAATGAACAAGGCCGCTTCAGGTAGTGAGTGTGTGACTCTGACTGGCAGAGAATGGGGTGCTGGCTCACTGAGATGGGGTAGTCATGAAGGTTCACCAGGGAAGTAAGAATTTCAAAGAAAGAAGACACTTTTTCCCTCTTGTATTCATCTGGCTAAACATGTAGTTAAACTGAGCAGTTAACCTCCACACAGGCCCACAACACACACATGGAGACATGGGAGTCAAAGCACACTTCACCAACATGCCAACTCCTCATTGCAATTTGGTGACCAAAAATTTCAAATGCATGCTCACCACTGCTTGACCATGCTTGAAACCGTATGCTATACTCCCCTTGGATGCAAAAAGCTATAGATAATAGAGGCCCTAAGGAATTCATTCCCAGATACGATATTTCGTGAAATGTCTACCAAGAGGCTGGGACTATACCATTCACAGCTGCTTCTCATCTGTGCTCATTGCTCTGATCATGTAATTTGGTCCTTCTACAAAACCAGCAATTGAATATGGAGGATTAGATTATTCTCTTACTGTGGTCAGTATGCCAAGAAAATTGGAATGGCAAGGAGAGGATAGATTGCTAAAATAATGATTCTAAAGGATGGCGGTAAGACCAGTAGAAATTCACAGACCAGTGAAAGCATATTGGGATACAAAATTAAAAAAAAAATCTGTGCACTTTATTAGTCCATTTTCACACTGCTATGAAGAAATACCTAAGATTGGGTAATTTATGAAGGAAAGAGGTTTAATTGATTCACAGTTCAGCATTGCTGGGGAGGCCTCAGGAAACTTACAATCATGGTGGAAGACGAAGAAGCAGGTGTTTTCTAGATACACAATCATGTCATCTGCAAACAGGGACAATTTGACTTCCTCGTTTCCTAATTGAATACCCTTTATTTCCCTCTCCTGCCTGATTGCCCTGGCCAGAACTTCCAACACTATATTGAATAGGAGTGGTGAAAGAGGGCATCCCTGTCTTGTGCCAGTTTTCAAAAGGGAATGCTTCCAGTTTTTGCCCATTCAGTATGATATTGGCTGTGGGTTTGTCATAGATAGCTCTTATTATTTTGAGATACGTCCCATCAATACCTAATTTATTGAGAGTTTTTAGCATGAAACGTTGTTGAATTTTATCAAAGGCCTTTTCTGCATCTATTGAGATAATCATGTTGTTTTTGTCTTTGGTTCTGTTTATATGCTGGATTACATTTATTGATTTGCATATATTGAACCAGCCTTGCATCCCAGGGATGAAGCCCACTTGATCATGGTGGATAAGCTTTTTGATGTGCTGCTGGATTCAGTTTGCCAGTATTTTATTGAGGATTTTTGCATCGATGTTCATCAGGGATATTGGTCTAAAATTCTCTTTTTTGGTTGTGTCTCTGCCAGGCTTTGGTATCAGGACGATGCCGGTCTCATATAATGAGTTAGGGAAGATTCCCTCTTTTTCTATTGATTGGAATAGTTTCATAAGGAATGGTACCAGCTCCTCCTTGTACCTCTGGTAGAATTTGGCTGTGAATCCATGTGGTCCTGGACTTTTTTTGGTTGGTAAGCTATTAAATATTGCCTCAATTTCAGGGCCTGTTATTGGTCTATTCAGAGATTCAACTTCTTCCTGGTTTAGTCTTGGGAGGGTGTATGTGTCCAGGAATTTATCCATTTCTTCTAGATTTTCTAGTTTATTTGCATAGAAGTGTTTATACTATTCTCTGATGGTAGTTTGTTTTTCTGTGGGATCGGTGGTGATATCCCCTTTATCATTTTTTATTGCGTCTATTTGATTCTTCTCTCTTTTCTTCTTTATTAGTCTTGCTAGCAGTCTATCAATTTTGTTGATCTTTTCAAAAAAACCAGCTCCTGGATTCATTGATTTTTTGAAGGGTTTTTTGTGTCTCTATTTCCTTCAGTTCTGCTCTGATCTTAGTTATTTCTTGCCTTCTGCTAGCTTTTGAATGTGTTTGTTCTCGCTTCTCTAGTTTTTTTAATTGTGATGTTAGGGTGTCCATTTTAGATCTTTCCTGCTTTCTCTTGTGGGCATTTAGTGCTATAAATTTCCCTCTACACACTGCTTTGAATGTGTCCCAGAGGTTCTGGTATGTTGTGTCTTGGTTCTCATTGGTTTCAAAGAACATCTTTATTTCTGCCTTCATTTCGAAAACCCCATCGTCTCAGCCCAAAATCTCCTTAAGCTAATAAGCAACTTCAGCAAAGTCTCAGGATACAAAATCAATGTACAGAAATCACAGACATTTTTATACACCAATAACAGACAAACAAAGAGCCAAATCATGAGTGAACTCCGATTCACAATTGCTTCAAAGGGAATAAAATACCTAGGAATCCAACTTACAAGGGATGTGAAGGACCTCTTTAAGGAGAACTACAAACCACTGCTCAATAAAATAAAAGAGGATACAAACAAATGGAAGAACATTCCATGCTCATGGGTAGGAAGAATCAATATTGTGAAAATGGTCATACTGCCCAAGGTAATTTATAGATTCAATGCCATCCCCATCAAGCTACCAATGACTTTCTTCACAGAATTGGAAAAAACTACTTCAAAGTTCATAGGAAACCAAAAAAGAGCCTGCATTGCCAAGTCAATCCTAAGCCAAAAGAACAAAGCTGGAAGCATCACGCTACCTGACTTCAAACTATACTACAAGGCTACAGTAATCAAAACAGCATGGTACTGGTACCAAAACAGAGATATAGATCAATGGAACAGAACAGAGCCCTCAGAAATAATGCCGCATATCTACAACTATCTGATCTTTGACAAACCTGAGAGAAACAAGCAATGGGGAAAGGATTCCCTATTTAATAAATGGTGCTGGGAAAACTGGCTAGCCATATGTAGAAAGCTGAAACTGGATCCCTTCCTTACACCTTATACAAAAATTAATTCAAGATGGATTAAAGACTTAAACATTAGACCTCAAACCATAAAAACCCTAGAAGAAAACCTAGGCATTACCATTCAGGACGTAGGCATGGGCAAGGACTTCATGTCTAAAACACCAAAAGCAATGGCAACAAAAGCCAAAATTGACAAATGGGATCTAATTAAACTAAAGAGCTTCTGCACAGCAAAAGAAACTACCATCAGAGTGAACAGGCAACCTACAAAATGGGAGAAAATTTTCACAACCTACTCATCTGACAAAGGGCTAATATCCAGAATCTACAATGAACTCAAACAAATTTACAAGAAAAAACAAACAACCCCATCAAAAAGTGGGCAAAGGACGTAAACAGATACTTCTCAAAAGAAGACATTTATGCAGCCAAAAAACACATGAAAAAATGCTCACCATCACTGGCCATCAGAGAAATGCAAATCAAAACCACAATGAGATACCATCTCACACCAGTTAGAATGGCAATCATTAAAAAGTCAGGAAACAACAGGTGCTGGAGAGGATGTGGAGAAATAGGAACACTTTTACACTGTTGGTGGGACTGTAAACTAGTTCAACCATTGTGGAAGTCAGTGTGGTGATTCCTCAAGGATCTAGAACTAGAAATACCATTTGACCCAGCCATCCCATTACTGGGTATATACCCAAAGGATTATAAGTCATGCTGCTATAAAGACACATGCACACATATGTTTATTGCGGCACTATTCACAATAGCAAAGACTTGGAACCAACCCAAATGTCCAACAATGATAGACTGGATTAAGAAAATGTGGCACATATACACCATGGAATACTATGCAGCCATAAAAATGATGATTTCATGTCCTTTGTAGGGACATGGATGAAGCTGGAAACCATCATTCTCAGCAAACTATCACAAGGACAAAAAACCAAACACCGCATGTTCTCACTCATAGGTGGGAATTGAACAATGAGAATACATGGACACAGTAAGGGGAACATCACACACCTGGGCCTTTTGTGGGGTTGGGGGAGGGGGTAGGGGGGAGGGATAGCATTAGGAGATATACCTAATGTTAAATGATGAGTTAATGGGTGCAGCACTCCAACAAGGCACATGTATACATATGTAACAAACCTGCACGTTGTGCACATGTACCCTAAAATTTAAAGTATAATAAAAAAATAAAAATGAAACCAAAAAAAAAAAGAAGGAGGTGCTTTCTTCACAGGGTTGCAGGATGGAGTGAGTGCAAGCAGGGGAAATGCCAAATGCTTATAAAACCGTCAGATCTCGTGAGACTCACTTATGTCATGAGAAAATGATGGGGAAAACTGCTCCCCATGATCCAATTACGTCCACTTGGTCCTACCCTCGACACATGGGGATTATCATTCAAGGTAAGATTTGGGTGAGGACATGGAACCAAACTGTATCATGCACATTTAGACATTTTTAAAAAATCCTAACTTTCATCACCAAATATCTTGGATACTAACTATAACTGGTTATTGGACTAGTTTTTTTCAAATTTCTTCCAAATGTGTAGTAAAATCTAGAAATATCCCTAAAAGTCTATTTGCTGTACTTTCCTACATGTGTGTGTAAACATCAATTTCCATGTCTTGGAAATAATTGAGGAGTGTATGGGTTAGTTTAGAAATGTTGGTCACTTCTAAGACTGTCGAAATACATGCCACTTGAGGTTGGGTGTTATACCAGATGATGAAACTCTCCTTAAAGTAATACATTGTTTTATGGTACAAAACTTTCTTAAGATTTATATGGTAATTTTTATCCTCATTAAAGGCCTTAATTATCATCAAATTGTAAAATAGATGCAAAAGGGAAATAATATTAGGTTAATTTTGAAGGAATTCCTTCCCTCTTCTCCCCTACTACATGATATAGGAAGTTGCCCTCTGTATTGGTCTGTTTTCATGCTGCTGATAAGGACATACCCGAGACTGAGAAGAAAAAGGGGTTTAATTAGACTTACAGTTCCACGTGGCTGGGGAGGCCTCAGAATTATGACAGGGGGTGAAAGGCACTTCTTACTTGGCAGTGGCAAGAGAAAATGAGGAAGAAGAAAAAGTGGAAATCCCTGATAAACCCATCAGATCTTGTAAGATTTATTCATTATCATAAGAATAGCATGGGAAAGACTGGACCTCATGATTCAGTTACCTCCCCCTGGGTCCCTCCCACAACACGTGGGAATTCTGGGGGATACAATTCAAGTTGTGATTTGGGTGGGGACACAGCAAAACCATATCACTCTCTTTTATGGTCCCTTATCACATCTTATATACAATCCATCCTTCATATCCATGAGTTTTGCATCCATGGATTCCACCAGCTGTGGCTAGAAAATACTCGGGGGAAATAAAAGTGTATGCATTGAATATGTGCAGACTTTTTTTTTGCTCTGTAATCCCTAACAATACAGTATACCAAATTTTTATGTATTAATAGCATTTATATAGTATTAGGCATCGTAAGTAATCTAGACATGATTTAAAGGATATGGGAGGTATGTGTATATGCAATTACTACACCGTTTTATATAAGGGACTTGAGTATTTGCAGATTTTGGTCTCTGCAAGGGGATCCTAGAACCTATCCTGCATAGTGAGAGATGACTGTATTTATGTTTCTCATAGTAGACATGGAGGAAAGAAGTTCCTCCCCTCACCCCATGCCAACCAATTATTTGTGCTTTCTAGTTGTTTGGATCTTAGATATATGGAATTTCCCACCTCTAGTTAGCCTGCTCTGGAATAAAGCCGAAGTTCCTTGCACTGCTGTTACTGCTGTTAGACCTTTCTCAGCAGACCTCAGATATGAGCCCTTTCAGGTAAAAAGCAAGTGGACTTTTATTTCAGATCACTTTTATATCTATCATCAGATCTCACCCCCAGAAATCCCAATGGGGTGAGGCAGCTCAAACAGTTGTATTGATAGAGTGATGGAAGCACCAATACATTGGATGTCCAGTTCAGGGCTGCCCAGGATTAGAGACTGCCCTGAGGTCCCTGACGTGTAAGTTAGATGCCTTCCATGGAATGGGTCTCCTAGGAGCTGCGCTGGGAAAGTGAGCTCTAGAGAACTAGAAATTCCCCTGAAGTTGTGATGCAATGCCTACAGACTATATCTAATGTCAGAGGAATTCCAATTCTTTGTAAAAGAGGCAATGAGCATGGTAAACATCGAGTGTTACTCACTTCCCTTTTTTCATGAGAAAGGAATCTTCTCTTTTGGAGCCCTTTTCCTCCATCGGGGCCTGGGATGGTGGGTCGAAGGTCACCAAGATGGGTACTGGAGCTGACTTTGTATTTATGTTTCTATGCAGAGTGATTTGGTTTACTAGCATCTGTGGACACATTCTATCTCCTCAGTGCAACAATAGGTTCTTCTCTCCACTCCACACAACTAAGCTGGCCCAGGACAGATTCTAAAGTTAAAGATTTGTTTGCCAAATGAAGACAAAGTTCAGAAAATGCTTCAAGGTCTCTCCCTCTATCTCGTTGCTTTCTTTTGCCAAACTCCAGTTTACTCCCAAAGAGCACTGCAATTTCACTTATGGTTTGGATAGCAGTTGGGGCAGGTATACTGCTTTACATTCTTCAAATGCCAGAAAACAACATATCCGTTTCCTCTCAAAGGTTAAGCCTCCTTGGCTAGGGGTAGGGAGTTGTTTACAGAAGACTGGGTCAGATCATGCCTGCTGTGCAGTTACCTAAGTGAAGGGGGAACAGACGAGAAATTAGCCATCTCACAGTTTTACTGCCCAGGGGTGGAGAAAGGGAAGGCTGAATGTGGCTGCAGTTTGACAGAACACACAAATACAGAGAAACTTCTGGAAAGTTTTCTCACAGCTTTACCAGTACTTTTTCACTTGCCTGAGGTCATTTCCTGTTATCTTATAATCCGTTGTTTTCTAAGAGAAATTTCATAAAAGAAAGCCTTTTTTAATAGCCCAACTGAAGCTCCTGTGATGAAAACAATAAAATTCTCATTTGAAAGTGATTCTTTTTCCACTTCTAGGACAACCAGGGGAATAAAATCACACCATGTGCAGCAGCCCAGACCTTATTCTTGTCAAGACCAAGTTAAATTTGAAGGTTTAGAGGCTCAAAAGCGTCACAGTGGTTTCTAACCCCAGAAGGGTTGCTTCAGTGGGATTCTTTTGAAGTAAAATCTACATCTAGTTACAGGGGACACTTTCTGCCATCCACCAAATATTGACATTTCCTTGTAGCTTTCAGCATCTGTTCCACTTTCTTCTTCTGTCTTCAGGTTCTGCTTCTTTTCTTCACTATTCTCTGCAGGTTCTAGATAGTCCATGTTGTGCTATGTGTAATAGATTATTATTTTTGGTGGTGGAAAATGGGAAAAGACAGCAAGAAGACAGAGATTAAAATCTGGAGAGATAAATGAGTTTTCAAAAATTATCCTTAATATTCTATGACATGAAGGAAGAATATAATACTAAAAATGTGTTTTGAAGCCAACCTGTATTAGTTCGTTCTTGCACCGCTATAAAGAACTGCTGGAGACTGGGTAATTTATAAAGAAAGGAGGTTTAATTGATTCACAGTTCCACATGGCTGGGGAGGCCTCAGGGAACTTAGAATCATGGCAGAAGGGGAAGCAGGTACACCTTACATGATGGCAGGTGAGAGACAGAGTGTGTAAAGCCCAGGGGAAACTGCCATTAGTAAAACCATCAGATCTCATGAGAATTCCCTCAGTATCATGAGAACAGCATGGGGAAACTGCTCCCATGGTCCAATCACCTCCAACTAGGTCTCTCCCTCAACACCTGAGGATTACAATTCAAGTTGAGATTTGGGTGGGGACACAAAGCCTAACCATAGCACACCCCTCCTAGACAGACAGTAGAGTCTTGTTTTTATGTTTCAGCTCTGTGCATATGGGAAGCAGAATGAATTCATAGGAATGTGGCAATCCTGTACAGTTCCCTGGCCAATCTTACTGCTACATTGAGCTCTTCAGGTTTTAAAGAATCTCTTCATAAATTGGCAGCCATGGTTAGCTAAATGATTAAAAGGAGAAGAGAAATATTTAGCCTCCTGAGTTAGTTGGATATACGGTAGCAGACAAGTCACGTGAAGTTTTCTTACAGAATGCATGCCATGCTGCATATGGGGAAAGAATTTTCCCAACATCCCAGAGGTCCTGCTCAGGACTCTTCTAGAGCTGTAATTCTTTCTTTCCTTGTTTGGCCTCACAGGTGCTCCATTGACTCTAACTTACCCTCCCAGCCTTATCTGTGATGAAAGGTTCCAGATATTTCCCCTTTTACAAGGAATAACTTGTCATTTCCAAAAGATATTCTGTGTTCTTTTGCCTCAGTGTCTCTGCTCACCACTGGGAATGCTATTCCTCACCATCCTCCTTTCCTGGTCAAATTTGGATCCACTGTTCAATGGAAATGTTATCTTCAACTTGTGAAGCAGTCTGCAACCCTTCCAGATGGACATACCCCTTGCTCGTTGGTGACCCCAAGCCTTCCATGAACGTTGCTCTTTTGGTTTGTTAGGCTAAGGCTTGGAATGTGCATGACTGGCTCCGCAGGTGGTTTCCTGAGAGCAACTTCCATAGTAGCCTTACTCATCACTGTGTCTTCCAGTCTTCCTAGCACAGGGCCGTCTTGCTGCACACACTCCATGTATGTTTATTAAATTCACTGGAATGTGATAACATTGTTAATGATCACGTAGGAGTGTAAGAACAACATAATACAGAAATATGCTAAAAGAAGAAGAGGAAGCCTAAACACAGTGAGGTTCTTGGAAGACTCAAGGGATGTGCCAAGTGCCTCTACTGATAGAAAAATAGAAAGGAGAAAATGATGAGCTTTTGAAAAAAACAAGTGTGTTTTTTCTATCTTTCCAATGGGCTTGAAAATTGTTTTCTGTAGAGGAATCATTGGCTGGACTATCTGGATGAAAAGGATCCCCACCTCCATGATAACAGGATGTCCCATAGTGCCCACAAAAGGTGCAAGCACCCAGGTACCTGCTGGTGACAGTTGGATCGCCCATCATAGTAAGGACTTGAGAGGCCACCTTTGGTAGATTTCTTATTGAAAGGAAACTGCAGCATGAATGGAAGCACGAGGCAGCACACTCCCAGGCTTTTTAAGTACAGGAGTTAAGTAAATAATTTTACACACTGAGACAGGTCAACAATTTTCTGGAATTGATTATTTACTATAGATAAATATTTATGGAGCCACAAAAAGCACTGGGGTAACAACAGTGAAAAAGACAGATAGCGTTTCTTTCTCTGTCTTCCCTGGAACTCTGCTGTCTACCCTTGCCATTTTTCTGTTAATCAAACTTCCTATTATAAATCTGTGGTAAGAGAATTGTGTCTCAGATATTCCCAGAAATGTCAGGAAAGAAAATATGCCACCACCAACCAGCAGATAAAAAAATTAACCACCTGGGAAAATTAATAGAATTGTGCTTAAATGAAGGTGTTACATAAACAAACAAAACTATGAGTTCTGCCCCATTCTCAGAAAATTAGGTCTATATTTTTACATCTTTCTGAGTGCACCTGGGGGTGGAAGCGAGTAGGTTCCACCTCCAAGGCCGACTGGCTTCAAAGATCTCCTGCTGAGGGGGTTGGGTGGCACATCCATACTTTAATTCAGAGTATTCTCCGTCCCAAGCTCTCTGAGCTTGGGTGAGAAAGATGAGCCATCACTGTTTCTCACACTCTGATTTATTCCTTCACCTACAGAGACCTAGCTCAGTACCTTGCATATAGCAAATGCTCAATAAATATTGGCCATATTCATGATTAAGTAACAGCCATTTAATTGAGAAGCAGAAATGTGACACTTATAAATGTCCACATTTGTTGGGCACGGTTATAGGCAATACAGCCTCAGGAAAGAAGCCATAGGTCTTCAGAAACCTAACACTTTGGGAAAAGAGAAATTTCTGATCTATATTTTAGAATTTATATTTTAGAGTCCTGTTGCTCAAAGTGGGCCAACTATAGGATATCACTGTGTGATCAAAAATCAGAGGAGGTAGGGAAAGGACTTATATTGAAATGCACATGGATATAATGTAGTGTAAAATGCAAAATTCATAGGAAAACAAAACCTGACACTTCAGAGAAATTTTGCCTGCCTGTAGACCCACAGCTTTTGCAAAATGCTTTTTAAGGAGCATTTCCAGGAAATTATTGAGCAATGTCTAGTTCAGGCACAAAATTCATGCTGCTGGGGCAGCTCACAACTTGTTTTCTAGACTCATGGTTTGTTTTTCCGGGGAGAGGGGAGAGAAAATCTCCCTTTCCCCAGATCACGTGAAATCTTCCAAGGTTTCTAAAGTTTCCATCTTCAGTCTCTCTCATGCCAGCTCCATCAATACACATAGTGATAAATACAGACTTTTGAAGTTATTATCTGGATATTTCAGACCACAACCTCACCTTTCTAAATAATTTTTCTCATGCAAGAGCAAGATAAATCCTTGAGTTGCCATTTCATATGTGTCTGCCGATACTGACTCCAGGTTTCCAGAAGCCTAGGGAGGGTGGAGTGGGGTAGAGGGAGAGGAGGGTAATGTCTTACACAAAAGTAGTGAAACGCTTCTGTGAGCAGCGAGTTCAGGTTTACAAGAGTATCATTTCAAAGGGAAAGCCAGGATGCAAAGTGCATAATTTTGCAACTGGTTCTCTTCATCCTCCAGCATTATAGTTGCCTAGATGAGAATGCTTGTCTTCTTAAAATGCGTTCTCTGCCTTTAAGTTAGATGATGTGTTTTATAGAAGAGAAACAGAAAAGAAAATATCCATTTCTTTGTATTTAGCAAGGTTTCCTGGGTGGTATCTTTATGCTTCTCCTCTTTCCACATCAGACCCCCCAATCTTTCCCCTCTTTGATCTCACATACCACCATGATCAGGTTAGTTCAGCATATATTTTCAGTTACTAAAGTGTTTTAGATACCATATCAGGCACGATGGATTCAAAGATGAATGAAGCAACCCCTGTCCACTAGCAGCTATGTTCTCAGATGATTTCAACATAGTAGGTAAGTGCTAAGATAGAGGTAGGAACCTGGAGGGGTTTCCAAAACACAGCTACAAGCATCTGTCAAAAGATGGTGCTGTCATAATGCTTTCTCATACATTTTTCTTCTCGCCTATGTTGCCTTCAAATTCCTCGAAGACGGGATCTGTGTACTTGCTACTTCCCTATTTCTCTCCTAGATGATGTTCTCAAAAATGTTAATTGAAATGGTTCTAGATCCATGGTTTACAATGCTGTCACTTTAATATTGGTCTTTTGTGAAGTTCTTACAATTTAGACTCTGACAACACTAGGAGAAAGAGATACCCCCAAATTCAGGTTGGTTGGCAAATTCATTATCTGGCATTAATATTGTACCTCTCTGAAAGACCAAGGACATGTACTTGCTTCAGTAGTAACAAGAGCTCCGTGGGGGGCTTAATTTGGAAATACTGTTGACTGTCCATGACATGATGTTGCTCAAGTTGGGAAAAGTATGTGTGGTGTTCAATGTGTTCTTAACATTGCAGTCGATCAGAAAGGGGGCACAAGCACAATAGTTGCTGTTTAATGATGTATGAAGAAGCTTGGTAAAGTGCAGCGTTAAGAAAAGCTGAATCAGGTGCAGAACCAAGACCTGATAAAATATTGAGAGCTTTGTGGCCAAGGCCACATCTCCCAACTTGGAAAGTGATGAGCATCAAGTGCCATCACAGAGTACAGAAACTAAGGTAGATCCGTGGAGTCAGAGCAATGGACAGGAATGCTGCCTTTGGAAAAGGGAGTGACTGATGAGACAAATAAGGCTTTCACCTGTATATGTTCATAAAGCCTCTTACTATTCAGTCTATGTGTGGTTTATTTTTAAATCTCCTGTTTTGTCAATCTACTGAAGCAAACCTGCAAACTTAGAAAACAAACAAAGACTCTAGTCAACAAAAGTAACCTGTATTAGTTAGAGTTGCAAATGATAAGTAAGTCTTGGATCCTTTAAAGAAATGTCAACAGCAAAACTCCTATTACTATTATTGTTCTGCTTTTACAAATGCAGACTAGTAGTGGCAATATCTTTGCTTTAAAATGCTTAGTGTAATATGAGATACTCAACTTATCTGTATTGTTCTAATAGGTGGCTTATAATAAGCTGTGGGTTTAGAAAGGACAATGGATTTTATGTCCTCCCAGGAAGATTTTATTGAACTAAAGAAAAACTGTTACAAAATAATAAAAGTCTGTATCTCCTTGCTTACTAGAAGGAGTTTCAAGGTCTATTTCTTCATAATTTCTATCTAATCAATCATGTTTCTTGTCTTGGTGAATTACGGTCTTATGGATTGACATTTATGAGTATTTCTTGATAAGGCTAGAGGGTAAGTCCAAGACATAATATTATCCAGATCTTACATGAACATCTCTTCAACTTGTTCTGTTGCTTTGTGAAGACACCAAATTCAGTGAGGGACATAAATCCTATCCCTGAAACGCTTAAAGCAGGATTGGTGAAACAAGACATAACTATACTTAGAACACTGTTTAGAGAGATAGGGCAAGAAAGTAAAGGTTTTATTCTTTTTTTTTTTTCCAAATGAATTATACTGACAAGAAATAATACTAGTTTGGAAGGAAGGAGAGCTAACTTTATGTTATTCAGGAAAGTTGGTGGATGTGAAATTGGCAGTGGCTCTGAAGGAGCCTTTTGAAGGCAGAGAAGGAAACAGAAGGACCTATTACATGGAGATGAACCCCAGCAAATGAGCAGGGCAAGAGTGTCCAGATAGGCTGGGGCAATGGGAATAATACCTAAACTAGACTGGCTGGAGCAGATGATGTGCAGGTGTTGTAGGACTGTTTGTGACAGAGGCATGAAGTAAGGTAGATAGCGATCACTTTTCATGTTAGCCTAAGGAGTTAGCATTTTATCCAACATCCAAGGTATTATCTATTGCTAAAGTATTTCAAGATTGCCTTGGTCAATAATAACAGAATGTTTAAAAAATCTTTACCCCCAAAATTGAATGTTGACTCCTATTTCAAATATTTCTCTGTAAGGCAAATGGAACATTTGAATGTTTATACTTTTTGTCACTGTTTATACCAAGTGCATTTTTATTTATTTTATGTGGTTGATCTTTAAATAGTGCTGGGGTATATTGTCTAGCCCAATCTGTTGGCAGAGATGGAAAAATATCTGAATGCTTTTGTGACATGAAAATTTATTTGGGGACTTAAATAGAAATCTCAAGAGGAAAGCACATAGGATATTACTGATTTTATTTTTATTTTCTATTGCAACCGAGCATTAAGAAGGAATCAGTTAAAGCAAGAACTCTGATCATAAATTATTCTATGGAAGAGCCATTGTTAAAGTTCTGGCAGAGCTGAAAGGCTCCAAAATAGAGTATCCTTTGTGCATAAGACTCATAAATACAATGAACCAAATTCTCATCTTATTTTACTCTTCACTTATCCGCATGATGGTGTTTACTTTAGGTAAAGGGATATTTTATTTTACTGTTAATATCTGCATTGAGCCAAATTGTTGGGGCATGGTATGTTCGCAAGTAGCTGATGGGCATCAACCAATGTAGAGCATTAGTTAATCAAAGGGCTTGAGTTATTTCATCGTTAAAATTAATTGGAAGTTTTTCATCCTTGCCCCATGCATAAGGCAGCAAGGCATCTATGGTTGCATGGGCAACACTTGAAAGAAAGTCATAAGGGCTACACATACGGCAAATAGTAGACAGATTCAGCATGCCCAGGTTTTGCTGGTATTTGCCACCCAGGTCAGCATTTTGCATCTACCTGGATCTAAAGTATTTGACACTTGCTCATCGTGCAATAGTGATTTCAGAATTAAGATTGTTTACATGTTTCCCTTGGATGCCAGTGGAAGCTAAAAACAGTGGCTCATTTGTCGACTTGAAAATCCCAAACCATAAATCTGACAGCCATATTCTTTTTATTCCACTTTTCTTGCTAGTTTCTCTTCTCTCTCCCCTCTCCTCCACCTCCCTTCCTCTCACCTCTTTTCATCCCGTTGTTTTCTCCAGTCATCCACATCTCGTCCCTATTGTATACTCCACCTGAGAAAAGAGAGGATGTGTGCTGAAGCCTATTTTCTTTCCATTTTGGGAGTCAATTTTTTGCCTTTTGGTGTATAGCTGCTGAAAGGGAAGGTTGTAACTTGTTCTCTACCTATAGAAACTCTTGCATGAGGCAATTTTCACGTTCCTAAGGTGGCCACCTAATATTTTCTTGCCTCCTGATTCCATCTGAATCCATGGAAATTATAAGTCCGTATATTACTTGTACTTAAAGAAGGAGTGTTTGACCTCTACTGTCTTCCATAAAATATTTAGGCACCTAAATGCCTAAGCTACATTTGGATGCAGCCCACATGACTATAAACTCCTCAAGTTTCACTGAGTCCTATTTCCAGTGTTTTTACATCTTCTGCCAATCTTTGGGAGGATGCATTTTATAGCCTCCAGGTCAGCATGCATATTGCAGTGTTCGCTGGTTTCCAAATTGGCACAGGGAAAGTGAGAAAGCATTCGGTAACAACCTGCAAAACCTCTCCTAGCAATGTTTCTCCTTAACCTAGTGGTACCACATTTTTTTTTTTTTTTTTTTTTTTTGAGACGGAGTCTCGCTCTGTCGCCCAGGCTGGAGTGCAGTGGCGCGATCTCGGCTCACTGCAAGCTCCTGCTCCCAGGTTCACGCCATTCTCCTGCCTCAGCCTCCCGAGTAGGTGGGACTACAGGCGCCCACCACTACACCCGGCTAATTTTTTGTACTTTTAGTAGAGACAGGGTTTCACCGTGTTAGCCAGGATGGTCTCAATCTCCTGACCTCGTGATCCACCCGCCTCGGCCTCCCAAAGTGCTGGGATTATAGGCGTGAGCCACCGCGCCCGGCCGGTCCCACATGTTTTAAACCCAGATTTTAAAGTGCTGGTAAGGGTGGCTTGAGATCCACAGATGGTTCTCCAAACATGAGATCATCACACTTATAACTCTCTACCTCTTATTCCCATGTCATTTGCACAGCACTTTTGCAGACAGTACACACAGAGGGAGTTTTGAGAGGGTTCTTTGCTCCAGTGCATGAGACCTCATCTCCTGTCTCAGCCTCCCGAAGCCCCAGGACACATGCCCTTTGAGGATAATTCCAAGCCATAGTCTACACAGGCTTCTTTTCAGAAATTCCTTTTATCAATGAAATTAAATGTACTTGAGCAGCCTGGGTAACACAGTGAGATTCTGTCTCTACAAAAAAATAAAATAAAAGTTAGCTGGGCATAGATAGAAGTGCACACCTGTAGTCCTAATTACTTGGGTGGCTGAGGATTGTTTGAGTCCAGGAGTTCGAGGCTGCAGTGAGCTGTGATCATGTCACTGCACTCCAGCCTGAGTAAAAGAGTGAGAATCTATCTAAAACAAACAAACAACAAAAAAACCCATGAAGGACATGAGTTTTTCTTCCTCCTCAGTTCAATTTTAAACACATATTTTGAAACGTGTTCTATATGCTTTATTATAAGTTTGCTTACATGAAAAAAGACAAGTTTGGATCCTGTTGTTATGACTGACGGCTCTATCAGGAAGGTGCAAAAATTGTATTCGTATTTTACTTTCATAAAAAGAAAAATGGCAGGCCCTGGGCTAAGTGCTTTATTTATATTATTTCATTTATTTAACCCCCCTCCAATAACTTTATGGGTATCGTATTCTTTGATTTTTCATATTATGAAAGAGGAAACAAAAACCCAAGAAAGTTTAAGTGAGTTGTTCAAGGTCACACAGCTCATATTGGGAGGAGCAGAGTCCCAATCCTGCAGTTCTGATACACAAATGAGTATATAAAAAAGAAAGTCATTCCCTTTCTTCTGTACCATGGCAGCCTCCCTAATGCATAATTTGCTTTTTTACTCTTGTGTTTTAAATGTCTTAATCTCTGGATTGGATGCTTTCTCCTTTTTCTTTCTAAAGAAAAAAACGAAAAGAAAAGAAAGCATCTCTACTTTCTTGGCCTTCTACAAGCATGAAAAGCACTTAACTGCAGAGATGGGGAATATGGGATATTGGAAAGGTCAGAGGTGTTCACGAGGTCTCCTCTGTATTTTTACTCATGGACCTGGTAGGATGATGCAGTTCTCAGGCCTTCCTGAAAGCAAGAAGCTCTCTGGAGAATTGTTCCCTTCCCATAAATAAAAGCTGCTGTGAAAATTCAGGGACACTGAACATTGGAGGAAGGGTTAGACAGAAGCTGGCAAAGGTCCACACAGCACCAGATCCCACAGCAGCCCCTCTTTCCACCAGCACCCTGCCTGTCCTCTCCTCAGCCTTCTGGATCTTTCAGTGACGATTATCTTACTCTATTTTCTTTTTATTTATTTATTTATATATATATATATTTATTTATTTATTATTATACTTTAAGTTTTATGGTACATGTGCACAATGTGCAGGTTAGTTACATATGTATACATGTGCCATGCTGGTGTGCCACACCCATTAACTCATCATTTAGCATTAGGTATATCTCCTAATGCTATCCCTCCCCGCTACCCCCACCCCACAACAGTCCCCAGGGTGTGATGTTCCCCTTCCTGTGTCCATGTGTTCTCATTGTTCAATTCCCATCTACGAGTGAGAACGTGTGGTGTTTGGTTTTTTGTCCTTGGCGATAGTTTACTGAGAATGATGATTTCCAATTTCATCCATGTCCTTACAAAGGACATGAACTCATCCTTTTTTATGGCTGCATAGTATTCCATGGTGTATATGTGCCACATTTTCTTAATCCAGTCTATCATTGTTGGACATTTGGGTTGGTTCCAAGTCTTTGCTATAGTGAATAGCGCTGCAATAAACATACATGTGCATGTGTCTTTATAGCAGCATGATTTATAGTCCTTTGGGTATATACTCAGTAATGGGATGGCTGGGTCAAATGGTATTTCTAGTTCTAGATCCTTGAGGAATCGCCACACTGACTTCCACAATGGTTGAACTAGTTCACAGTCCCACCAACAGTGTAAAAGTGTTCCTATTTCTCCACATCCTCTCCAGCACCTGTTGTTTCCTGACTTTTTAATGATTGCCATTCTAACTGGTGTGAGATGGTATCTCATTGTGGTTTTGATTTGCATTTCTATGATGGCCAGTGATGATGAGCATTTTTTCATGTGTCTTTTGGCTGTATAAATGTCTTCTTTTGAGAAGTGTCTGTTCATATCCTTTGCCCACTTTTTGATGCGGTTGTTTGTTTTTTTCTTGTAAATTTGTTGGAGTTCATTGTAGATTCTGGATATTAGCCCTTTGTCAGATGAGTAGATTGTGAAAATTTTCTCCCATTTTATAGGTTGCCTGTTCACTCTGATGGTAGTTTCTTTTGCTGTGCAGAAGCTCTTTAGTTTAATGAGATCCCATTTGTCAATTTTGGCTTTTGTTGCCATTGCTTTTGGTGTTTTAGACATGAAGTCCTTGCCCATGCCTATGTCCTGAATGGTAATGCCTAGGTTTTCTTCTAGGGTTTTTATGGTTTGAGGTCTAACGTTTAAGTCTTTAATCCATCTTGAATTAATTTCTGTATAAGGTGTAAGGAAGGGATCCAGTTTCAGCTTTCTACATATGGCTAGGCAGTTTTCCCAGCACCATTTATTAAATAGAGAATCCTTTCCCCATTGCTTGTTTCTCTCAGGTTTGTCAAAGATAAGATAGTTGTAGATATGCGGCGTTATTTCTGAGGACTCTGTTCTGTTCCATTGATCTATATCTCTGTTTTGGTACCAGTACCATGCTTTTCTGGTTACTGTAGCCTTGTATTATAGTTTGAAGTCAGGTAGCATGATGCCTCCAGCTTTGTACTTTTGGCTTAGGATTGACTTGGCGATGCGGGCTCTTTTTTGGTTCCATATGAACTTTAAAGTAGTTTTTTCCAATTGTGTGAAGAAAGTCGTTGGTAGCTTGATGGGGATGGCATTGAATCTATAAATTACCTTGGGCAGTGTGACCATTTTCACGATATTGATTCTTCCTACCCATGAGCATGGAATGTTCTTCCTTTTGTTTGTATCCTCTTTTATTTCATTGAGCAGTGATTTATAGTTCTCCTTGAAGAGGTCCTTCACGTCCCTTGCAAGTTGGATTCCCAAGTATTTTATTCTCTTTGAAGCAATTGTGAATGGGAGTTCACTCATGATTTGGCTCTCTGTTTGTCTGTTATTGGTATATAAAAATGCTTGTGATTTTTGTACATTGATTTTGTATCCTGAGACTTTGCTGAAGTTGCTTATCAGCTTAAGGAAATTTTGGGCTGAGACAATGGGGTTTTCTAGATATACAATCATGTCGTCTGCAAACAGAGACAATTTGATTTCCTCTTTTCCTAATTGGATACCCTTTATTTCCTTCTCCTGCCTAATTGCCCTGGCCAGAACTTCCAACACTATGTTGAATAGGAGTGGTGAGAGAGGGCATCCCTGTCTCGTGCCAGTTTTCAAAGGGAATGCTTCCAGTTTTTGCCCATTCAGTATGATATTGGCTGTGGATTTGTCATAGATAGCTCTTATTATTTTGAGATACATCCCATCAATACCTAATTTATTGAGAGTTTTTAGCAGGAAGGGTTGTTGAATTTTGTCAAAGGCCTTTTCTGCATCTATTGAGATAATCATGTGGTTTTTGTCTTCGGTTCTGTTTATATGCTGGATTACATTTATTGATTTGTGTATATTGAACTAACCTTGCATCCCAGGGATGAAGCCCACTTGATCATGGTGGATAGGCTTTTTGATGTGCTGCTGGATTTGGTTTGCCAGTATTTTATTGAGGATTTTTGCATCAATGTTCATCAAGGATATTGGTCTAAAATTCTCTTTTTTTTGTTGTGTCTCTGCCCGGCTTTGGTATCAGGATGATGCTGGCCTCATAAAATGAGTTAGGGAGGATTCCCTCTTTTTCTATTGATTGGAATAGTTTCATAAGGAATGGTACCAGTTCCTCCTTGCACCTCTGGTAGAATTCGGCTGTGAATGCATCTGGTCCAAAGAAGGCCATTACGTAATGGTAAAGGGATCAATTCAACAAGAAGAGCTAACTATCCTAAATATATATGCACCCAATACAGGAGCATCCAGATTCATAAAGCAAGTCCTGAGTGACCTACAAAGAGACTTAGACTCCCACACAATAATAATGGGAGACTTTAACACCCCACTGTCAACATTAGACAGATCAATGAGACAGAAAGTTAACAAGGATACCCGGGAATTGAACTCAGCCCTGCACCAAGTGGACCTAATAGACATCTACAGAACTCTCCACCTCAAATCAACAGAATATACATTTTTTTCAGCACCACACCACACCTATTCCAAAATTGACCATGTAGTTGGAAGTAAAGCTCTCCTCAGCAAATGTAAAATGACAGAAATTATAACAAACTGTCTCTCAGACCACAGTGCAATCAAACTAGAACTCAGGATTAAGAAACTCACTCAAAACCACTCAACTATGTGGAAACTGAACAACCTCCTCCTGAATGACTACTGGGTACATAACAAAATGAAGGCAGAAATAAAGATGTTCTTTGAAACCAGCGAGAACAAAGACACAACGTACCAGAATCTCTGGGACACATTCACAGCAGTGTGTAGAGGGAAATTTATAGCACTAAATGCCCACAAGAGAAAGCAGGAAAGACCCAAAATTGACACCCTAACATCACAATGAAAAGAACTAGAAAAGTGAGAGCAAACACATTCAAAAGCTAGCAGAAGGCAAGAAATAACTAAAATCAGAGCAGAACTGAAGGAAATAGAGACACAAAAAACCCTTCAAAAAATTAATGAATCCAGGAGCTGGTTTTTTGAAAGGATCAACAAAATTGACAGACCGCTAGCAAGACTAATAAAGAAAAAAAGAGAGAAGAATCAAATAGATGCAATAGAAAATGATAAAGGGATATCACCACCGATCCCACAGAAATACAAACTACCATCAGAGAATACTACAAACACCTCTGTGCAAATAAACTAGAAAATCTAGAAGAAATGGATAAATTCCTCGACACACACACTCTCCCAAGACTAAACCAGGAAGAAGTTGAATCTTTGAATAGACCAATAATAAGATCTGAAATTGTGGCAATAATCAATAGCTTACCAACCAAAAAGAGTCCAGGATCTCATTCTATTTTCAAAAGAACACTGAGTGAAATAGTCCTGTTATCCCCATTTCATAGATGAGGAAACAGGTTTAGCCGGATAGCTAATTTTTCCATGGTTTTGGCAGTTACTAAGTAATAGAGCTGGTTCGGAAGGGGAGACCAACTGTGAGACCTGAGTGTCCTGGGGTGTGGAACTTTCGGTGCTAAACCTCTGACAGTCCCAGTACTCTGGGACCACTGATCATCCTAGAATGGGAACTGGTGGTGTCTAACTCCAACCCTTGTGCTTAACATCTTTATGGCACCATCCCATAAAATTTCCCCTTTAACTCAAAGTCACTGATAACATTCAATTTATGCAAAATAAGGACAAGCATCTGCCAGTTCTAGAAAGGTTCTTCGGTGATGGGTTTGTAAGTCCTTTTTCTACCCTTCTGCAAATCCTTTTCCTTCCTTCTGTGCCCATCTCTTCTCCCCAAATAGCTGGTAGCCATAGGTGCCTTGAGCGTCTTATTCATTGGAGCGCCTGGGAGTGTTGGAATTTGTTAAGAGGTCTTGGTGGGGTGCGGTGGCTCACGCCTGTAATGCCATCATTTTGGGAGGCGAGTGGATCACGAGGTCAGGAGATTGAGACCATCCTGGCCAACATGGTGAAATCACGTCTCTACTAAAATACAAAAAATTAGCTGGGCATGGTGGTGTGCTCCTGTAGTCCCAGCTACTTGGGAGGCTGAGGCAGGGGAATCGCTTGAACCCGAGAGGCGGAGGTTGCAGTGAGCCGAAATTGCACCACTGCACTCCTGCCTAGTGACAGAGCGAGACTCCATCTGAAAAAAAAAAAAAAAAAAAAAAAAAAAAAAAAAAGAGTTCTAGAGTGAAGAAGAGAAACCAAGCTGCCAGTAGGAATCATTTCTGTGTTAAATTTCTGCTAAATTGCTTAAGAAATCTCAGAAGAAAGGAACCCCAATCCATAAACCTCCAGTAATGTGCTGTGATTCCTCTTTTATAGTGCTAACTATATATTCTATTCCATATCTACATTTATACTCACAGTTTCACATGCCTTTTCTTAAAGAAGCACTCCAAAATTGGCTAAGCTTCAGGTCCAACAAGCTCAGATTTGCTTATGGATTTGGATTTGACCCTTTGTGGTTCCACCCAGGTCTCTCTGCCTGTCCTGAACAGGGCCTCAAATTATCTCTATCCATGCTACATGTATTCTCTCAATAGAAACTTCTGAACAATCCTTCAATACCTGCATATTTATTTATTTATTTATAAGTTATATACATAAGCTACATATGAAAATGTGCAAAAATTAAAATTTAAAAGATGAGATAAAGTTTTAAAAGATTTTAAAACTTCTAAGTATTGTTAAATAAACAGAAGTTTTAGTACTGTCTCCTCCATCCCACATGGGAATTCTTTGGTGTGTGCAACCAATTAGGAGACCATGTTAACCATTGTTTTTTGATCTGTGTTTTCTAGAACTGGGTATACAGTAACAATCCAGGGATTGTACAGACAAATATTAAATATTATGCCTTCTTGAGGGTGCAACTTTCCTTCCCTACCCTCAATTAAAAATTCTTTGAAGCAACCTTATTCATCTAACTGATAAACTTTATAATAAATAAATGTTACTAGATTGGGGTTTCACAATATATTTTTGAAAATAGGCTCTGCTATTAAAAATGTTTCAAATCCGTTTCTCTATTTATTACATTATACTCACTAGCTACCACTACAGAAATACCCGATGGACTCAGCCATTCTAAGGAGCTAATAGCCAATAATTACTTATGTAGCATCCCTTCAGAGGTATATGAATTTTAGCCAATATTTTTTGAAGATTTTCAGGAGTAACTGTAGGAATCACTAGAATGTTGGGATCAGTTAAGAGTATGGAGCAGAGAGTTTTTTGAGACAATGTCAAGATCTCACTTGGAGATACTTCTGGGGCACCCAACTATTGGTGAATTGGGCCAGGTTAGCATACTTCTCCTCCAGGGTCATCTCTTCTCAGATATAGCGAGCTGAGCTCAAATCCTTGCTTCGTACAGGCAGGAGGAGGTGACTGCTGAATTGGAAAGTTGGACCTCTGCATAAAGCTAAGAACTCAGGGTATAACTCCATCTCTTCCACTTACAAACAATATGTGCTTGGACAAGTCACTTTCTGGACTTCACGCCCTACAGCAGGAATCTCAGATCTCTCTTTGAAGCATAGGGGCTGGACAATGTCATCTTGAGCTCCTCTGCAACACTAAGGTCTGTGCTTTTATTACTACAGTGTTGCTGTATGCTGGAGAAGTCTGTGGATAGGGTTAATGCCTGAGTTATAACTCGCTTTGTATATGCCCATGTGGGGTTTTATGCCAGGTGGCTCCACCTTTAAATTTGGGTTTAATCTCATAAACAATTTCCTTTTTATTCAATGAATCCCTGATGCACATGTGTCTCTGAATAAGAATTTTTAAAGCCTTTCCCATGGGCAAGTTCTGGTCTGCCTGCCTAGCCCTGAATTAAATGAATAATTAGCCATACATAATGATCTGTATATTAATCTGTGAATCATAAGATTGAAAAACTCCTTGAGAGGCTTTGTATTTTCCTGCGTGTGTTCTTGCTTTCACATATAGGATTCCCATTATTTAGTCTGTGCTCTCTGTAGCTTTGGCTGTAAACACCCTCCCAGCTTGCAAGGGCAGCACTTAACTGCCATCATCTCCATAAAACCTTCCTGCATTTACCTGATCAGACCCAACGTCCTGCTATGCATAGGACCTCTTGTAGGCTGCTCATCCCCTTATCCCTTGGGGTGTCATTATTCTTGGACTTTGCTGCTCCTCCTCTACTATCACATGCCTTTGCTTATTGACATTTATGCACCCTTGCTGTTATTAATGCCCTTCCTTTCTCTTTTATCTCCTCCTACTTCTCCCATGTAAACAGGCATCTAACACCCCTCTTTTCTTAGAGTCTGAACTTCTTATGATCATTGTTAGGGACAAAGTAAATGTGTTATTCTTGAAATGCATCAGGGTGGTGTATTTTTCCTTATAAATTGATAGTGCATTTTACTAAAGGCCCCTTTAGTGTTCTGCCTGTATAAAAAGATTCTCATTCTGCCAAATAACCTCTTCTGAATCACTAAGCACCCACATACAAGCCATTCTTACCCTCAAACCAGGAAATCCAACCTCCTGTCCTGTACACAGGACATTTGACATGATGTGAGGTTGGAGATTAACTTCCACTAAGTAGATATTTTGAAGATGAATAATAAAAGGGATTACTGAAATCACTGACGCAGCTTCATGGCACTTTCTAGAGAGGCCCAGAAGGAAAGCCTGAGGACTGCCAGCTACCTAAGATGATAATTAGCTTACAAAGCGCAGGCGTTGGAAGGACCTCCCTGCGGCCCTTCCTCTCCTGTGCTTACAGAAAGGGAAGCTTGAGGAATGCTTCTGGAGGCTGGTATAGGCATCATTCTCCTTCCGTAGAGGCTTCATGGACGATCAAGCTACCGTGATACAAAGATCCCTGGTTCTGTTTATTTATCCACTTCATGGCCGGGGCAGCCAGCAGCAGAGGCTTGTGCCTGGTTATGAACTGTAGTCAAAGCAGGTACTTATTGTTTTAAATGAGCTCCACAGAAAGCAACAGAGGAGAATCATTTGATTCAAATCACGGCCCTTTTAAAATTTGCTTTATGTAATGGAATAGGCCTAATGTAGAATTGAAGCAGAAATTTTAGGGCCCAGTGGAGACCCAGTTTAGTATCAGCTGTCGTTTATTGAGCACCTACTATGTGCTAGGACTGTGCTAGACTCTCCAATATATAACAATTCCTCTGTAAAATGGAGGTTATAATGCCTATCCCCTAAAGGTTGCTGTAAGGATGAAGTGACTTATTTCACACAATATTTGGCACCTGGTTTGCCCTCATAAATAGCTTTGCCCTTGTTTCATCTTCACCAAAAGCTGGTGCAGTAACAGGCATCCAATCTAGGATGTCATTTGTCTCCTCAACTTGGAAACTTCAGGTCTCATGCATAGAAAATAATAACAGTGCTACTAAATTCATAACATGTTACAATTTACATAGTGCATTTGCATGTGTCCTCTTTAATATTCAAATCCTACATGAAGTAAGAATTCATTTCTCCATTTTAGAGATAAATATTTGGGATTGAGAGCTCTGCAATGACTTGTTCAAGGTCACACCATTAACCCAGGCCTCAAACCCATCAAAACTCCCTAGTGGAAGAGGCACTCACGAGAGAGCACGTTCTCTCATTGAAAACAGTGTTCTCAAGGTTATGACTGTAATGGCACCGCATTAGCCTCCTGCTCCTAATTTAAAATATCTTTCCCCTCACCCAGTGTGGTCCTGTAATCCTCCCACTAGGCTTACAGACTTGAGTTAAGGTATTGAGTTTCCAAAATGTCTTTGTAAACATAAAACTGTTGTAAAATATACAACTATTTCCCTCAGGCTGGGTAACATCCTAGGCCAGTGCAGCTCAAACATTTCCAAATAATGCATTCACATATATGTGACTGTATTCAGTTCTTGTGGCCATTGTAACAAATTGCTACAAACTTGATGGCTTAAAAACAACCTAAATTTACTATATTACAGTTCTGGCGGCCAGAAATCCTAAGTCAGTATGACTGAGCTGGGATCAAGGTGTCAGCAGGGCTGTGTTCCCTCTGAGGCTACAAGTGGGAACCTGTTCCTTGCCTCTTCCAGCTTCAGTGGCTGCCAGCATTCCTGGGCTTGCGGCCCAATTTCTGCCTCTATCTTCAGCTTGCCTTCTCCTCTTTTGTGTCTGTGTGTCTATTTCAAATCTTCCTACAGCACCTTTATAAGGATACATGTTGATTGTATTTAGGGTCTATCTAGATAACTCAGGAAAATCACCTCCTCTGAAGATCCTTAACTGAATTACATTTTTTGCCATATAAGGCAATATTCACTCCTTTGCTATATAAGGTGTTATTCACAGGTCTGGGAATTATAAAATGAATATATCCTTGAGGGCCACCATTCAGCCCACTCTAGTGACTTAAGGGAATGTCTCATTTGTAGAAGACTGTGATCATGGAAGCCAAAGCTTGGGCCATTCCTCAGAAGAGCAGTCCATTTTCTCAGTGCCTAGGTCCTTAGTCTTAAGTTGGACCTTTCTCATGTCGAACAATCCTGTTTAATGCCTGGCACCTTAGGTATGAGTGGTAAATATTACAGATTCTAAGATGTTATCTCCTCTTGAATACCTCTATCTACCCACCAACCTTCCCCAGTCTCCCACTACTTCCAAAAGATATTTTCTACCCATTCGTCAAGGCCCAACTACAATTCTTAATCACAAAGCTACTCCTGAGCTCCAGGATGTAGTACAAATAATTCCTTCCACTCATGAATTTCAATAGTATTGCATGTGTCTCTTTTACATAATTGTTTTATGACATACATCGCTTTTTACCTCGCATCATCCTAACACGTATACTTCATCTCTCTTCCTAAATTCTGAATTCTCTGACACTGAATCCATCTCTTACCAGGGCCACTACAATAGTTTTCTAATCTATCACCATCTTTCGCTTTTGCTTGCTTACAGTAAATTCTTCACACAGCAACCAGAGTGATCTCTTTATGATAAAAATCAGGTTACACTATTTCCCTACTTAAAAGATTTTGATGGCTTCCTGTCACTCTCAGAATACAATCCAAACTCCTTACTATGGCCTGTAAGAACGTGCAAGAGTTGTAAACTCTCCCTCAACCGACTGTATTAGTCAATTTTCAAGCTGCTGATAAAGACTTACCCCAAACTGGGTGATTTATAAAGAAAAAGAGGTTTAATGGACTCACAGTTCCACGTGGCTGAGGAAGCCTCACAATCATGGTGGAAGGTGAAAGGCACGTCTTACATGGCAGCAGGCAAGAGAGAATGAGAGCCAAGGGAAAGGGGAAACCCCTTATAAAACCAGCAGTTCTCATGAGACTTATTCACAATCGTGAGAACAGTATGGGGGAAACCACCCCATGATTCAATTATCTCCCACTGGGTCCCTTCCACAACACATGGGAATTATGGGCATTACAATTCAAGATGAGATTTGGGTTGGGTGGGGATACAGCCAAACTATATCACCAACCAACCCCACCTTCCACTACTTTCCCCTAGGACCCTGCCTTTTGGTAAACTTGAAGAAGCAGTGTCCTAGGAGACCTTCTACAACACAGAAATCCCCTGGGTAGACTCTTATCAAATGGCACCACTTCCCCTGGGCTTATGCAGCCTGTTCCAGAACACACACCTCCCTTGGCAGGTGGAGCCCAAGCTGGATCCAGCCCCCAGCTGAGTCATTGCCACTAAGTGCCTCTCTGTAGGCCACAACCTGCATTTCCTAGTGTCAATAGATTCCTTTCCCTGATTCTAAAGATGAATGTATGCAAGTAGAAAAGTTAAGCCATGTAATAAAGGGCAAAGGAGGAGGTATATAAGAGTGTTCATCACAACATTATTTGTAATGATGAAAAACTGCACGTGACCTAGTTATCAGTAGAGAAGTGATTGATTTATGTTAAATCCAGCTACAGAAAACTAAGCTGCTGTTATAAAGAATAAGGCAGTGGTTGCCTAGGGCTGGAAAGTTGGGGGGAAACGGGAAGTGACTGCTCATGGATGCAGGGTTTTCTTGGACAGTGGTGATGAAAATGTTCTAAGACCAATTGTAGTGACGATTACACAACTTTTCATATACAAAAAACATTGAATCACATACTTTCAATGGGTATGTGAATTATATCTCAATAAAGCTGTTAAAAAGAATATGATAGAATTAAATGAACCAATAAGGATAATCATGCCATTACTTTTTAAATAAAAACAAGTTATAGAAGGAACAATTTAAATATATATTTTCATTTTCAGAAAGCAAGGTAGATAAATATATGTACATGTGCACCTACATTAATGCATATATACACGTGTGTGTGTGTGAGAGAGAGAGACAGAGAGAGAGAAACAGAAATAGAGACAGAGAGAGGAAGAAATAAAAGTGCTTTCTTGAATAGTAAACTCTGGGCATTTGGAATGATGGAGGGGTTAAAAGGTGATTTTATTTTTCATTCCTCATCAATTACGAATAATTTTAGCTGCAAGTACTTACATACCATACAAATGGGAAACAAGGAGGAGTTAATTTTTCTCACAAGTAGACCTCTGCTTGCCTCAGTGTCAAGGCTTGATGCTATCAGGACTGGCATCTCTGGAATGCCCTTGGTTTTCCCTTATGCCTGTGAGATCAGTGATGGAGTGTTGGCTGCTGCTTCACTAGACAACAAAGTGAAGAGCCTTCTTAGGTTCCTGTGGACCCCCACACGTTTTCACTTTGCCTTACCACCAGAATTGTGTCACATGGTCACTCTAGTTGCAAGGAAAGCTGGGAAAGTGTTTTCCTTTTCCAGTCTGAAGAGGGAAGGTACTGTGGGAAGAAAGGGTGAAAATAAATGCTGGGTCAGCCAAACAACAGTATCTACCCCAAAGCACCACGCAGTGGTAGCCATTGCAGTTTTTCAAGAAGATTTCTTTTTCTTTCTTTTTTTTTTTTTTTGGTAGCTAAATAATAATAAAAACCTAAATCCTACCACCCAAAGTTAGGCACTGTTATTATTTTGGTTATATTGTAATATTTCTCTCTCTTCCTTCTCTGTTTTGTTTTTATTTTTGTTGAAATAGGTTCTTGCTCTGTCTCCCAGGCTCAACTACAGTGTTATGATTATAGCACAGTGCAACCTCCACCTCCTGGGCTTAAGCAATCCTCCCATCTCTGTTTCCCAAGTAGCTGGGACCACAGGTGCACACCACCACACCGAGCTAAATTTCTTTATTTTTCACTTTTTTTCTGGAGATGGGTTCTCCCTATATTGCCCACGCTGGTCTCCAACTCCTGGACTCAAGAGATCCTCTCACCTCAGCCTCCCAAAGTGCTGGGATTACAGACATGAACCACCATGCCCAGCCTTTTCTCTTTCTCTTTCTGTACATACATAGTCATGCATTGCTTAACAACAGGGATACATTCTGAGAAATGTAGTTAGGCAGTTTTGTCATTGTGTAAATATCATGGAATATAGTTACACAAACCTAGATGGTATAGCCCGCTATACACTTAAGCTATACGGTATGGCCTACTGCTTCTTTTTTTATTTATTTTATTTTATTTTTTATTTTATTATTATTCTACTTTAAGTTTTAGGGTACATGTGCACAATGTGCAGGTTAGTTATATATGTATACATGTGCCATGCTGGTGTGCTGCACCCATTAACTCGCCATTTAGCATTAGGTATATCTCCTAAAGCTATCCCTCCCCCTTCCCCCCACCGCACAACAGTCCCCAGAGTGTGATGTTCCCCTTCCTGTGTCCATGTGTTCTCATTGTTCAATTCCCATCTATGAGTGAGAATATGCAGAGTTTGGTTTTTTGTTCTTGCGAGAGTTTACTGAGAATGATGATTTCCAATTTCATCCATGTCCCTACAAAAGACATGAACTCATCATTTTTTATGGCTGCATAGTATTCCGTGGTGTATATGTGCCACATTTTCTTAATCCAGTCTATCATTGTTGGACATTTGGGTTGGTTCCAAGTCTTTGCTATTGTGAATAGTGCCACAATAAACACACATGTGCATGTGTCTTTATAGCAGCATGATTTATAGTCCTTTGGGTATATACCCAGTAATGGGATGGCTGGGTCAAATGGTATTTCTAGTTCTAGATCCTTGAGGAATCGCCACACTGACTTCCACAATGGTTGAACTGGTTTACAGTCCCACCAACAGTGTAAAAGTGTTCCTATTTCTCCACATCCTCTCCAGCACCTATTGTTTCCTGACTTTTTAATGATTGCCATTCTAACTGGTGTGAGATGGTGTCTCATTGTGGTTTTGATTTGCATTTCTCTGATGGCCAGTGATGGTGAGCATTTTTTCATGTGTTTTTTGGCTGCATAAATGTCTTCTTTTGAGAAGTATCTGTTCATGTCCTTTGCCCACTTTTTGATACAGTTGTTTGTTTTTTTCTTTTAAATTTGTTTGAGTTCATTGTAGATTCTGGATATTAGCCCTTTGTCAGATGAGTAGGTTGCGAAAATTTTCTCCCATTTTGTAGGTTGCCTGTTCACTCTGATGGTAGTTTCTTTTGCTGTGCAGAGGCTCTTTAGTTTAATGAGATCCCATTTGTCAATTTTGGCTTTTGTTGCCATTGCTTTTGGTGTTTTAGACATGAAGTCCTTGCCCATGCCTATGTCCTGAATGGTAATGCCTAGGTTTTCTTCTAGGGTTTTTATGGTTTGAGGTCTAATGTTTAAGTCTTTAATCCATCTTGAATTAATTTCTGTATAAGGTGTAAGGAAGGGATCCAGTTTCAGCTTTCTACATATGGCTAGGCAGTTTTCCCAGCACCATTTATTAAATAGAGAATCCTTTCCCCATTGCTTGTTTCTCTCAGGTTTGTCAAAGATAAGATAGTTGTAGATATGTGGCATTATTTCTGAGGGCTCTGTTCTGTTCCATTGATCTATATCTCTGTTTTGGTACCAGTACCATGCTGTTTTGGTTACTGTAGCCTTGTAGTATAGTTTGAAGTCAGGTAGCGTGATGCCTCCAGCTTTGTACTTTTGGCTTAGGATTGACTGGGCGATGCGGGCTCTTTTTTGGTTCCATATGAACTTTAAAGTAGTTTTTTCCAATTCTGTGAAGAAAGTCATTGGTAGCTTGATGGGGGGGGGATGGCATTGAATCTTTAAATTACCTTGGGCAGTATGGACATTTTCATGATATTGATTCTTCCTACCCATGAGCATGGAATGTTCTTCCATTTGTTTTTATCCTCTTTTATTTCATTGAGCAGTGGTTTGTGGTTCTCCTTGAAGAGGTCCTTCATGTCCCTTGTAAGTTGGATTCCTAGGTATTTTATTCTCTTTGAAGCAATTGTGAATGGGAGTTCACTCATGATTTGGCTCTCTGTTTGTCTGTTATTGATGTATAAGAATGCTTGTGATTTTTGTACATTGATTTTGTATCCTGAGACTTTGCTGAAGTTGCTTATCAGCTTAAGGAGATTTTGGGCTGAGACAGTGGGGTTTTCTAGATATACAATCATGTCATCTGCAAACAGGGACAATTTGACTTCCTCTTTTCCTAATTGAATACCCTTTATTTCCTTCTCCTGCCTAATTGCCCTGGCCAGAACTTCCAATACTATGTTGAATAGGAGTGGTGAGAGAGGGCATCCCTCTCTCTTGTCTTGTGCCAGTTTTCAAAGGGAATGCTTCCAGTTTTTGCCCATTCAGTATGATATTGGCTGTGGGCTTGTCGTAGATAGCTCTTATTATTTTGAGATACGTCCCATCAATACCTAATTTATTGAGAGTTTTTAGCATGAAGGGTTGTTGAATTTTGTCAAAGGCCTTTTCTGCATCTATTGAGATAATCATGTGGTTTTTGTCTTTGGTTCTGTTTATATGCTGGATTACATTTATTGATTTGCGTATATTGAACCAGCCTTGCATCCCAGGGATGAAGCCCACTTGATCATGGTGGATAAGCTTTTTGATGTGCTGCTGGATTCGGTTTGCCAGTATTTTATTGAGGATTTTTGCATCAATGTTCATCAAGGATATTGGTCTAAAATTCTCTTTTTTTGTTGTGTCTCTGCCCGGCTTTGGTATCAGGATGATGCCGGCCTCATAAATTGAGTTAGGGAGGATTCCTCTTTTTCTATTGATTGGAATAGTTTCAGAAGGAGTGGTACCAGTTCCTCTTTGTACCTCTGGTAGAATTCGGCTGTGAATCCATCTGGTCCTGGACTCTTTTTGGTTGGTAAACTATTGATTATTGCCACAATTTCAGAGCCTGTTATTGATCTATTCAGAGATTCAACTTCTTCCTACTTTAGTCTTGGGAGGGTGTATGTGTCGAGGAATTTATCCATTTCTTCTAGATTTTCTAGTTTATTTGCAAAGAGGTGTTTGTGGTATTCTCTGATGGTAGTTTGTATTTCTGTGGGATCGGTGGTGATATCCCCTTTATCATTTTTTATTGCATCTATTTGATTCTTCTCTCTTTTCTTCTTTATTAGTCTTGCTAGCGGTCTATCAATTTTGTTGATCCTTTCAAAAAACCAGCTCTTGGATTCATTAATTTTTTGAAGGGTTTTTTGTGTCTCTATTTCCTTCAGTTCTGCTCTGATTTTAGTTATTTCTTGCCTTCTGCTAGCTTTTGAATGTGTTTGCTCTCGCTTTTCTTGTTCTTTTAATTGTGATGTTAGGGTGTCAATTTTGGATCTTTCCTGCTTTCTCTTGTGGGCATTTAGTGCTATAAATTTCCCTCTACACACTGCTGTGAATGTGTCCCAGAGATTCTGGTACGTTGTGTCTTTGTTCTCGCTGGTTTCAAAGAACATCTTTATTTCTGCCTTCATTTCGTTATGTACCCAGTAGTCATTCAGGAGCAGGTTGTTCAGTTTCCATGTAGTTGAGTGGTTTTGAGTGAGTTTCTTAATCCTGAGTTCTAGTTTGATTGCACTGTGGTCTGAGAGACAGTTTGTTATAATTTCTGTTGTTTTACATTTGCTGAGGAGAGCTTTACTTCCAACTGCACAGTCAATTTTGGAATAGGTGTGGTGTGGTGCTGAAAAAAATGTATATTCTGTTGATCTGGTGTGGAGAGTTGTGTAGATGTCTATTAGGTCCACTTGGTGCAGGGCTGAGTTCAATTCCTGGATGTCCTTGTTAACTTTCTGTCTCGTTGATCTGTCTAATGTTGACAGTGGGGTGTTAAAGTCTCCCATTATTATTGTGTGGGAGTCTAAGTCTCTTTGTAGGTCACTCAGGACTTGCTTTATGAATCTGGATGCTCCTGTATTGGGTGCATATATATTTAGGATAGTTAGCTCTTCTTGTTGAATTGATCCCTTTACCATTATGTAATGGCCTTCTTTGTCTCTTTTGATCTTTGTTGGTTTAAAGTCTGTTTTATCAGAGACTAGGATTTCAACCCCTGCCTTTTTTTGTTTTCTATTTGCTTGGTAGATCTTCCTCCATCCTTTTATTTTGAGCCTATGTGTGTCTCTGCACGTGAGATGGGTTTCCCGAATACAGCACACTGATGGGTCTTGACTCTTTATCCAATTTGCCAGTCTGTGTCTTTTAATTGGAGCATTTAGTCCATTTACATTTAAAGTTAATATTGTTATGTGTGAATTTGATCCTGTCATTATGATGTTAGCTGGTTATTTTGCTCATTAGTTGATGCAGTTTCTTCCTAGCCTCGATCGTCTTTACAATTTGGCATGATTTTGCAGTGGCTGGTAACAGTTGTTCCTTTCCATGTTTAGTGCTTCCTTCAGGAGCTCTTTTAGGGCAGGCCTGGTGGTGACAAAATGAGCATTTGCTTGTCTGTAAAGTATTTAATTTCTCCTTCACTTATGAAGCTTAGTTTGGCTGGATATGAAATTCTGTGTTGAAAATTCTTTTCTTTAAGAATGTTGAATATTGGCCCCGCTCTCTTCTGGCTTGTAGAGTTTCTGCTGAGAGATCAGCTGTTAGTCTGATGGGCTTCCCTTTGTGGGTAACCCGACCTTTCTCTCTGGCTGCCCTTAACATTTTTTCCTTCATTTCAACTTTGGTGAATCTGACAATTATGTGTCTTGGAGTTGCTCTTCTCGAGGAGTATCTTTATGGCATTCTCTGTATTTCCTGAATCTGAATGTTGGCCTGCCTTGCTAGATTGGGGAAGTTCTCCTGGATAATATGCTGAAGAGTGTTTTCCAACTTGGTTCCATTCTCCCCATCACTTTCAGGTACACCAATCACATGTAGATTTGGTCTTTTCACATAGTCCCATATTTCTTGGAGGCTTTGTTTGTTTCTTTCTAGTCTTTTTTCTCTAAACTTCCCTTCTCGCTTCATTTCATTCATTTCATCTTCCATCACTGATACCCTTTCTTCCAGTTGATCGCATCGGCTCCTGAGGCTTCTACATTCTTCACGTAGTTCTCGAGCCTTGGCTTTCAGCTCCATCAGCTCCTTTAAGCACTTCTCTGTATTGGTTATTCTAGTTATACATTTGTCTAAATTTTTTTCAAAGTTTTCAACTTCTTTGTCTTTGGTTTGAATTTCCTCCTGTAGCTCGGAGTAGTTTGATCATCTGAAGCCTTCTTCTCTTAACTCGTCAAAGTCATTCTCTGTCCAGCTTTGTTCCGTTGCTGGTGAGGAGCTGCATTCCTTTGGAGGAGGAGAGGTACTCTGCTTTTTAGAGTTTCCAGTTTTTCTGCTCTGTTTTTTCCCCATCTTTGTGGTTTTATCTACTTTTGGTCTTTGATGATGGTGATGTACAGATGGGTTTTTGCTGTGGATGTCCTTTCTCTTTGTTAGTTTTCCTTCTAACAGACAGGACCCTCAGCTGCAGGTCCGTTGGAGTTTGCTAGAGGTCCACTCCAGACCCTGTTTCCCTGGGTACCAGCAGCGGTGGCTGCAGAACAGTGGATTTTCATGAACCGCGAATGCTGCTGTCTGATCGTTCCTCTGGAAGTTTTGTCTCAGAGGAGTACCCGGCCGTGTGAGGTGTCAGTCTGCCCCTACTGGGGTGTGCCTCCCAGTTAGGCTGCTCGGAGATCAGGGGTCAGGGACCCACTTGAGGAGGCAGTCTGCCCGTTCTCAGATCTCCAGCTGTGTGCTGGGAGAACCACTGCTCTCTTCAATGCTGTCAGACAGGGACATTTAAGTCTGCAGAGTTTACTGCTGTCTTTTTGTTTGTCTGTGCCCTGCCCCCGGAGGTGGAGCCTACAGAGGCAGGCAGGCCTCCTTGAGCTGTGGTGGGCTCCACCCAGTTGGAGCTTCCCGGCTGCTTCGTTTACCTAAGCAAGCCCGGGCAATGGCAGGCGCCCCTCCCCCAGCCTCGCTGCCGCCTTGCAGTTTGATCTCAGACTGCTGTGCTAGCAATCAGCGAGACTCCATGCGAGTAGGACCCTCTGAGCCAGGTGCGGTATATAATCTCCTGGTGCGCCGTTTTTTAAGTCCCTCGGAAAAGCGCAGTATTAGGGTGGGAGTGACCGGATTTTCCAGGTGCTGTCTGTCACCCCTTTCTTTGACTAGGAAAGGGAACTCCCTGACCTCTTGCACTTCCTGAGTGAGGCAATGCCTCGCCCTCCTTCGGCTCGTGCATGGTGCTCTGCACCCACTGTCCTGCGCCCACTGTCCGGCACTCCCTAGTGAGATGAACCCGGTACCTCAGATGGAAATGCAGAAATCACCCGTCTTCTGGGTGGCTCATGCTGGGAGCTGTAGACTGGAGCTGTTCCTATTCAGCCATCTTGGCTCCCCCGGGGCCTACTGCTTCTAGGCTACAAACCTGTAGGGCATGTTACCATATGGAATACTGTAGCCAATTGTTACTATTGTAACACAATAGTAAATATTTGTTTTTCTGAACATGTCTAAACAGAGAAAACTACAGTAAAAATATGGTATTATACAGTAAACTTACAGGACTACTGTCCTATATGTGGGCTTCCATTGACCGTTATGCAGTACCTAACTGTATACATATGTGTTTATATATGCAGAGGTGCATATAGGCATGCCTTGGAGATATTGTGGGTTCAGTTCCAGACCTTCCCAATAAAGTGAATACCACAATCAAGTGAGTCATATGAAGTTCTTGGTTTCTCAGTGCATACAAAAGTTATTTACCATAGACAATTAAGACAATTAAGTATGCACTAGAATGATGTCTAAAAATGGACATACTTAATTTAAAAATACTTTATTGCTAAAAAAATGTTGATGATCTTCTGAGCCTTCAGCAAGTCATAATCTTTTTGCTGGTGAGAGGTCTTTCCTTGATGTTAATGGCTGCTGATTAATCAGTTTAGTGGTTGCTGAAGGTTGGGGTGGCCATGGCAATTTCTTAAAATAATTCAACAGTCAAGTTTGCCATATCTATGGACTCTTCCTTTCATGAAAGATTTCTCTGTACCATTCAATGTTGTTTGATCACATTTTATGCACATTAGAACTTCTTTCCAAATTGGGGATAATCCTCTGAAACACTGCTGCTCCTTTATCAACTAAGTTTATGAAATATCCTAAATCTGTTGTTGCCATTTCAACAATGATTACAGCATCTTCAGCAGTAGGTTCCACCTCAAGAAACTGCTCTTTTTGGTCATCCATAAGAGACAACTCCTCATCTGTTAAAGTTTTATCATGAGATTGCAGCAATTCAGGGACATCTTCAGGCTCCACTTCTAATTCTAGTTCTCTTGCCATTTCTACCACATCTATAGTTACTTCCTCCACTGATGTCTCAAACTCCTCATAGTCATCACTGGGGGTTGGAATCAACTTCTTCCAAATTCCTTTTAATGTGGATATTTTGACCTTTCATGAATCACTAATGTTCTTAATGACACCTAAAACAGTGAGTCCTTTCTAAAAGGCTTTCAATTTACCTTGCTCAGATCCAGCAGAGAAATCACTATATATGGCAACTATAACCATGCAAAATACATTTCTTAAATAATAAGAGTTGAAAGTCAAAATTACTCCTTGATCCATAGGCTGCAGAATGGATGTTGTTAGCAGGCGTGAAAACAATGTTCAGCTCCCTGTACAGCTCCATCAGAGCTCTTGGGTGACTAGCTGCATTGTCAATGAGCAGTACTATTTTAAAAGGAATTTTTTTTCCTGAGCAGTAGGTCTCAACAGTGGGCTTAAAATATTTATTAAACCATGCTATAAAAAGATGGGCAATCATCAAGACTTGTTGTTCCATTTATAGAGCAAAGGAAGAGTAGATTTAGCATAGTTCTTAAGAGCCCTGGAATTTTCAGAATGGTCAATAATCATTGGCTCCAATTGAAAGTCACTAGATGCCTTAGTCCCTACCAAGGAAGTCAGTCTGTCCTTTGAAGCTTTGAAGCCAGGCATTCTAGCTTGAGAGTCCATGATGACATCCTCTCCCAGTATAAGGCTGTTTTATCTGCATTGAGTATTTGTTGCTTAATGTAGTCACTATCATCAATGATCTTAGCTAGATCTTCTGGATAACTTGGCTGCAGCTTCTCCATCTGCACTTGCTGCTTCATCTTGTACTTTTATGTTATGGACATGGCTTTTTTTTTTAAGCCTCCTGAAGAAATCTCTGCTTGCTTCAGACTTTCTTCTGCAGCTTCCTCACCTCTCTCAGCCTTCATATAATCGAAGACAGTTAGGGTCTTGCTCTAGGTTAGGCTTTGGCTTAAGAGAATGTTGTGGCTGGTTTGATCTTCTACCCAAACCATTAAACTTTCTCCATAACAGCAATAAGTCTGTTTATCCCTCTTATTCTTTGTATGTTCACTGGAATAACACTTTTAATTTTCTGGAAAAACTTTTCCTTTGCATTCACAACTCAGCTAACTGGCCCAAGAGGCCTTGCTTTCAGCCTGTCTTGGATTTCCACATGCCTTCCTCACTAAGCTTAATCATTTCTAGCTTTTGATTTCAAGTGAAGGCATGAGATTCTTCCTTTCACTGGAACACTCAGAGGCCGTTGTAGGGTTATTAACTGGTCTAATTTCAATGTTGCTATGTCTCAGGGTATAGGGACGCCCAAGGGGAAGGAGAAAGGAGGGAATGGCTGATCAGTGGAGCAATCAGAACACACAGAACATTCATCAGATAAGTTTGCCGTCTTATGTGAGCACTGTTCATGGCCCCCCAAAACAATTAAAATAGTAACATCAATGATTACAGATTACAGATTACCAAAACATATATAATAATAACAAAGTTTGAAATATTACGAGAATTACCAAAGTGTGACACAGAGACACAAAGTGAGCATTGCTGTTGTAAAAATGCTGCCAGCAGATGTGGTTGACGCAGGGTTGCTATGAAACTACAATTTGTAAAAGATGGAATATTTGTGAAGCACAATAAAGTGAGGCCCAAGCAAAGTATACCTGTGTGTAACCTTATTTAAATGGAATCACACTCTGCTTCTTTTCTAATCTGCTGTTTTTCACTAAAAAAAAAAAAAAAAAAAAAAAAAAAAAAAAAAAAAACCCGTGTCAATGAATATGGATAACATCAGCCTTTTAATCACTGCATTTCTATTTCATCATTTTAATTTAAGCAATTCTCTATTTGCAGACATTCATATTGTTTCCAATTTTTCATTAACTTAAACAGTACTGCAGTGAACATCTTTATTTTGGCACTATAATAAAATAGCATGTGTCTCTTTGGATACCCTCACATTGCTAGTCAAACGTAGGAAAAAAAATTGACATGAGAGGTGCTTACAGTGATCAAAATAATAAATAAAATCAGGATTTCTCTTGCTCTTTTCCCATGAATATTTTTTCTCTTTCTCAAAACAACAAAGAACATCTAAATAAAAATGTCTCAAAAGGATTCCCTTTAAATAAAGGAAAAGCTGAAACCATGAATTCAAAAGAGATTCTAGAGCAAAGAAGCTCTCCTTCCTGATACTTGTTTCCTGGATTTAAAAATAAAAGTCCATTTCTTTAGTTGTTTTAAAAGGGAGAACTGCTATGATATTTATACTGAAAAGGAAAGATTACATTAAGGGCTGACACAAATTGACAAAAGCCAGAAGATTCAAACTGAACACTATCCCTCTATCCCTAACTCAGGCATTTTAAAGCAAAAAATAATTTTAACAAAACGACTGTGCTCCATTAAAAGATTTAGTGGTGATTCAGTAGGACAGCTAAAAACACATTTAGCATTACATGCTTCCATGATAGGTACTGAAAATATTTTAAAGAATACATTAAAAGATCATAATGGGAGAGACTTCGCTAAATTAATGACTGGGAAGAATATGATTCTGGTAAATCTGCCACATACAACAGTCCAGCATCTGCAAAGGCAGATGAGAGGAAGACATAAAACAACCTTGTAAGAAACCTGCACAAAAGTGTCTGCATTTTACTGTCCATAAATATCTGGAAGTTGGGGAGAGGTAGGAGTGGATAGACTGTAAATAATCTGTGTGCGTGCTTATACTAATTACTGTTAAGGACAACACAACCCATTTATTCTCCAAGTGAGCCATTCTGAATAATCATTCATATTTGGATTTGCTCTCATCCAATGTCCAGTCTTTGCCAGTTGCCTTCTAGATCTAGATCATTTGTAAGGGACCTATTCCACCTTACCGTGCTTTTCCTCTTCAAAATCTTTACCACCTTCCATTGCTTCTCTCCTCCACTCATACCAAACCCCCTACCTGTGCCCAGAGCTCAAAACCACAAGTTCTTTTCTGGAATCCTCTCAAGACAACAGAGTTAAAAGAGTTAGTGGAAGAGCCCTCTACTCAGACATGATGAGACCACTTGTTAATCAGTTAATCCAAAGTTTGTTCAAGTGGGGAATGATTTAAAATGATATTACACTTAAACATTTATTTTAATGCACATCCATTTTGCAGCTGTTGATGCAGGGGTGAGGGTCCTTCCTCCTGTCTGGGTCCTCTGGAATTCCACAGCATCTTTCTTATATAAACCATATCCATAATATATTTCTACAATTTCCAGTTTGGAAATTTCTGTGAAAAAAATATAATGATACTTGCAAAGCACTTTGACTGCCAAAAGAATGTCCACATTGTTTTGCAGCTTTTTCTAATTTTTCACAGTTGTCTGGCCCACCCCATTTCAACAACCTACTTTTTTTTTTTTTTTTTAACAATCCTACTTTAAACAAAAATCAACTATATTAAGTATTTCAATGTGCTTGGCTAAATTTTCATAGATTCATGAAAATACATTCATAGCTTCATATTTTATTAAATGACATAATTATAACAAAAAGTACAATGATGGCCAGGCGCAGTGGCTCATGCCTGTAATTCCAGCACTTTGGGAGGCCGAGGCGTGTCGATCACGATATCAGGAGTTTGAGACCAGCCTGGCCAATATGGTGATACCCCGTCTCTACTAAAAATACAAAAATTAGCCCGTTGTGGTGGTGCGCACCTGTAGTCCCAGCTACTTGGGAGGCTGAGGCAGAAGAATTGCTTGAACCCAGGAGGCGGAGGTTGCAGGGAGCCGAGATCACACCACTGCACTTCAGCTTGGACGACAGTATGAGACTCCAACTCGGAAAAAAAAAAAAAAAAAAAAAGGTACAATGACATAAGCAGGTTTAGGGGAAAACTGTAGATAACATTGGTCCTCGATGAGAAGACACTAGCATTCATCCTGTGGAGGGTTTTGTGCAGTGAACAGAGAGCATTTGCTAATCAGGCAGGTCTGATCTGGCAAAGCAGTTAAGTGGGGGCCATTTAAGAAAGCGTTTGCGGTAGATCTATCAAGTTAAAAATTTTGGAGTCTGAACAATTTCTGATGATTGGCAGAGAAACTCAGGATATAGCTTATTGCCACAAACTCAGTGTGTGACCACAGGTAGCAGTGATATTCAAAAGTATCCAAAAACATCAACCAGGCTGGGCACCGTCCGATTAGAACACATGCTGCCCATTAACAACCTGTAAAGATATACTGTGTGTTCTAGTTGAATATTAGCTCTGATGTGGAAAAGCTGACATTCTGGACCTTATTCACTTGCAAATGAAAATACAAGAGAGGTTGGTCAAGCAATACGCTAAGTTCCTTCTAACTCTGACATTCCTTATTGCGCTGTGTACAGCCCTAATTAATTTCCTTCCACGGGATTAATCACTTTTCTGATTCAGTTGTTTGTTCTTTTTCTGGACGGGGTCATCTCGGAATTGTCATTGAGACATAGATTCTCGTGGGCAATAACAAGAAGACAAAGCAAGGGAGGTATGACAAGGTATACATTAAATATAAATGCATAGTGTATATTTTCTATATGCCACAGTATCAAACAAATCTGCTTGCACATACTCATAACCACATACTCACATCCTCCCACCTGATTCTCCAGGGGTCTGTGTTCTGCATGTTTTGTTTTGTTTTTTAACCTGGGGATGATGCTAATTTTTATGGCTTGCTTAGTTTACACAGATTGGAGCATGTTTTCCACATACAGTTTCTTGTTTGCCAACAAGCCCAGCTGTTGGGGGGCATAGAAGATCACCCAATTATAGAAAACAGTCTTGAATACCTTTTCATGTTTCCCTCGCCTACCCTGGAGGCTCTTTTCCAACAATTACAATTTTAAGGGCCTTTTTCATTTACGGGAAACATTTACTTCTTTATTACTTTTGTTTGTTTGTTTCCAACTCATCCTAAAAGAGTTTACCATAGGGTAGGTAGGGGACCCTTTTCAATTCTCCTCTAACAGCCCACAGGGAAAGCAAGACCAGGGGAAACCAAGGCCATCTGACCAGATGAGAGCAGGCTTTTATTTTGAACTCCCTCAAAAGGGAAACAGGACCCAACAGATTTGAACATTTGCTTGGAAAAAAAAAGAAAAGAAGAAAAACTCCAAACTACTTTACGGTGTTAGCCCAGGCTCCTGTATGCCAAGTCCCAGCCCATAATAAATTTTATTGCGACGTTATAAACTCCTGAAAAGAGGAACTTGGAATGAAAGTGCTGACACAAGCTGCCAGGGCCAGGCCACTTCATTCTTGTGGACTCTGTCCTGACATCAGCACACGTCTAAGGCAAAACCCCCGAAACTGAAAAAAAATGTTTTGCCCGATGGATTCTTTGATTCTCTCTTAATTGTAATTAAAAAGAACGGGGGAGGGGATCTCATCAATGAGAAATGAGCACTCTTGCGAACAATACATGACTGCATGTGGATGCTCCTGGCTTATAGCTCAAAGAGTTATTCAGCTGAAGTTAAATTCATCTTGCAAATAAAGCCAACCTTTTTTGAGGGGTGGGGAGGGGGTGATTATTCATTTAAATGACAGCTTTATGTACTATAATTACAGTCATTAATGAAGGCACAATTATTTTATCATACATTACCAAGATCAAAGAAGATTTCTCAAGAATCAGTTCTCAGCATATAGAGTCAATACAGAAATTAGACCAAATATGAACTCTAACATTTTGCTTAAATAATGCCCTAGAGGTTAAAGAAACAATGAGTTAAAGTTGTAGAGGGAGAAAATTTAAAAGACACACTAGAGGTCACTGTTGCTACTTGAGCTGAAGATGTATCCACACACATACACACCCAGGCACACAGGCGCACACACACGTGCGTGTGCTCACACACACACACAGGTATATATATATATATATAAAATATGCATATTTTAGTAGTTTCTGTGCATATCAGAAAAACTCTAAAAAGATCAGTTACCTTCATTAAATTAAAAAAAATCCATCATGGTATTTTTTTCTGATGGGTATGTGGACAGTTGGCTATAAAAAAATGAAATGTAAAAAGAAATCTTAATTTTGAGGATTTCTTTCATGACCAAGGACATATCAAATACTTCACCTCTGATGAAAGATTTTGCACTTACTCTGCATTTTGAAAAACACCTTTCACCTATATGCTCATTTGGATTAGAAAGTAAAAGTAATTGAGGAAGTATGGTCAGTATGCCTCTTCTTATTAGGGGAAGATGATTCCCTCTTTTAAAAATTTTTCAAATTTTAAGATTGTTAAATAGGGATGATATATTTAGTCCTATCTTTGAAGCTGTATGGAGAAAGTTGTTTAGGTATGGCAAGTCTGTGAAAAATCTTGGAACCAGTATGGGAATTGTTAGTGTAATATTTCAACTCTACATTCATAAAAGGAAATTATTTTAGGAAAAATGACGGGTGGGCCTTTGTAAATGTAATGAGTTTAACAGGAAGAACTCCCTTATTCGTAGCTCCTGAAGAAGTCTCAGGCTCCATACTGTGCTCCAAGACTTTCGGTGCACAGTACATGCATATTGTTGATAGAGAAGGAGCAGATCTATTTCAGAGCCCAAAGGCTGGCTCCTGAGTGGATTAGCAGAAAAGCTCAAGGCTGGATGATCTATCCCAAGAATACCATCTCATTGCCAAGGAAGGAAATCCAGAAGACATATTCATGCTGTTCAGTATTCTTCTTAGAGTATTGGTCTCAGACATGTGTACTGGCAAGTGAAGGATCAACCTGGAGGTGTAAATTTCAAAGCTAGGCTCCCAAACAACGTTTCCAGAAAGATGCCCATTTCATCTCTCTTGCTTTCTGTTCTTTGCACATGATGCATGCGTTTGTTTGATAATGCAAGACCTGTAGAAAAGGACAAATAAGGGGAAAGGGTGAGAAAACTATCTCATTTCTTTGCTGAACCTCTTCTTTGTTCTCCATTGTGTTTTTTTGATTTGTCCATGCAAATCACAGTCCTGGGAGTAATTAAAGTTCAAAGAGCTAACTAATTGCTCCTCAGTAACCGGGTATTTTCTACAAATTTCATGGGTGTGGGTAAAATGGATTTTAAATTTAATTTGAATATTTTAATGGAGAATTACATATTTTTAATAGAATTTGCCAAATATCCTCTGTTAAATTCATGTTAGTGACGGAAGAAGACTATTAGGAGGCTCGCAACCTCAATGTGAATCAAAAGTAAGTGCTTTGCCCACGAGACAGTGCAGCATGAAAGAGGTAATCTGGATGCTGGACTTTTGGTGCTTCCTCTACTGCCCAGCCAAGGTGAACTTGGGCAAGTCCTTGACCTTCGCAAGGCTAATTTTTCACTTGTAAGAAGGAGCTAATAATTTCTGTCTTCTCAGGCAGGATGACATAAATTAATAGGTGTAAAGTGGTTGGTACCAGGCTTGGAATGGGAAAATTTTGGTAAGTGTCATTCATCTTCATTGTCATAACAGAAGTCCCCTGAACTCCTTGACACCTATCAAGAAGGGACGGATGCTGTGTTTACACCCACAAGCAGGTATGAAACAACAGCAACATAAAAAAACAACATTTGAATTCAACAGCTTGTTGTTTGGGGGTGAGGAGGACAGGTTTTAATTAACAGCTGTATTTTTGTTTTTCCAAACAGCTTTGTGTTTACCAATTCAAACTTGGACTTCAGAGAAAACAGAGAACACTCTACTATGATAACACAGAACTAGTACCATAATTTTTTTTGGTTAAGAAAGGTATGTACGTTCTGGAAGTTACCTGGGTAGAATAAAAAGCAGAATAAAAGTGGAAAGAACAAAAGAATTTTAAAAAGGAATAGAATTTATTTTCAAATAAATGTGCATTTTGTTAACCAAAATAATAAACATTAAATGTGTTTTGTGCCACATAACTATTTTTTAATGTCCTATTATTCACAGCCTAGTTAGAGGACTAGGGGTTCATTGAAGTCAGCGAGTTTAAGAGCAGTCCCACAATTCCTACAAGGCTGAAAACCACTGCCTTCACTGGCTCTGGTTGCAATTATCATATGCAATACATTTTGTTTTAAATGGAAGCTTTTATAATGAAATTTGGAAGCCAGCGTCATTTCTCTTCTTTTGCTTTCTACTAAAAAAGAATTTGAGGACAGACAATAAAGGAAATGGCAAGGAACTATTACATGACCTTGGGCAAATCTCTTCGGTAGTTCGGCCTTGTACACACACACATATGCACACATACCCTTCGTTTTATATTCTTTTGCAAAGCCATGTCAAACAAACAGTTGAATGGAGATTTGGCAATTCCTTGGTTATTTTGAAAAACGGATATATTGATCAAATTGAATGGGTAATTGCTACCAAATTTTCCAATTATGCAAATAATTGCTAAGTCTTCAATGTAGCTTACTTAAGAAGTACTGCCCAGAGAAGGGGAAATGAAGAGTTTCTTTCTCACTTGGGTATACAATGAGAATTTGTAAAGAGCTGTAAGCACCTCAGCCGAGAAATGATGCAGAAAGAGAAAACGTGGGCCGGGCGTGGTGGTTCACGCCTGTAATCCCAGCACTTCGGGAGGCCGAGGCGGGCAGATCACAAGGTCAGGAGATCTAGATCATCCTGGCTAACACAGTGAAACCCCGTCTCTACTAAAAAATACAAAAAATTAGCCGGGCGTGGTGGTGGCCGCCTGTAGTCCCAGCTACTCGGGAGGCTGAGGCAGGAGAATGGCGTGAACCCGGGAGGCGGAGCTTGCAGTGAGCCGAGATGGCGTCACTGCACTCCAGCCTGGGCAACAGAGCTAGACTCCGTCTCAAAAAAAAAAAAAAGTAGAAAACGTGATACCCTTCTCATCTTATTATAATGAAAGTACTAGACCTGCCTTTTACACTAGATTAAAACATTTTTAAAACCCTTGTTCTTAGCCACACCCTGGAACATTGTTTCTGAGTTGCCTTTATTTCATTAACATTCTGGGTCAGCAGGAACAGGGCTTGGACAGAAATACAGCAAGATGGCTACCTATCACTTGCAGAGGAAAAAAAATATTCAGGATCCTTCCCCAAGTGAATTAAAAAAATAATAACAAAAAATCCTCCAGTTAGTGATTCTTCTTTGCTGCCTGTAGGCAGTTATTTGATTGTGGGATATCTGATGGGTGTTGGTGGGGAGAACCAGTTTAGTTGTGTTTACATGAAATAAAAGGTAGAAGTTATACAACTGTACCTGAGAAGCTAGGAAGGTCCCACCCGATGCGGCAGCTGTGCTGTGAATGCCTTCAGGTACTTGATTTTTCCCTTTGTTGACATCAGTGTTGCCACATTAGGGACTTTTAGTGTCACAGTTAGACTTTGAAAATAAATACAGTATAGCAGCTCTCCAGGGAGCTCTGCTGAGAAACAGACATCAAATGGTCCGGAGATGGTGAGGAGGAGCGGCTTGCCTGGAGAGCCAAGAAGCTCCTTAAAGTGGGCTCTGGGCAGAGGAGCAGTGAGCAGGCTCAGAATGAAAAGAGAGCAACAAAAAGGACTGAAGAGTTGACACCCACTGTCACTTTTTGCCTTGTTCATGAATTTGGCACATGCCTTTGGAGAATTCAGTGCAAAAAGACCTCCCACCAAAGAGTGATGTCTGTTGCTTTGTATAGAGGTTTAGATTCCCTAGTTGGCTCTGCCCCTTTCTGCTTATGACTTGAAACAAGTCACTTCTCTCTAGACTTTAGAACTTTTCAGTGCAGCAAGGAAATCATATTCAGATGTGCTTATGTGTCTTGGGATGAAGTAGGAGGTAGGAGAAATTGAGTTCCTGGACTCAAGTACAGTGATGTGGATCCAGGAATAACCCTTTCATGGAAACACGGTCTTTTCTGGTTCTCAAAATTCAAGCCACAGATATTGTCGTCAGGATCAGCTGAGGGCCTTTTTGTAAAGGTATGGTGCTCTGGGTCCACCCAGGATCCACGGAGTCAGCATCTCTAAGCATGGATCCTAGGAATCTGGATTGTAGCTGGCCTCTGGCTACTTTTTCTGTCTTAGTACATCATTGTGAGAAATATCACCAGCTCATCACCAGCTCTTATTCTTAATGAGGGCTAAAAGTGCTTAGTTTCATATGGATCCTCTCTCACTGGCTTATGTATTGAGCAGTACTTGGTTCCACTTTTATTAAAGAACATTAGGAAAAGGTAATTTATTTCATGGTTTAGTCCACAAATCTGATTTTGAGAGAATGGAATGAAGAGTGTGAGGGGTGATCAAGAAATTTTTAATGAGTTGAGTGGAACATAGGGATGACATCTATGTCCCAACCACATCTCCCCTAGCATGGATTCAGTCACTTCTGCTAATACCACTTTCAATTATAAGCACAGGTTTTAAAGCCAGTGAATACTATAAGGTGTGTTGTTGTCAGCTTGTTGTTTTTCTTTAAACTACTCTGTACATTCTGAATAATTACTTTGAAATGATTATTTTGAAGTTATACATTGGCTTTTTTAACTGCCATTGTCCTTGCAATTACAAGAAACACAGAATTTTCCACTCCTTCAAGATTGTTAAAAATCCTTACAGAAGAAGCAGTCACACTCTGTGTGCCAAAGGGCACAAAGAAAGATGTGTCAAGTTTTAAGTATCTGTATTGCTCACATTATACTACCTACCTTTTGTACCACGTATAAAAATGTGTAAAATAATACAAATTTAAAATACATATATGTCTAGGTTAAGGAAAAAGCATACTGCACAAAAATGTCTTTGTATAAGTTCTCCATAAGATAGGGTTAGGAGATATTTATAGTTTTGCCGATGACTTAATACTTACCGCCCTAGGAATTCATTCATCCTTCCAACTGCCTTGAGCGGCCTTTGAAACAATAAAGCATATTTGTGACCACGCTGGGAGTGGAGTCCAGGCCCCACATAGCAGACCTGAGACGCCTTGGCCCAAGGAGCTTAACTGATGTCAAATGTAAACCACTTTTCAAAAGCGTGTTATCAGGTCCACACCAGACTATCCATTTTGATAATCTCATTCCATTTTTCATTTTATTGTTGAAAGAAGAAATAGATTAATGAGAGTCTAAATCCCCCCAGAAAGAAAATCTTCCTTATAAGGCATGCCTGAAGAGAGATTTGAGAAAATTACTTACTCTGCCTTTGTTTTGCCAAGTAAGGTAACGTTTAGATCATTTATATTTGAAAAATTCTTAAGCCAGGTCAGTGTGGTCTGCTAGATTAAATCTGGATGGGGGGAAAAAAAAACAACAAGAGGATGATGACTACGACAACAATGATGATGTAAGCTATAAATCTCCCAGACCCTGGTTTGCTTGTGTGTATGAAGACTAGAGGCAAGCCCATGTGATCCATCTCAGATCCAACAAGAAAAAAGCGGCCCCAAATTGCATTTGAAAACGGTGCACCACACGAAAGAAACATTTGTCTAAAGAGAATTTAAAATGATCAGCTTCTAACTATATGAGAAATATTCTTTCAAGTATCCCAGAACAATAAGAGAAAGTCTTACAGAGAATGGTAATCAGAATCATGGAGTGATTTGTGACAGAACAGAAGGAGCCTTAGAAATCATCATGGTAACATCATTTTGGTAATGCCACATTGCTAACATCATTTTACAAATGAAGAAGTTGGAATCTAAAAAGGTACCCTTCATAATTTCAGAAAACCTTCCTTCATTAGTCCTGTAGTGCAGTGAAGCTAAAGATTCTACAGCAGCTCCAGAAGGAAATACCAAGTTTTGAAAACTCTTCAGTGGCCTAAAGTTGGAACAAGAGCCCTGCTTTCCAGACCTCGAGACCAGAAGACTGGATTTGAAGTTCTATGAAAAATTTCACTTTTCAACCAATTGGAGGACAATTGGATACTCAGTGGAGGTATAGTAAAGTGTTGTTTCTGACCAAATATTCCCACCCTCAATGAAGTTATAGAAAACCATATTCCTGCCCTAAACAAGTTTAGTATCCAAGGGTCATTTTTCAACTTTACTTCCTCCAAAATCCCAAGGTGATTCTCAGAGGCTATCACTGCTGTTAAAAATCCAAGGTTTCAGCAAAAGAAGCTCCATTTGGCTGATAGCAGAATTGCAATACTGGATTCTTTTTGTCACCCTTCTCCCCGGGCCATCACAGTGCCAAGCTCCTGTCAGTTTAATTGGGAACCACTGATATAGACAAATCATCAGTGTCACAGGAGTTCATAATAAATTGACTATTGGCCAGGCGCAGTGGCTCATGCCTGTAATCCCAGCACTTAAGGAGGTTGAAGTGGGCAGATCACCTGAGGTCAGGAGTTCAAGACCTGTCTGGCCAACATGGTGAAAACCTGTCTACTAAAAAAAATTAAATAATTAGCTGGACATGGTGGCATGTGCCTGTAATCCAAGCTATTTGGGAGGCTAAGGTAGGAGAATTGCTTGAACCTGGGAGGCGGAGGTTGCAGTGAGCTGAGATCAAGATCGTGTCATTGCACTCTAGCCTGGGGGACAGAGCAAGGTTCCATCTCCAAAAAAAGAAAAAGAAAAAGAAAAGAAATGGACTGCATTGCCTCTGGAGGAGGGGCTAGATCAGATCTAGCTCATTATTTGCCATAAATAATTGGGGCACAGGCTATCTGGTTGAAGCACTGCATCTCACTTGGATTATGTTCTATGCATCTTATTGTAGACATTCTGGTATCTGTATTTAGAACCATCCAATATCTGTCACCACCATTCCCACAGAACACTGGGAGGAGAGCTGAATTTTTATTCACCTAGCACACACCACAAGAAGCAGTCTTGGCCAAGCACACCACATCATGCAAGTCGGTGAAGCCCATTCTGGGACAGAAAAGGTGGTGCATAAGGCTGGATTCTGGCACAAAGGCTCAGCCAGGAAGGGACCACATGCATTCTCTGTCGGGTGAGCACTTTGCCTTGAGGTTTGGTGAGTTGCAGTGTTGTGCACCTAAGGCTCTCCCCATTAAGCTGCCTCCTAGCAAATTTAAAACCACACAGACAGCTGTGCAAAAGGAAATTAACTAAGACCCTGCACTGATGTTCCCTTCGGAGCTCATACCACCCTCTAAGAAGGGCTACATATCACCCTGTGAGAGGGCAGACACTGTTGTGGGAGCTGTCTAGACCTGCTGTGATGAAGAAGGACTCTACTGTCTTAACATTGACTGTATTTCTTATGACAGTATTGTCTCCCAATTTTAACATGACTGAATTGTTAAAGGATTCTTTTTTTTTTTTTTTTTTTTGCCTTGCCTACTAAATGACGCAAGTCCTCTCCTTTTCTGGTTTCCATTATATTCCATTGTGTGGCCCTGCACAGAGTCAACTTTTATTCCAAGATTTTGCATTTCTATGTAATACTACTCAATAGCTACAGTGCATAAACATATGTTTCGGCACTTTGAAAAACATTTTAAAATTAAAATGCCTTATGTCAATCACAGGCAGGCAGTATCCAGGATGTGCATGAAGCTGAGCGTCTGGATTATGTATTCCGGGGAAAACATCCTTGTAGTCATTGTGCATGCTCCATGGCCACTTTTCAAGGTGAAATGTCTCTGCCACTAAAATAACATTTTTATTTAGTCAAGACACTAAAAGCAATTAGAAGCCAGTATTGATTGATGACTTGCCAATGTTCAATTTTTAAATCAAAGTTGTTTTGGACTTACTAGTGTATGAGTTCCCCAAACATCCAGAGTCACTTTATTTGCATTTTACATGCATTCAAAATAACTACTTTCTCCCTTTAAAAAGTTGATTGAAGAAACATTTGCTCCCAAGATGAAAAACATTACACTGCAATCTGTTATAGCTGAATGATGGTTCCCTTGATATAATGGTTCTTAATGAAAATTGTGAGGAATTTTCTACTCTATAAGCTTCAAGAGGCTTGGGTATGGAGGACGTGGGTCCCCCACTGCAGCAATAAGAATAACACAGGCCTTCCAGATATGCCCATCTTGAGAGGTGACGACGTATGCTTGTTTTTGAGTCCTCAAAGTTTGTTCCCTAATTATTTTAGATATTCTCTCCTTAGTAATTGTTTTAGATGTTCTCCTCCCTCTGAAATAAGAGGAAAAGTCACTTTCATACAAAATACAGTGTTGCAAAAAGATAGGACTGTAGCAATCTGCCAACAATTAGAGACGGAACTATGTAAACCAAAAAGCTCAAAGGTTATTAGTCATTATTGACATTATTTTTAAAGTTTTCAAATGCAAGCACTAATTAAGAGGATAAGATTCTAACCATTTAATTAAGTTTGATGAGTTATAGAATTTGTGAGGATGGTAAGCAAGTATTTACCTGGGTTGCATCGTCAAAGCCATCAGATGAAGAATTGTTTCAATCTAAGGCATGTTTCTCAATAAGTGCTTCATTTGCCCAAGCTAGAATTTTCAATTCTTATCCAATGTTATATATACTTGTCTAGATGAATCTTTGAATTGCTATATAACTATTAATAACTGTTCACAATGCACATTGGATATCTACCTTGTACCTAAAGGCCATGATAATAATTGTAGAAATAAAAATGAATGAAATGGTCCACATTCAAAGACATACTCTCTAGTAAAGGAAACAGATGTAAAACAAACAAATACCATACAGCGTACAAATCTCATTTGTATCTGTACAAAAATAACCCAGAGGAAGACATGACAATTTTTTTTTTCTGTAGAAGTCAAGGAAAGGGTAAACCTAAGCAGAATTTTATTTATTTATTTATTTTATTTTATTTTTTGAGATGGAGTCTTGCTCTATCGCCAGGCTGGAGAGCAGTGGCACGATCTTGGCTCACTGCAACCTCCACCTCCCGGGTGCAAGCAATTCTCCTGCCTCAGCCTCCCGAGTAGCTGGGATTACAGGCACCCACCACCACACCCAGCTAATTTTTGTATTTTTAATAGAGATGGGGTTTCACCATGTTGGCCAGGAGGGTCTTGATCTCCTGACCTCGTGATCTGCCCACCTTGGCCTCCCAAAGTGCTGGGATTACAGGCATGAGCAAATCTGAAAATATTAATAGAAGCATGCTACAGTCACAAAAGGAAGATGATTTGTACACAGGAAATAATGTTTAGGAGAGCATTAAAGAATGAAACACCAGAGAGAGAAAAAGGGAAGAGAGAGATATAAAACTTCAAACAGCTTTGTGTAGTTAGCATGCAGGCAGCAAGAGGAGGGAGATGAGGCTGGCCATACTGTCAGGAACTAAATCATGCAAAGCCTTTTGTGCAATACAAAGAAACTTGGCTTTGATTCTGTGGGCAATGGTGAACCATGAAAAAGTTTGTGATTTAAAGAAGATTACTCTAGAGGCACTTTGGAGGCTGGACTAGGGATTTCAAGGGAGACAGATTAGAATCAGGAAGGCTCTATGGGTGGTCATTATATAGTCCAAATGAAAGATAATGTGGATCTTAAATAGAGTGAATAAAATAAATATGAGAACTACTAGAAAGGGAGACTTGATTGATTGAATTTGGAGTCAGAGAGAGGAATGGAAGACTTTGAGCCTTAGCAAAGAACCTCGGTATAGCATTTAAGGAAGGGTGGCATTCAGAAATGCAGAAGTTAGAGGTAGTCTTGAAATTGTTTTTAATTACTCATTAGCAGAAATGATCATTATTCTCAACTCATACTCAGGTTCCAGAGATAAGGAAGTGGCATGTTCCATCATACACCACCACACTTGGCAGATTCCTGGGAAAACAATCAGTAACTCCCCTGTAGGCCCTATGAGAACAGCTCAGAAGCTGCAGTCAACAGAGTTGGGCCAGAGCTGTCCCTACCTAAAACAACCAGTAGTGATGAAAAAATTTCAGTAAGTCGTTTTGTTGTTTGGTCTACATGACACTGCCCCCTACTATCTCTGAACCTGAAAGAAAGTCCTACATACACACAGGCACACACAGAGACACACACAAACATATCAAAACAATTGGAGGAGTATTCTCACAGATATAATTGGATATTTTGACTGTAAATGCCATGTCCATGGAAACGAAGATGATCTCAGTACTGGGGAACCTACTCATCTCAAGAGCAAACATTTGTTTCAGATATGTTCTGAAATGCCAATATTTGTTAGAGGAGAATTTGCTTCTGGATATTTCTCTAATTTCTGCCTTTGCTGCTGTTGCTGTTGTTCCAAAAATCTTAGGGTTTTCCAATACAATGATTCCCTGAATATAAGAATATAGATACCTAGCTATGACCCGGGCATTGTGATGAGTTTTACATAACTTACCTCATTTAATCCCCACAACGACCTACAGATATATACTGACATTAACCTAATTTTTTTTTTTCTTGAGGTGGAGTCTTGCTCTGTCCCCCAGGCTGGAGTGCAGTGGCACAATCTCGGCTCATTGCAAGCTCTGCCTCCTGGGTTGATGCCGTTCTCCTGCCTCAGCCTCCCAAGTAGCTGGGACTACAGGTGCCCGCCACCACACCTGGCTAATTTTTTGTATTTTTAGTAGAGATGGGGTTTCACCATGTTAACCAGGATGGTCTGGATCTCCTGACCTCTGGATCCACCTGCCTCACCCTCCCAAAGTGCTGGGATTACAGGCGTGAGTCACCGTGCCCAGGCCTATCCTAAATTTTTAGATAAAGAAACAGAAGCACAAAGAGGTTAAATTACTTGCCCAAGGTCACACAGCTAGTAAATGTACAGACAGGGTTCAACCCCAAGAAGCCTGGCTGCTTATCCAAATGATCTTATCCAAATGCACTTCCCATGTTCAGTTTATTTGGATTTACCATTGGACCATATTTCCTTGGACACAAGATTACAACTCAACCATTTCAATTATTGCCAACCCTTTGTCATTTACAAGCTCAAAGTGAAAATCTGTAGTCACACGATCCCATGCAAATTTCAGAAAGCCTAAAATGATGAGATCACACACCCAGTCTGGTGACTTTACATTGAGATCCAGCTAAACTGCATGAATTATCAAGGCTAAAATTAGGACTCTTACATCTTAGCTAACACCTGCCTCTCTCTATGCTAAAATATATTATAATTAGCTGCTTTTCCTGGGAGAAATTGTAAAACTGAATGCAATTAAACAAAAGGAGAGACAGCAGATTGTACAGCAAAACAAAACAAAACAAAAAATACTTAGAAAGCCAAGATAGATACATATTCAAAGGTAGCAATTTCAGAGGCAAGGCAGACCTTTCTTATTTTGCAGTAATGTTCTGAATGGCAAAGAACATGCCCCTTGGCACATGCTTGCGACTCCATGTTTGTTCACTGCTATGCACACTGTTTGGGGTTGAATTAGGACTTTGGCAGGGCAGCCATTCTCTGGCTATGGTTGCACATTCATTGAGGACCCCAAAAAGCAGGTGATCTATGCCATCCAGTCCACATGCCTCACACCCAAACAGCCCAGTGGAAAGATCCCTCAAGTGCCACATGTGAGTCCTGGATGCTCGTAGAGGCTCTTGTGCTAGCTAAAGTTGTGGGATGTGGTTCCAGTTGCTTGACTTCTCTTGGTCTAGCTTTTCTCGCACTGAAATGACAGGAAAATGATCCCTGCCCTATTTTCCTCAGGAGAATACAGTGAGACTCAGAAAGGGCTAAAAACAAATAGGCCACTTTACTCAAGTTTTGCCAATGAAATGCCTAGAATACAACCATTTGTAGAAATAAGTTCACAAGTGGTTGAAAAGGCAATGAGCAAAATTCTAGGGGAAGACCCCATTACTTAAGACAAAGACATCACTTTTCCCAAACAGGATATAGGAACTGCCACTGTCCAAAAGGTAGGCCAAAAAATAAAACCCACCAACAAGCAAACAAACAAACCCGTGGTCCAGTCACTAACCATGAAAATGTTTGTAAGTGCATCAGAGGAGATTAATCCTTAACTGGAGAGAAATAATAATCAAGGTATATGTGCACCACAAAACATTGTAGCTGGGAAAAAGAGACTTTAGGGAGGAGAAACAGGAAGAAGAAAACTAAAGCTAAGTGTTAGTCTCATACTACAACATGTCAGCCCAAGATACTATGGGCTGTTTTACTGAACAGTGCAAAGCTGCTTTAATTTAGCGGTGTGTATTTGGAAAGGTTTGCTATCCCAGTGCTCTTTGCAGTACACCACATTTGCTGATGTGTGTTTTGGCTGTACCTGGAGGCGTGCTGTGGGCTGATGAATGTCCAGGTGTGAAAATTCATGTTAGCCATGTATATGCACTGTGGATCTATTTGTTTGCACTTTTTTTGCCCCCCTAATTGAAATAGTAAAATTGACTATACTTAAAGCTTGAATAGTCCCCCAGACATTAGTGTTATAAATTAATGATTAGAAATATAATTCCTTGTATACATCTTTCTGCCATCACATCTTTCAAATGCAAAGTCGGTATGGAATAAGAATCAGAGAAATGTAACCTGACATTGAACTTGAAACCAAACACATTGACAAAACAAAAGAACACAAGCAGAAAAAAAGAAAAGGGAATTTTGAAAATCATCTTCATAAGGCATTCTGAATCTGCAACCATCTATTTTTCCAGATTAACAAATCTTGGTCTCTTCTAGGTGTTTTGAACTAGATTACTGACTGGCTATCTGTGGCAGGCCCACTCCTGGATGTCATGCCCCTGTTAATGAAATCTGGGCGTGCGCTCGTAAACAGACCTGGTGAATGGTATATGTCAGCCATTGCGTGATGGGCAATCATCAATCATCCATTGTCAGTTATTTCTGTCCCAGTGAGTAAGCCTTTATTTAAAGCATTAAGTAAGAATGTTGCCAGACCACAGGAACAAGCCCTGAGCTGTTTGCAGGTGCTGCTATTCACAGCTGCCAGTTAAACCCCTGACATTTCCATATTGGCCATGAGGCACAGCATATGCTTTTGACATACCAATTCTTTAAAAAAAAAAAATCACCAATCTCAGATTATCAATACATGCCTTTTTCTTTTTCCATGGTTACTACATGAAGCTTTTTAAAATAGTTTATTTTACAAATAGAGGAAGGAGAATCAGAAAAAGTTCTAGTGAACTGAATTATTAAGATGTGCACATAATATTCTTTCTTGTGGGAAAGTGGCTGGCATTTATGATGTGAAAAGTCTCCCCTGATGCCTAAATCTACATAGCAAAGTCTCCTATCAGGACTTTAACATTAAAAAATATTTTTCTTGCCTTTTTACTTATATTTTTTCTTTTTGATTCTGAAATAGTAATACTATTTTAATGTAATCCAGTACATTAAAACTAGATATTGCAATTTTGATTATGATTCTGTGTCTTTCATTGAGATGCAAAATGATTATAGTTTGCAAGTGTGCCTTGTACTTAAATAATTTCATGAAAATTGCAAAGACTTTTTATTTAGTCTCAAATGTAAGTACATGAAAGGGTGTGTTCCTATGCAAAGGGTGTGTTCCTATGCAAAGGGTGTGTTCCTGTGTGTTACATCATGGCTTTTCATTCATATATTTCCAGGTTGGAAGATAAAAGCATCCAACCACTCTCAGAGGATCATAGGCGTAGTGGATATATTCACCTATAAGTACTATAAATAGGCAGGGGCAGGGGAGAAGAGCCTACATGTACCTTTCAGGAATATTTCACTGTTTTTTATTGATTTCCACTTTTTCTAGATATGGGTAGCTCTTGATAAGAAATGAAGTGTGGTGACAATCATGAAAATTTTAACTAAATCATTCTTTCTGGTTAGTCTTTAGAAAATAAAGACATGTTCTATGTGGTTTCCTATTGTTTTGCCAACAATAGCATCAAAATCATCTGTGATTAAGTATGAGTCTCTATTTTCGAGGTTGAGCAACAGACCTTGATATGGAACTACCACCCTCTTCTTTCCCCATCCTCTGTCCATAGAGCTGAGCTAAACAGAGTTACTTCCACATTTTCTTGAAATCCCTAAATCCCGCTACTTTCAGGGACATTTGTTGAGGAAAGCAAAGTTGACAAGCTAGGATTTCTTTCAAATAAACTTAGCTGATGACTGTAGCAGGTGAGCTTTTTTTTCCCATAGTGATAATTTTACATTATTTTCCTGCTTCTGAGAGGAGGAAAACGTTGCCATCTTCTTTGAGAGATGCTCAGTAGTGTTTCATCTTTAAAAAGAGAGCAAATTTGTTATTGCCATCTATGTAATGAAAGAGTACTTAAAAAGAGCTGTCTTTTTTTTTTTTTTTTTTTTTTTAAGAGACAGCGTCTCTCTATGTTGCCCAGGCTGGAGTGCAGTGACTATTCACAGGTGCGATCAGAGCTCATCATAGTCTCCAACTCCTGCTCTCAAGTGATCCTCCTGCCTCAGCTTACGTAGTAGTGGAGACAGCAGGTATGTGTCTGGCTAAAAGAGCTATCTTTTAATAAAAATATTTTTCCTATGTAAATTAATTTTGTCGTAAGAGCTGCCTTACCAACCTAATGTATGGTGAAGACCTGAACAAGAGTGAAAATTTTAGCATTATACGAAGATGCAATGACTTGCAATGGCCTTGAGCCCTTGGGCTACATGAACACTTACCACTGAACAGAGCTGAGGATGCTGAGCTGTGGCATTGGCTTTAGGCTGTTCATTTGTGATAATGTCTGCCCACAGGCTTTGCGATACAAAATGAAAGGAAAGGGCTGGATTTGCCTCCCTGATGCTCTGTGCCTAACTAGCACCCTATGCGCCGCTTATCTCCACTTGATTCCAGGTCTTCCAAGTGCCCCTGGTTGTAGTCATAATGATAGTAATAGTGATGAAGACAATGATCACAATAATAATAATAATAATAATAATGATGGAAGCCATCATTATGGCAGGCAGCTTTGGACTGCAGTTGAGAGTGCAGATTCTGTAGCGAGCCTGACTGGTTTTAATCTTGCCTCTGCCGATTACAAGCCATGAGACCCTGGTCAAGTTACTTAATCCATTTGTCCTTCAGTTGCTTTATCTGTGAAATGGAGGTAGTAATAGCAACTACCTCATTGGTACATCGAATGCTTAGAGCAGTACCTGGGACATCTGGGACATACCTCAGGAAGTGCTAGAGGAGTGTTAGATAAAATAAATGAGTATTCCTAGTATATCTGCACAGGAGATTTCATCTTAATTCTAATGCATTTTTGCTATACACACAACACACACACACACACACACACACACACACACAGACAGACATATATATATATAGAGAGAGAGAGAGAGAGAGAGAGAGAGAGTTATTCCAATTTTTCAGGTGGGGGAATTGAGGCTGTATGAGGTTAAGTAATTCTCTCAAGGCTGCCAGCCAGCGATTTGCCAAATGGTGATTTTAACCTGGTGGGTTGGTGTAATTTCAAAACCCATGCTCTTTCCATCTTCAGGCTTCCTATCCTATGCAGTCATTTCACAACTGTATACCAATGATCAAAAGAAAAGTGGCAAGGGATTGAAGGAAATAAAAACAGAGTAAGAAACCTCAGAGAATGCAAGAATTTCACAGTGTAAGAGCATCAGGAAATCCTCTAAGGACAGAGGTAGATAAACACTTTCCCAAGGTCAGAAGCCCAGTAGTCACCACACTTATAGATCCTGAGTTCACTCATTCATTCATTTGACAGATATGTATGTTCCTCATATTTCCACAAAAGGGTTGGCAACCTCATGTGTAGCTATTTAATAAGAGCATGTGTTCTACATAACTTTGTCAAAGAAAGAGGCCCAGGAAAGCCACAGGAAAAGATACTGATGAGAAGATGCCAGGACTTTCCTGGTGATTGAATCTGATTTGGTAAGTCTGGGGCTGCTGCTTCTCCCCTGCTTGGATCTCTGAAGGCAGAGAAGGCAGGGCATGGAACAAGGGAAGGGCTGGCTGTCCCAAGGCTGGGTGTCATCAGCACATACAAGTTGTCTTTATCGAGGCTAACTGGTATTGGTTTTGGCACTCTTAACGTGGTGATGTTATGTTTCCAATGTTTCCAAGTTCGAAAGACATAGGTCTTTTATTTCCTTTCTGCCTACTAAGATTATTTAGGCTCCACACATGCAAAGCAGAGTATTATGCAATAAATTAATCATATCAGAGCAAAGTAGCTACTGAAAAACTGCCAAACACCATAAACATTGGTCAAAATGGAGTCCAACCATTTGCACGGAGAATAATTGAACCTATGGATTCACTTGAGGTAACTAAGCAACTTTTCATTATGAATTATAAAGCTTTTCAAACATAAAATGATATCTGAGAGGAGTGCATTACCTAAAAGGTTTCGATAAACAATGAAGGGAGCTTTAAAATATGCAGCAGGGATCAATCATTCAGCTGTATGGCGTTACTTATACTTTGCAGCGTCACCTACATTCCTTGATAAACAATGTCCCATAACCTCTGAGCATTCTCATTATTTTCATCAGCACCCCAACATAAGAAGGGACAAAAATGTCAGATGATGTTTTATTTACTAATATACAACAAGTTCTAGTGGAAGTAGACATTCTATGACAAAATGGAGGTAAATGAAGCACATTTCCCAGCATCAAAAATGATTCACATTGTTCAAGAAAAGATATAAAGCCTGCTGTTCATGATGAATTTTAATTGGAAATGTTACTCATCATGAGCATGAATTTCTTTTGTTTGGAAGATGACATGTCCTGCTTCTATAACTGAAGAGCAGTTGGCTTTCCCTGAAAGAATGAGAAGTTGAAACAGACTTTTTGACATCCAAAAAAAAAGTAGAAATACCTTCTAGTTATCTTGGTGTCATCTGCCAAAGCAAGTATTCTAATGTTTCTTACAGTCATCATTTTGTGTAAGACATTTTCATCAGTTACATGAGAAATCAAGCCCAGCATTCTGACTCAGATATGAGGCAGTTCTGCCTTCCTGTACCTGTTAATGAAAAAACAGAACAGAATGAAATGAGAGCATCAATTCCAAAAATAACCTGATGGGAGGGAGCATCCCTCACTTGGAATTAGCTTTGGACTTCTACCCAAGATACTGCAGGATAGGATATAAAGAAGCAGAGAAGAAAGGATCACTGACAATTATACAGTCTCTTTTCTTTAATAAAAGAGGGCCTGGAATGTAGTCCATCAATGTTGATGGATGCTAGGTAGAGCAGAAAGGGAACTATAAAAGGCCAGGGAAAATGAACTTGGAACTGGTGAGATACATGAAGACCACAAAGGTTAAAAAACAAAGTTGGGCCAGGCACAGTGACTCACGCATGTAATCCCAGCACTTTGGGAGGCCAAGGTGGGTGGATCATTTGAGGTCAGGAGTTCGAGATCAGCCTGGCCAATATGGTGAAACCCTGTCTCTATTAAAAAATACAAAAAAATTAGCCAGGTGTGGTGGCACACACTTGTAGTCCCAGCTACTCAGGAGGCTGAGGCACAAGAATTGCTTGAACCTGGGAGGCCAGGCTACAGTGAGCCAAGATCGCACCACTGCACTCAGCCTGGGCTATACACTCCAGCCTGTGTGACAGATTGAGACTCTGCCTCAAAAATAATAATAATAATAATGATAACAACAGCGAAAAAAACCCCACCAACAACAAAGTTGGATACATGAAAACATAGTTTCATGACCCCATGTTGTTTGCATAAATAAAATCACTTACCAACCTTAATGTGATTCGGGAAATGATTTGGTTTAGTAAGGTTTAAACTAGTGCAATGGACATCCATCCCATGCTTGGGGAGGTGAACTACTTCTCTGGACTAAGAGGAACAGGGTAGCTGCAGCCTGCCACTTTGGAACTCAATATCAAAACATCAATTTGCATGATGGAATCTTGGCCAGCTTGCTTTGTGGGGGTGGTCCAAAGCGGTGGGTGCTCTACAGATACACAAATTGATTACTTCAATTACCAAGATCAATTTTCCAGAATAGAGTGAAGTCTATGGAAATGTTTCTCAAAAGGTCATTTAAAATGAGCTTAAATGACCCACTAGGCCCTGCACTGATAATAGCACCTAACCATACATGTAACTCTCCCTCTCCTGTATCTTTGCCTACAGGAGGTCTGAGGCTCAAAGCACCCAGCTGGAACCTGGTAAAACAACCACCAAATTGCATTGCTCCCTCTGCTCTGATGAATCTCTCCATAAGCTCACATGATTCAGTTCTTAGTCCAAACTAGGGTTTGCTCCTATAAGTAAAAGGTCATATATTTTATGTTTCTAAAAAATTAAATAGGTGTTATTTTAATTGTCACTCTCCTTTTTCAACTGGCCTGCCATGTTTGTTTTTTTGCAAATGTTGTGTGTCGTGTAAACACACAGACCATTCTCCATTCAAAGATGATATACATTTATATACAACACAGTTATCCATGTGTATAATGTCTCTTGCACAAACACACAAAAATATAAGAGGGCTCCTTGCCCTCTTAAAATCCATTCAGATGGCCAGGTGTGGTGGCTCACGCTTGCAATCCCAGCACTTTGGGAGGCCGAGGTGGGCAGATCACCTGAGGTCAGGAGTTCGAAACCAGCCTGGCCAACATGGCAAAACCCCGTCTCTACTAAAAACACAAAAATTTGCCGGGTGTGGTGGTGGGTGCCTATAATCCCAGCTACTCGGGAGGCTGAGGTGGGAGAATCGCTTGGACCTGGGAGGCAGAGGTTGCAGTGAGCCAAGATCATGCCATTGCACTCCAGCCTTGGCGACAGAGTGAGACTCAATCTCAAAAAAAAAAAAAAAAAATCCTTTCAGATTGCATAGATGATTTTCTTTACATGTTTTCAACCTACCTAACGGCAAACCTCACCTCATTCTACGCTAGTCTAATTAATTTGACAGGACTGGAAACTTGTTCTTCCTGTTCGCACTTCTTATTCATCTCTTCAGAATGCCCTGTAGAGAAGATGAAGTACAATAAAGCAGTCTTTACCAAATGCCTCAATGCTAAATGCCCTTTTAGGCTGACAGGGCACAATACCAGCAGTGAGGAGATCTGACTTTAGGGCAGCCTAAGAAAAATGACATTTTCTAGAATATCATCTATTGAAACTGGTCTTGAAGAAGAAAACAACGTCCATTTCCCCTGCAGTTTTGCTGTGGGCTCTGGGGACTCCAATTTATCCCTACTGTATCTGAAATCTTTGCTAAAGAAATGAGAGAGGTATCATATTTTGCAAAATAAGTCCTCAATCCTCAATGGCAAATGCGGAGATAATTTCAGGATTTTTAAGCACTGAAAGTGTAACCACAAACATATCAGATATTTTGTGAAGGGGTGGATTGAAATGCAGAATTGACAAATACAAAGGGAAAGAGCTTTTCTTTTTTTGGTTAACTTTGAAAATTTCCTCAAGAGAGCAAACTTTTGATAGGGGGCAAAGATTCTTACAAGGTTGGTACAGGTGGGTAATTAAAAAAATAAGAGTGAATTTATCTGCATACATTATTTAAATATCTGAAGCATTTCTCTGCTTTAATGATAAATTACGATCAGTAAAATCTGTTGGCTGCCTTCAAGCTAACTAATGGATCACTAATCAGCAACAGTCGAATCATCCTAGCTGAAGTGGAATAAATATCTCTAAGGATGCTGCAGCTCATCTTTACAGTCTAAACCTGTAAAGATGCTTGCATGTATTTCTGTGTTCTTTTACTACATGTGTGTATATGGATACACACACTCATGTGTACTCTTGCATGCATTAAAAACCTATTCTTTGATACCTTCTGTTTTGCCCTTGACGGCTCTATCCCCCTTGGTCTGTTGTATAAGAAAGATCATTCCTGGAACTCATTAATCCTTAAAGAGATCAGCTGATACATCTCATTGTTAGCAATACATTTTTAATTGTTCATTTTACTCAAGCACCATTTGAACACAAGTCAATTTGCAATTTCATTAGAGAACCAAAAAGGCCTGGGGTCTATTCCTGTTTTTTTTTTTTTTTTTAAGAAAAGGATAAAAAGCAGGCAAAATTTCATGAAGGATGTTAATCCTGTAATTAATTTTATGTATCAAGCAAGAATTAATGTGTGCTGCTATTTGAGCCGAAGTCTTTTTGCCAAGAAGTGCATTTTGTCATAGCTTCCCCTCCAGAGAAACGTCTTTACAAGCTTTGCAGCCAAATACCCTGGCAACCAATGACTAGCGTTGGAGCAACATTCACAGACCCATTTGCTTTGATGACATTTGGAGGCTTTGCTCCCCTCATTCCAATTCTATTGTAAATAGAGTACACATGCCGTACAGCCTTTGAAAACTAATCAATACAGTAAGATTTGTCAGGTTGCAGCTGACTAGTATCACATATTTTAACTCTTTTCTTAGCTGACTTGTACGCATTTTTAAGTCAAACCTTATGAAGGGAGTTGGGTAGATCATCCTTTCCATATTTACAGGCTCCCTGCTGTGACATGGCTCTTTCTTCTATATTTTAACATCAAAAGCTCATAATCTGTGTAAGTTAACCTTCCATAAAACAAATTATATGGTCATCATATGTAATCTGATGATTAATTACAGCTGTCACAGAGTCACAAATTGTGACTGTTTACTACAGTTGCAACATGAAAATTATTGCATACTTTAAAAAAATCCATTTAGAGAAAATAAACAGCTTCTATTCATAGGTTGCAGAATCAAAGCATACATGTTTTCTTTGTGAATTTTGGCTCCCTTAGAATCAATGTTAAAACCTACTTAGGTCTGATTTTTCATTTCAGTGTCTTTGTGTAATGTGCCTCCACCATACCTCATCTAATTTAATAAGATGCAAGCTAAGGAAGTACTTAAGTTACTTATCAAGGGTTTTAGATGACACATTATTATTGTATTCAAAAGTCAATATTTGCTAATCATGTTAGTACAGGAACTGTTCCAGGCCTATAATTCTTAAATTGCAGAGATATTTAAGATTAATTAAACCTATCTCCCCATCCTTTCTCTCTCCACCTCTATGGAGTAAGTAAATCAATGACATCCTAAACAAGCCCAGAGAGCTAAAGCTTCAAGTCTGAAGTCATTTACATCTTTAAGCCTCTGTTTGCTTCAGTCCTCAAGAGTTGAGTTTTGCCATTCCTCCACTGCTTGGGGAATATTTGCATGTTATGAGAGCATAGTTCAAAAATTCACTTGATGTAATTAGAGAAGAGTGACCAGTCCTGGGCATATAGCATGGACTCCACTGCTTTTTTAAGTCAGGAGAATATTAAAGTAACATATGGCCTGATTTCTTTTTTCTTTTTATATGACAACTTCTGGGTAAATGTGTGGCAGGCAAAGTTGAAAAGTCATCTTCTGCTTCTGAAACTGGGCATGATGAGAACAGGTGACTAGATCCAAACCCTGGCAGGTTATGCTCTTACATCATTGTTCCAGTGACATCCTGACCCCTCTTTTATATAAACCATGGAGCAGAGAGAGCCAACTGTTTAAATGCCAAGATTCCCTTCACTTATAAACAGTACATTCATTGTAAAAGAACCATTTCTGATCTAATGTTATATACAGAGCCCAGGACTTGACTGAGATTAAGTGATAAATGAGTTTGACATCTTATTAACATGTATTGACTAGGAGAAAACTGAGAAACATAGAACTTTACTGATGACTTATAGCAGCTGCTAGTTCAGTTCCCTTGGGGGGAAAAAACTAGTGCATTAACCCAATATGCCATCTAGGATATATTTACAAGTAGTTAGTGAAAACAATAATGCTATGCAAACTGGATATCTGGAACACGAATCAATATAGACCAGCTAATTAGGTTATAAATGCATTGATTTTATTTTGAATATGTCCTCAAATAGAGTCTGCAAGAAGCATACTGAAATGGGGCTTTTAAACTGAGAAAAGCAACAATCAGATTATTCTCTGGCACTCTCCAATCAATCCAGAAGGGTTTGGTAAAATACTCTGATGTATATTCTATATAATCAGAATGACACGTCCTATTAATATTCCAATTACTGTTGAACTATTAGCAATGCCTGAGTCTGGTGTCTTAGAGCCTCATAGTGGTAATCCGGGAAACTCATGTCATCTTTTGTATTCATTCAATTTAAAATGAGACAATTTTCCATTTAAAGGATTTTTATTAAACATTATTTTATGCATGGATTTAACATCCTAATTGATTTAGGTGGACTATCAGAGTAAGTTGCTAACTCTTTTTGTTCTTTTCTTCACTGAAAGAGGTCAGCAGCTCTGATCTTATTTATAAATTTAAATGCCAATTTTTAGCATGGTGAGTTATTAAAATAACAGTTATTCATGTTCACAAAAGACTCTATTCACATTGTAAAAGTCAGGAATCTAATAATTTAATAAACTAGTCTAGAGTAAGAAAGGGCCAGAGTTGTCAACCTCATCTTAGAACATATAAAAATCATAAAATCAGAGAAATGAAAGTGACTTTACAAAAAGCACTGAGACGTTTCTACTCCTCTGAATATTTTCTCAACCTACATTTTGCTCATTTTTACTTTAAAACTCACTATACACAGGGATCTATCCCATATCATAGGTAAAATACTGTTCATAAGCAAAATATAAAACTAATTGAAAAAGTCAACATTGGGTATTATATTCATATGTATGTTTGACCTTTTAGGAAGTTTGCTTTATCTTAAATTTAGTTAAATAGGGTTGTGTGATGATATGGTCTAGATTCATTTTTCTTATCTTACACTTGCAGTGGCTTCTGCCCGCGAATATCATGGATATGGTACTCAGTGCTGGTGCCTTGGCACAGGATGGGTGAAGTGGAGATAGAAAGAGGTGCCTGGATTTGGAGGTACAGTCTAAGTGATTAATAATTTGAACTTGGGGTGTAGTGAAAAGAGAGAAATCAAGGATGATACCGGAGTTCTGGCTTGAGCAACTGAGTAGATGGCCATTTCCAAAGACGGAAAATACTGGGGTGACAGGGTTGAGTTTTGTGGAGTACTCATGTAATAAAGAGTTCTTTTTGGAAGTAGGTAATTTTGAGATGCCCGAGTGGAGGTGTCAAGATCACATCTAGATCATTAGATGTGATCTAGTTGGTTATTGGAATCTGAGTAAGCTCAGCAGTAAGGTCTTGACTAGTCTTGTCAACTTGAGCATTGTCAGCTTCTGGATGGTATTTTAAACTATGGAAATGGATGAGCTCCCCCAAGGCATGAGTGCAGAAAGAGAAGAGGGACTGGAAAGCACCCTGCTGAGTCACCATTTAAAAAGATTTTTTAAAGATAAGCAGTAAGCATTTGTGTAGAAATCAGAGAGTCTGCTCCAGAACACTGGAGCAAATGATCCAAGATGAGACATAAAAGGCCTTCCTTTCCTCATACCCTAAACTGTGTTAAATTGAGACATTTGTTTGTGAGGGATTGCTTCATTGTTCTTTTGTTTTTGTTTTTGTTTTGTTTTGTTTTTTCTTAATGAAGCTTTCAATTTGAAAAGGCAAGCAATTGATCTGAAAATGAGTATAATAAAATATTTAAAAGAGGCAGGGGGACCTGCTACTCTCACTGCTGCCTCAGGGCCTTTGCAGTTGCTGTTCCTTCTGTCTGGGATACTCCACCCTCAGAAGCCATATGGCTCACTCCTCATGTTCTTCTGGGGTCCGTGCAAATGTCACCCTTTCAATGAGGACTTTACCGACCATCTTATTTAGAATAGTAACCCCATCACTATCTATCCCCCTGTATCTGCTTGATTTTTCTCTATAGAATGTATCACCATGTGATATACACTTACTTGTTTATTTGTGTATTTCGGTCTCCTGTCACTAGAATGTAAGCCCCACAAGGGCAAGGATTTTGTTTTGTTTTTCTGCTGTGACCAGAATATTCAGAAAAATGCTTGACACACAATAGGTTCCTAATAAGTATTTGAGAAAAAAATGAATGAGCAAAGGTTCATTTTTGATGCAAAAAAATGATTTTTTTTTTAAAAAAAGAATAACCAGCTGGGCATGGTGGCTCATGCCTGTAATCCCAGCACTTTGGGAGGCCAAGGTGGGTGGATCACCTGAGGTCGGGGGTTCAAGACCAGCTTGACCAACATGGAAAAACCCCATCTCTATTAAAAATACAAAATTAGCTGGGCGTGGTGGTGCATGCCTGTAGTCCTAGCTACTCAGGGGGCTGAGGCAGGAGAATTTCTTGAACCTGGGAGGCAGAGGCTGTGGTAAGCCAAGATCACGCCATTGCGCTACACCCTAGGCAACACGAGCAAAACTCCATCTAAAAAAAAAAAAAAAAAAGAATAACCAATGAAATAGGAGGAAAACCTGGAGGTATTTCAGAAGCCAAAAGAAAAAAAGGGACAAGCAGAGTTATCAAATATGTTGACTGCTTCTAGAGAGCCCAGTGAGATCACAAAGCAACTTGATCATCAGATTTGCCACCATGAGAGTCATTGCTGACCTTGATGAGAGCAATTCCAGAGTAGTGGTGGGAGCAGGAGTCAGAGTGATTAGGGCTGAAGAAAGAATGGGAGGTGAGGGAGTAGAAACTGTCAGTAGGTAATCAACCTGAGAAGTTTTGTTGTGAAGAAAAGCAGACATACAAGGCAGTAGCTGAAGGGGACTGTGAGACCAAGGGAGGGTGTGTTATTAATGTTTTCTCTGGATTTTTAAAATGGTGTATTGATTATCATCTGCCACAGTAATGCTGCTTAAAACACGTCCACAAGGCCAGGCACTGTGGCTCAAGCCTGTAATCCCAGAACTTTGGGAGGGCAAGACCAGAGGGTCGCTTGAGCCCAGGAGGTAGAGGCTGCGGTGAGCTATGATTGTGCCACTGCACTCCGGCCTGGCAACAGAGCAAGAACCTGCATTTTTAAAAAGTAATTAATTAATTAAAAATCCACAAAAATCTTAGCAGCACTGGACAACACACATTCATTTATTCTCTGTCTGGAGTCATTAGCTAGGTGGCTCTACTCCATGTCTGAATTTTGGCTGGTTGTTGGTTGATCTAGGCTGTCCTCAACTGGGATGACTGGGATGACTTAAGCATGGTTCACATCCCTCATTCTCTAGCAGGCTAGTCTAAGCATGTTCTCATTGTGACGTCTAGAGCATGACACATAAACAGAAACAGGCAAGTCTTCCTGAGCCCTAGGTTCGGAACTGGCACACTGCCACTTTCTCCTCATTCTGTTGACCAAAGCAAGTCAGGAGCCCAAACTAGAGTCAAAGGAAGGTGTGATATGTATTGTGAAATATATATTTGGTCTTTCTCCCATTTCCTGACATACAACCCCTAAAATTTTTAGACTCTCTAGCTGATGTCTTTTTGTATGCTAATGATGGCTGGGAGCCCCTAGGCAGCTTCAGGATGAGGACTGTCACTGGAAAGACCAAGGCAGATTAGAGGGTTGGAACTTTCAGCCCATACTGGCAACTCTGGGAAGAGAAGAGAGGTTGAAGGTTAAGTTGATCACCAATGGCCAATGACGTAATCAATCATACTTATGTAACAAAGCCTCTATAAAAACCTAAAAAAACAGTTTGGATGAGCTTCCAGATAGCTCATGTGGAGTTTCCTGGAGGATGTTGGGCCAGGAGAGGGAATGGAAGCTCCAGGCCGCTTCCCTTTGCCTCACCCTATGCATCTCTCCATCAGTATTTTTTGCAATAATCTTTATAATAAATCGGTAAATGTGTTTCCCTGAGTTCTGTGAGCCATGCTAGCAAATTAATCAAGCCCAAAGAACCCTGTTTTATAACCAGTTGGTCACAAACACGTAGGTAAAATAAAATATCCTGGAGCTTGTAATTGGCATTCAAAGTGTGTTGGGGCAGGGGGCAGTCTTGGAGACTGAGCCCTCAACCCAGAAGATCTGATGCTATCTCCAAGTAGATAGTGTCAGAATTGAAATGGAGGACACCCAGCTGGTGTTCACTGCAGAACTGATCAATTGCTTGCTGGTGGGGAGAAATCCCCACACATCTGGTGTCAGAAGGGTGTTGTGAGGGGATAGTGAAAGATGTTTTTTTTGTTTTGTTTTTTGTTTTTTTTTACTTAGGAGGTATTTCAATTACTATTGCAGTGAAATAAACTATCCCAAAACTTAGCGACATGAAATAATCATTTGATTATGCTTATAATTTCTTTGGGTCAGGAACTCAGACAGGGCACAGTGAGGTTGGCTTGCCTCTCTGCTCCATGACATCTGCAGCCTGAGCTGGGAAGATGCAAAGGCTATTGGCTGGAATCACCTAGAGGCATTTTTAGTTATGTGTGACAGTGATGTTGGTTGTCAGCTGGAACTATAGCTGGGGCTGTTGCCAGGTCCATGAGTGTGTGGCTTTGCCTTGTGGGTGAGGCTTTCTCACAGCTTGGCGACCTCAGAATATTTGGACTTCTTTTTGTCTTTGTAGTTTTTTTTTTTTTTTTTTTGAGACAGAGTCTCACTCTGTCGCCCAGGCTGGAGTACAGTGGCATGATCTTGGCTCACTGCAACCTCTGCCTCCCAGGATCAAGTGATTCTCCTGCCTCACCCTCCCTAGTAGCTGGGACTACAGGCGCATTCCACCATGCCCGGCTAAGTTTTTGTATTTTTAGTAGAGACAGGGTTTCACCATGTTAGCCAGGATGGTCTCGATCTCCTGACCTCGTGATCTGCTCACCTCGGCCTCCCAAAGTGCTGGGATTACAGGCGTGAACCACCTTGCCCAGACTTGGACTTCTTAAGTGGCAGCTCAGGGCTCAAAAGGCTAGTGTCCTGGTGAACAAGGCCAAAGCCATGTCACCTTTTATGACCTGTCACACTGTATCACTTCTTACACATTCTATTGGCTATGAACTGTAGGGGAGAAAAAATTCCTTTTCTCACCCATTGCAAGGGTCATGGCTGACAACCCTATAACAACAGACAAACAAGAGAAAAGCATACAGATATATTTACTATAAGTTTTATGTTACATAGGAGCCTCCAGAGAGGAAGACCCAAAGACCCAGGGAAAACTGTGGACAATCACGTAGAAATATGATTAGAAGACAAAAGGATGTGATCTAATAACAATAAACTGGGCGAGGTGGGGTGAGACTTTAGCAAAGCCTTTTTCATTCAGACTCTTCTTGACCTCTCTGTGTGACATTTCTTTTCTCCAGGTGTAGGTCAGGACACCTGCCACAGGAAGGTCTTCAGGGGAGAAAGGGTCAGAGAATGACCTTCCTATGTTTTATGTCCTGCTTTATGGAAGGAGGAGTGAGGGGAATTTCAGTTTCTATGACCTGCTCAAAAGAGAGGGGACAGGAGCAGGTCAGAGAGACCTTCCTGCTTCTGCAGATTTTGTCAATGTCCTTAAGCATAAACTACTTAGTATGCCATGGTGCCATATTTTGGGGGTAGCATTTCCTGCACACCACCAGAAAGAACCAATTATCAAGGCTGCTCTAGATTCAAGTACAGGGGAATTACACTCCGCTGCTTGACTGGAAAGCGGAGGTGGGCACAGACACATGTGCAACTGTGAAAGAAAATCCAGCAGTTTACTTTGTAATACTTTTTGGGGGCCTGTAAACCTAATTGTACTTCACCCCTGGATGTTGATCTTCCCTGTCTAGTCATTCTACCTGAAAGCAGTTGACAAAGACTAGAAGGCTCTTTACCCTACCCCCTGCAAAAAAAGTATTTTTCACATGAGAATGGAGCCTTCACAATAAAGATTTCATCCAAGTTGACTCTACCTGGTTGATTTTGAGATAAAGTCATTGAAGATGCTCATAGGCATGGCTGCTATGAGAAAGCTTCTGTATATTTACAAGCTATAATACAGAGAATATACCTGCAAGTCTCAGCAAGCACAGTGTTAAAAGGGGTGATTTTAAATGTCTGAGTCAGTGATACCCAGAGCCTTCTCCTGGGACATTTCTAGGGTGACCTTGACATCAAGAAACTCCAGTGCAGCAGTGCCTCACAGACTATATTTAACTTAAGATTAATTTTGCAAGGCTATGATAGGTCTTTGCAAGTATTTGATCATGCAGTGTAACTTTGGCCATAGATATCTGCATAGGACTTATTTCATTTCTTAAATTTACATGTAACTTATGCCATTATTTTAACAAATCACATTTATATAGGTTTATATGCTAAACCTAAGCAGCTAGAAAATAAACATAACTTTTAAAAGTAGGTTTTTCCTTTTCTTATAGGTTTTCTGAACTAGACTACTGAAGATAAGACCACTGAAAATAAGTTGACATCTGTTATAAATTTATACTATATATTTATGGTCTCTAAAACCATGTACAACTATATATAATACAATAAATATATATGATAAATTTTATGTATATATTATATATTATTTATACATTATAGATTAATATATATTTAATATGTTTTAAACCAATTTATTTTAAAAAGAAAGTTTCAATTATTTTGTGTTACATATCAGCTGTAAATAAAAAAGAAATACTAAATTGTTGAAAAATATATTATTTTAAGAATATGGATTTTTTTATGAGTAAGTTGAGGTATTTATAATATCTCATTAAATATTATTAATATTTATAAAGTATTTTATAGTTAAAAAAGTTTTTTGAATGATCCTCCCCATAGGTCTCTGTGGTATGTATGGCACCATTATTGTTTCATACTTATTTTACAAAGATAAAACTGAGGGTCAGAACATTTAAGTGACTTAGTTTCACAAAGTAAGACAATGGCAGAGCTCAAATTTTAACCTAGTTTCTATTGCACTTCATTAAATAAATTATGTATGGTTATAAAGGTATGGCTAAGTTTACATGTTTCTATACATGTATGCAATCACATGGATCAATTTTATGTAATCCACAATTGCACATCAATTTATGTATATGTAGAAATGAATACACTAATAATTATTTAGATTTTAAGCAAAAATACTCACATACTTTTATAGATACAAACACACCTATTTTTCATCTACCTATCTCTCAGACTTCCATGTGCTAACTGAAAATGTTTGCATCCAGTAAACATTTTGATTAGATAATTTTTTAAGGATTGTAGATAATAAAGATGGCTTTAGATTTTTGGAAGTTTAACGTAGAACTTTAACATTCAAACTGGCATTCTACCCACTCTCTTTTTGGAGCTAACGGAATTCAGCAGTTAACATTTTATGAAAATGTATGAGGAAGTGCCAAGACAAAGAAAATTGTGTTTATACCTAATCCACCCTTGACTTCCACAAAGCTTTGATATAATGGGCAACATGTAAGACTCCTCCATAGACTCAAGGGCAAAGAAGTTAAGACTAAAGCCAAATGGCCAGGCATAAAAAAGGTCGTGTGTGGTCTAAGTGGAAGGGAGATGGGAGATGTTCTCAAAAGCAGAGAGGGTCTCCAGGAATAGTTTCCTTTTTAATAATAATACCATAATGATCCAATGGGAGGAAATAGCAAAGAGGAAAGAGAGTCAATGGTACTAAATTACAAAAGCTCAGGCCTAAACTCATGAAATGCAAATGTACTTTTTTCCCCCAAAGCACCTTGATACCAGAGGAATAAAGTCAAAAAAAGACTTAAGATCATGCGTTAGTGGCTGGAACACATGACACAGTTTTATGTATCTTTGACTTACCACAGCTCTAGGCTTCTAAGCCATTCTAAGACACTCTTTTTGAAAGGAAACACTACATTAAATGCACGATGACTCTAGAACATATTCTTGTTGCAGAAATGTAAAAATGTGTGTGTTGGGGGTGGGGTAGTGCATCTTAAAATTGAGGAAATAAGGTAAATATTTTCCTCGAACCATTTAGAATAAGAGAGAAGTATTTGGTGAATAGTCTCAAATGATAACAAGGCTTAACAGAGAGCAGAACACTCAGTGAGGTACAATTAAACAAGCAGTTTAAATAATCTAACATACAAGTGCTTAAACAAACAATCACAGACTGTCCCGTCACTGCTCAGTGTGCAGAGCATGAGTCAGAAGAAATTATTTCAGCACCATTGAAAGGAAAAGCTATGTTGTGCTCAATTCTGGTTGACTTATTGCAAATAAGGATATTAGAGAAAATGAGACGTTTATGGCAGAAGGTAGATAAAGGTATTCAGTGACTCAAGGAAATTAATTATAGAGGAAAAATTTAAAAAACTAGGTGTGCCTGTGATGACCTCATTGAGGTAAGCTAGGATGACAGCTGTTGCAAGGGTGGATACCCTGAAGGGATCTGCATTGATTACAGCTCTAAAGGAAAGCATACTAGTCCTCAAGAGAGGCAGGCATGAGCAAAATTTAATTGATAGCTCTCATCCATCCCTTGATATTAGTTAATATGGGAAAGAAACAGTTCTGATAAGTGATTAAGATGAATGCAAACAATCTAAATATGGACCTGATTAAGAATTCAGACAGAAAAATAAACTATTATGAAGACACATCTTTTAACATTTACTTCATCTGGACTTTTGCTGACCCTGAAAGAATTCTTTACTTAAGGAGAGGGAAAAAAAAGTACCCTCTCATTGTCTAGAACTGGTGTCTGAATTCAGGCTCTAAGTTGACTTTATATCCAACAAAGTTTTAATATCAGGCAAGTTTTTTTTTCTTTGTTTATTCTTGGAATTAAAATAGTACACAAACTGACAAAAGTAGTTCAGACACCACATGTCAGCTGTGACACACCACGCTGTGATTCTCATACTCATCAACCCCTAAATAACTTTGAGACTAGACCTGTGTGACGTCCCTCAGGTGTCTGCTCCCTCTCTCATTTTAGTTATTTGCTTCTAGAGCACAGTGATTTCAGCTTTCAGTGGAAGAAAACAGAAAGGAAAAATAAGTGCCCCAACTTTATAAAAACCCAGAATAAACATGAACAATAGGTAAGGTAAACACTCATCTGACTTAAGAGGTTGATCAAGATGGCTCTGCAGAATATTTTTATGCTGGCCAACTGAGATGGTTTGCCAAACCTTGGCATTCAAGAGGCAGATTTAGGTGGTATTAAATAAAAGTATCAGGACAGCCCAGAATTGACCCGGAAAATAACTCAGTGAAACTCAAATGCTCTTAAAACCTCACCATCCTGTGATTGAGAGTAAGGTCACATTTAACAGTAATGGCCGACATTCCTGGAGTAAAGAAGGATTTTCTTAAAACAACATTACATAATCCAGTTCCTAAAATTTTTAAACCTTTATATAACTAAAGGCAATATTAACAGAGTTGAGGTGAGTGAAAAATGAAAAAATACTAAAATATAGTTTAAACCTAAACAAAAAGATTATTATCTTAATATAAAAGGCTACTATCTTCATCTATAGAAGTTCTTGCAAAAAAAGAAAAGATTGATAATTGCAGGAATAAATGGACTACTGATAAAAATAAAACAGCTGTTTAATTAGCAATACAAAAGAAAACATTGAAGTAATATGCCCTACCTCTTATGAAAATAAATTGTTAGTACTCTGAACTGGGCAAGATGCAGAGGGAATGACAAACTCTCTTAGATGAGAGACGAGAAATGAGGTTTTAAGTTGGAAACTTTCTGGAGGGTGATTTGGTAAGGTAAATAAAAAAATTTTAATGTGTATATTTTGCTGAGCAATTCCACTCCAGGGAATATATTCCAATGAAGGAGTTGGATAAATACACAAAGATTATGTGTACATTTGTAATAATTTTACAATAATAAAATAATACAGGAAGGTTGAAAATAACTGTAATGTTTATTAGTAAAGTTTCGTAAATAAAGCCTGGTATTTCCATAAAATGAAATACTGTAAAGACATCAAAAGGATAAAGTGATTATTATATAGAGTTTTAAAAATATAAGTGTGGTTCAACACTAAGAAGTTGAGTAGCATAATTTCCTATGTTAACATTATAAAAGAGTATATGAGCATACATATAAATGTTTGTGATAGACCCAATAATGGCCCTCCAAAGGAAATCCAGGCAATGTGAACATGCAGGCAGAGATTTAAATGATGCAGCCAAAAACCAAGGAATGCCAGCAGCCACCAGAAGCTAGAAGAGGCCAGGAACAGACCTTCCCCTGGGCACTCCAGAGGAATGCAGCCCTGTCCACACCTTGATGTCAACGCAGTGGAACCGCTTCTGGACTTCTGGCCTCCAGGACTGTGAGATAATAAATTTCTATTGCTTTAAGCCGCCAAGTTTCTGGTAATTTGTTAAAAGCACAGGAAACAAATACAGATCTTGGTAATGAAAATGTGAATGCTGCTGTAATACATAAAAATGTGGAAGTGGCTTTGGAATTCAATAATGGGTAGAATCTGGAAGAATTTTGAGGGGCATGACAGATAAAGCCTAGACTGTTGTAAACAGGCTGTTGGTAGAAAAATGGATGCTGAAGATGCTGCTGGTGAGGACTAATAAGGGAGTGAGGAGCATGATAGAGAAAGCCTGTATTATCCTAGAGAATACATATACTGTCATAAAGAGGATGTTAATAGAAAGATGAATGTTAAAGCTGATGCTAGTGCAGACTTAGAAGGAAATGAGACATATGATTTTGTAAACTCTGGGAAAGGGGATCCTTACTATGTAGTGGCAGAAAGTCTAGCTGAATTGTGTTCTACAGTTTTGTATGGAAAGCAGAACTTAGAAGCAACATCCTTTGATATTTAGCTGAGGGTATTTCCAAGAAAAATATTGATGGTAAAGCCAGGTGTCTTCTTGCTTCTTGTAGTAAAATGTGAGAAGAGATAAACTGACAGGAAAACTGTTAAATAAAGAGGGACTAGGGCTGGATGATATTGGAAATTCTCAACCTATCAGACTGCAAAGGACAGAAAAATTAGTATATTCACTGTAAGGAAGGTGTGCTCTGGAGAGAAGGCCCAGGGTGTGGCTGGACAACATTTTGCTGAAGAGATTACGTGAGTGGCTCATGATCCCTCTTAACTATCTCTGCAGAAGTGAAGAATGGAGATGGGGTGACCCAGGAAAGATCTGTGGGAGACCTTCTTGTCTAATAGTGTGCACTTTATGATATATACAGGAGACCCACAGGTTTTTGAGAATGTTATACCAACATTATCAGTTATATAAACACAGCCAGCTTGAATCAAAAGGAATAAAGGATGAATGGAGGAAGATTGTTTTACTCCCCAAATTCTACAAGCAAGAAACTGGCTGATGAAACTACTCAGCTGCAAATGTGTGTTACCCTTCAAAGAAAAGAAGGTATGGCCCTTAGGGTAGAAACTTGGGCCCAGAGGGTGGAGCCATGGAAATGTCTATTGTATAAAATGTGTAGGTATTTTTACATAAATATTATTTTATATAAATAGTTCATAAATACTATTTTACATAAAACAATATTTATGTAAAAATATCTGCTTTATTAAAAATTTTATCTTATTTTATTTCTTTTATTTAATTCGACACTGTGATTTAAAAATTCAAATGTATTAATATGAATGCATCTAAGCTGATGTTCCCACCTCCCAATACTTCTAGTAGATATTCTTGTATATGTCCCTTGTGCTGGTCAGAGAGAGTAGCACTCTATGGCAGCAAATGGTAGGATTGTAATTTCTGACCCCCTATTGTCAGGTGGACCATGTGCCTGGTTTCGGCCAATGAATTGTGTAAAGAGTAACATATATCATTTCTGGGCTAGGGCATTTAGTTGCTCATGGAGGACCCCCACAAGTACATGCTTTTCCCCCTGGTACAGGGATGAGTCATGTTCAAAAAGGGCCTGCTCTGCCAGCATAGTTCTAAAGAGACTGGATGAGCAGAGAGGCCTCTGCCAATGTGCAATGGAACATGGTATGAACAAGAAATTAACTTGTATTGTTTCAAACTATTGAGATTGGGTTGTGAGATTCTTTGTCTCACAACACAACTGAACTTATCGTGACAGATATATCTTCTAAAACACTTTTGGGGCATATATTTGGGATATATACCGAGGAGTGGAATTGCTACGTATATTTCTAATTTACTGACAGATTGCTCTCCAGGATGGCTAGCCCAGTCTATACTTTCTATATCCCGTATGCTTGCCAACACTAAGCATTTTCTGGCTTCTAGTTTGTCAGTCTAATGAATATAAATGGATATCTCAATGTTTATTTCTTTGTTTTTCCCTGATAAAAATTAAGTTAAGCAATTATTGTGCTCATTAGCCTTTGGGATTTTGTTGCCTATTTTTTTTGGTTATATCCCTTGTCCATTTTTCTGTCAAATTTGCTGGGTTTTTGTTGATTTGAAGGACTTCCTTTTATTTTATAGATAAAAAAATCCCTTCTCAGATTTAGAAATGACAAATATCTTCTCTCATTCTACCATATGTCTACTTATGATAACCTCAATTGAATAGAAATCTTTAATACAATCCAATGCATCCATTTTCTGTCTCTTTTTTTGCACTTCTGCAATTTTATTTAAGAAATCCTTTCCCATTGTTAGGTCACAAAAATATGTATTTATATATTCCCTATTCTAAAGCCTGGAACACTAACATGTTAAAGTATTAAGTGTTTGAGTGATATGATTTCTGGTAGTCTTGTTTTTTTATACATATTTTTTCAGCACTCAGTATGTGTCAGATACTGTGCAAAATATTTATTTTATTTAATTCTTACAGGATTCCTTTAAGGAAGGTGCCATTAGAAATCCCGTTTCGCAGAGAAGGAAATTGAGCTTCGCAGAGCCATGTAAATTTTTGCAGTCATACAGCTAATAAGTGACAGAACTGGAATTCCAATCAGGTGGTCTGACTTCAGAATCCAGCCTCTGAGCCATCACACTCAAGTGTGCCATTCTCACCTATCCTATTCCCAACAGACACACTTTACTCCCTTGAGACTGCTCATGATTTCTGTGTGTGGCATGCTCTGCTGAGTCAATGTGTCTTTGATATTTTTAGGGGCAGAGAAGTGCTTGAGCATGTCCTTTCCTCCCTACTTCTTGAGATAATTCCTTGTCATTCTTCAGTGAAGCCTACCCGAGATGACACTTCACTTAGAACCCTTCCTTCCCCGATCCCCCAACACCAGACAAAGTTAGCAGCTTGTGCTTGGCTCCATGATAGCATTTTGTACAGTGTTGTTGCCACTTCCACTTCTACAGGGCTTCCAATACACCTTAAGCTCCTTGACATCCTAGAGAGAGTATAAAAATTGTCTCGCTAAAAATTTATTTCCCTAACATCTAGTATACAACATCTATAGAAACAGGTAGCTCTTTGTTGAGAGCACACCACACACAACTGTGTTTGATGTCATTGTTCATAGACGCAGACAACAAAAAGTACAGATGATAATTGCAGGTTGTGATGAAAGCCATGGAGGAAATAAGCCAGGAAATAATTGATGAGATTACCAATGAATAAAGGAGGCCCCCTTGGGCAGGAAAGACAGAGCCTTCTCTAGAAGGCAGAGTTCGAACAGAGGTCTGCAGAATAGTAATAAGCCAGCCATTAAGAGGATGGAAGAGAAAACATCTCAGGTACCCCACAAATATATCTATCTACTATATATTTAAAATTAAAAATAAAAAATTTAACATTTAAAATTTAAAATAAATTAAAAATTAAAAAATTTTAATAAGTAAATCAATAAATTATAAAAAGAGAGAATGGGAGACAGAACAGTGCAGGCTGAGAGAAGAGTGAATGCCTGGAGAAAGGGTTGATGTTGATAAGGAACTAAAATGTGGTCATTGTGGCTGAACATAAGCAAGCAAGGAGGAAAGTGGAATAAGATGAAGTGAGTAAGGGAGACAGGAGTCAAATTAAGACAGACCCTGAATGTCATGGGACTGAGTTTGGTTTTATTCTAAAAACAAAGAGAAATAGAAGACAGTTCACAAGTGCCCCCACTTGATAGTATTTGTAGCTTTATAAGTCAGCTCTGGCTGCAGTTTGGAGAGTGGACTAGAGAGGAAGGAGATTGGAAGCTGGGACCTGTGAGAGGCTGATGTCATCGGCCAGAAGGGATGATGGTGCCCTGGGTACCAGCAGTTACAGTGGAGGTGGAGAGAAGAGTATGGATTTAGGATTTATTTTAAAATTAAGAAAGACAGGACTTTGTCACAGATTTGCTGTGGTGATGAGAGGAAAGGTAGGGTTAAAGATGCCCCCCACATCTTTCGCTTGAGCATCTGAGAACATCATGGTAGCCAGTCCTTATTTAATCACCTGTATGTGTTACAGTAATGGTTCATATTTATCCAGAGTTTAATATGTGCCATGTATGCGCTTCACATGTATTATGTCATTCTTCACAACATCGGTGTATGAGGTAGGTCCTGTTATTATCTCTGTCTTAAGGATGAGAAAAGTACAGCTGAGCAAGGTTAACTTCCCCAAGTTCCAAGGACTTGTTTGCAAGTGTTGGAACCAGAGTTTAAATGCAACTACTCTGAACCTGGAGCCTCCTTGGAAAGATAATGAATAATCATACTTCAGGAACCTGTTATTCCATATTTGAATTGCCACAATTTGTAATCCTAGCTTCTTTGTTGTCCGCAAGTTGATTCGGATGGTGACCATTTTGCTGCAGTCTCTATCCTCATCCAAGTCATAGAAGAACAAGAGAAGTATTGACGAGTTATTATTCTATTTTTGCTAAAAAAAAAATAGTAATGCAGAAGAATTGGAATTAGAAGTGGAAATAAAATTTGAGGATTATGTCTGAATTTTATACATATATCTCTAATTAATATAAATAAGATATTTAATCATATATAAATTTAATCTACATTAAAGTGATTTTAGAGATGAGCGCTTTGGGTGCAGTTTCTTTTCACCCATTACTAATTAGAGTTAGGAGAACACTGTTGACATGAATCAGAGTGTATTATTTTTCTTTTTTTTAGGCAGAGTCTTGCTCTCTTGCCCAGGCTGGAGTGCAGTGGCACAATCTTGGCTTACTGCAACCTCTCCCTCCCAGGTTCAAGCGATTCTCCTCCCTCAGCCTCCTGAACAGCTGGGATTACAGGCACCCATCACCACACCCAGATAATTTTTGTATTTTTAATAGAGACAGGGTTTCACCGTGTTGGCCAGGCTGGTCTCAAACTCCTGAACTCAAGTGATCCACCTGCCTCGGCCTTCCAAAGTGCTGGGATTACAGGAGTGAGCCACCGCACCTGGCCCAGAGTGTATTATTAAATACAACATTACTCCTACTTTATTGGATTGTTTCTTTTCTGACACTTCTGGAACTTCTTCTCCCCACTCAGCAACTCATGCATCTTTGACCCATGACCCTGCTTTCTCCACACTCACTCTTGATATCTGCTGTGTGACTTCAATTCTCTCCACCTGCCAGGTCCTGACACCCTTTTTGCCTTGAGCTCTCTCAGAGTTCTGTGCCGCATTTCTTGTCCACTTAGCCCCAGGCAAGGGAGGGGGAAGGGAAAGAGTGTGCTTTAGGGAGGGAGGAGACTAGGCATGGTGAGAGATGACAATGACAATGGTGATGATGACGATGACATTTATTAGCCGTAAGAGGAGGAAAGCCAAGTCGAAATCCTATTTAAGATATTTAAGGAAAGTTTTGCCTGCACTCTTTGTACAGGCCCTGTGAGACAAATGAACATTCAGAATCTGAACACTGATCTGTTACTGTTTGTAGATAGAGTTCACTGTTCTGTGCTCAATTTAATATTTGTAATTGAGCATGCATTGCTTAGGGACCATAATCCCTGTATCTAACTCTCTAAGTATAAGTCCTATCCTTTGTATACAAAGAGAATAAAACATAATCTAGCCAGGTGCAGTATGGGAAAGGCCAGTAGAAGTCACAGAGGTATGCTTGGCTGTGAGGGTTTATAGGATAAAAGGGGGAAGAAAGTCCTAACTGAATACTCACAGTTAAGAAGACATCTAAACAAAATGGAGGTCAGATTAATGCCTAAAGGAAAGAATAATTTTTTTTTACACTATCTCCAATTCTTCTGACTCCCACCCCCTATACCAGGATGTCCCTTTTAGAGAATAAAACACGTAGCTAGAATACAGAGAGAATTAAAAAACAGAAGAGGGGGAGGAGTGAAAGCCACTGACTAATTAATCCTCCATTTTTCACATCAGGGAAAACCTTGGCATACAGTGATGATGAATCAATGCTGCTGACAGATGCATCGTGTTGGGATTCCAATCATCTAATTCTTCCATCAACAGAAATGACAGGTAATTACCAGATTATCGGAAGGTTTAAAAAATATAGGAGTGAATACCACACAAGCACTAGTACCATTGCCTGACTCATCCTGTTTAAAGATTTAGGACTATCTTCTGAATTGATCCACACTCCTAGAGAGGGCTGGGATGAGGGTGGAAGGAGTCAGTTAAATACTGCAGGTCAGTTCCTCTTAGGAGAGAACTCTTTTTTGATTAGCAAAAACAAAACAAGCCAAAAAACCTCTGAAGGGTCCTGGCATTTGGGGAAAGATAGGTCTTAAGATGTGGCCAGTTATGAGATAAGGGTAAATAAGGACAGCACTGAATTGCTCTGCATAAGAAACTGGGAAGAACTTTTAGTTTCCAGGGACAGGCATAAGAGAGGGGCTGAGGAAGTCTAGAGATGAAAGAAGATGGAAAACCACCATCAAGAAAAAGTCACAAAATGAGAAATTCTACATAGTACAAATAGCCAAGGAACTCTTAAGAACTCAATGTCTAATATTAATCTTATCTGTAGTGCTATCACTCAGTGTAACTACTCACCAAATCAACAGTAAAAGTCTATTACACATAGACCTTTGATAAGTGTCTTGTTTGGACTATATTTTGAATTAAAAACAGAGGGTTCTGTTCTATGTTGGGCCAACAAAAGAAAGAGAAGGGAGGTCAGAGACAAATGAGATAAAAAAATCAGTCGAAGCTAAAAATTCAAACTAGATATAATTATAAGAAAGAAGTCCCACAGCATCCTTAAAGATACTAGGTTGCACAGTGCATTTTCCTCCACAGTGAGATGGAAACTCAAATTGTCTAAAACTTAAATGTTAAAAACCCTGTAAGGCTACAGGGAAAAAAAATATAGAAGTAAAGAAAGAAAAATGTAGTAGTGATATGTTCTGTTTGTTGGTGTTACAATAAACAGTTAAAAATAACTTATTTTTTCTGGTTTTCTGAAATGTATATACTAACTGTTCATTGCTTTAAAATGGAAACAATTGTTTTGACTTAAGAAGATGCTCTATCTTGTTTTCTGAATAAATGTGGAAAAGAAAAAGTAAATTATTCCCCAAAGGTGGTTTATGCAGACCCTGTACTGTGGGCATAGTTTCCTTAATGTTCACCCTAGACCCAACTGTTGATTTTGAGTTTTACTTGCAAAATAAACAGTGGGCCAAAAGCAAAACATTGATAAAATTGAAGTTGATCTGATTTATTCTAAAAGCAGAGACTTGCCTAAGGCAAAATTCCTTAGGTAAACATTCCAACAGCAAAAAGACGGCTATGAGCTTGTACTTAAACCAGGTGAATTTTCATTCATAAAATTCTTTCCTGCTCCTATTACAACATCATGAAAAAATGAAAAACTGCTGCCCTTGGACTTTCAATTTAGTATTTATATGCTTTGTAGGAAATAAGTGACTGTGTGAAAAATGTATAAGACACCCAATTAATTTTTGTTCATGTGGTAAGTTTTAATAAATATATTTGAAATCACATTGAACCAACATTGGAAATCAAGTCTTAATTTTAAAAAACAGATTTTGCTCTCTATCTAATACATGTTTAGATATTTTTAGATGGAAGGTCAGGCTACTATTTATCTATGGTATATAAATTTGTTGTTGGTTTCAGTGTTTACTAGTGATAGATAAATTTCATCTCATATATCAAATCTCTCCTTTTCTTTTCCAACCCTTTGCTCCAAGGAGGTCAGTCCACCTAAACATTTTTTCACAAGAGTAGTGCTCATCTATTTCTATACAAATCAATGCTCTGGTTTTCCTCTTGCTCATTTACAAACAATATTTTTCCGCATTTGAATTATGGTGTTTTCAAAAATTAAGTTTCCAAACTTTTGAGAGGGAAAATAAAACAAATGCCCAATGGCTCCTTATTCCCTCTCACATTAAGTGCTTAGTACATTTTTCAATAGCCTCGATATTCTACGTTCCCCACACTCCTCCACACCATGCTTCTTAGCCAACATACCTATGTTTCCAGCCAGAATACGACAACATAGCATTTCAGCCCCTCTTCATTCCTTTGCTCATGATGTTCTTCCCAGTGCCTTGTTTTCCATTCTTGGCCCGAATTTTTATTGCTCAAGGTCTCTCATGAGGTGGCAGTCAAGCTGTGAGCTGATGCTAGAGTCATCTCTAGCCTTGACTGGCGTTAAGGAATCCACTTAAAAGCTCACTCACATGGTTACTGGCTGTTGGCCGAGGCCTCCATTCCTCACCACATGGCCTCTCCATAAGCTGCCTGAGTGTCCTCACATCTGGCTTCCTCCAGACTTATTAATGAGAGAGAGAGGGAGAGAGAAAGGGGAGGAAAGAGTAAGGGAGAGAAAATAATTTTTAATGAGAGAGAAAAACAGAGAGTGAGAGAGAGGATTAAAAGAGAGTGAGAGAGAGAATAAGAGAAAAGCCACACAAGAAAGTGAATACCAGGAGGTGGGGCTTCCTAGGAGTCATCTTGGGGGCTGGCTACCATAGCTACCACACTTAGAAGCCCAGACTGGGGCCTGGCTTCTTGTAGTTCTTTAATCATTACTCTTTCATGATTTCTTTCTTCTCAGGACATCTTTAGAACAAATTCTCTGCCACAGTTAGGTTTTAATGATGCCACTTTCTGAAATTTTTAAATTTGTTTCACTTTAATCTTTTCTAGTGCAATATAAGCTCCTTAAGTACAGTAACTAAGGCTTACTTCAATTATGGAATACACTTATTTCATAATTTCTATCTCATTTTTAGCAATATCAGGCTTAATAAATATTTAGATGAGTCTACTTTAGGGTAGCCTTGTTCAGTGGTTGTGAACACTGGATGGCCATTAAAATCACCTGGGGAGATTTTAAAAAATACTGATGCACAGGTGAAATTCCCAAATGGATATTGGTATTTGCTTAAATGACTCCAACATGATTCCAATGGGCAGTCAATGGCTTAGAATAAATACTTTCTGCTTCAATCATAAGATTAAAAGGAACGTATTTTCAATTATGCCTTTTTGTTCATTATCCTGAAATCTCACGAAATAAAATATTTGAAACTTTTTATACAGTTCTCTTAATTAAAATAATTGCGATATTAAGTTTGCCTAAGCCCATTTGTGAAACCAGTTTCATTCACATATATAGTTTTTTTCTTCATATTATGTCAGAAATAGAAATTTGCATAATTACTTTGCTAAAATGTGCAATTACCATGTCATCTAATAGAAAAATCGAGTCACCAAATATAATTAACAAACAATTGCCGAAAAAACAAAAACAACCAAAATGGCTATAACTGCAGTTCAAAAATTATTTCCCATAGACAATTAAAATTGATAGTCTGAAGACTGCTTTCAACCCAGCCATTTAGGATCTGTCAGGAGAGAAAGTGTAAATTGCAGTTGAAGTTCTTAAATCTCTTCCTTTCTTTTACATTTTCCATGAGGCTTTTAAATTTCCCATCAATTCTGCATCCAAAAGCTCAAGGTCCACCCTCCCCAACCACAATCCACAATCCTGAAAAGGATGGAGTAAAAGGAGCGGAGCCCTTCTGATACAGAAGAATTTTTCAAAGACATGGCTTCTGTGGCTTGGGACGTCACAAGAAAAAGATTCTTTACTGCCTGGTTAGAAAAATCAGCTGTTTTCAATTGCTTATTTAATGGTGTTAGACTTAGTTCTTTTACCACTCTAATTCTCATCCCCTAATTTGAAGAACTAAGTCATGGGCTCATTTACCTCTTAAGAATAAGATGTTTCTGGGCTAGAAGGAGCTCATTTGAAACTGTTAACTAATTCAAGTCAGAGGCTAAGGTTTAGGTCAATGATTCTCAAATGCAGTGCACATCCTTTACATTTTTTGTAAAGTATTTATCTAGGTTCTATACCAGACCTAATCAGCATCTTATAAAATTTGCACCTATGGGCACTGAGAGATTTTAAGACAGAACTAAGCTTTTCTCTGCATCTTGGCACCCAGGGTATTTCTGGAATCCTCTCCCTGTCCAGCATAAATAGATCAGACTAACAAAAAGTACATGACTGTTGAAAGCAAATCGAGACAAAGTAAAATTGCAGCTCTTAAACAGAAAATAGAAATTCTGTTTATCATTGGTGTTTCTGATTAATAGATGAAATAATGCAGAATTATAGAGTTTATAATAGTGCTTAAGAGTAGACCAAAACAGAACTCACCCAGAAAATTTTCTCCTATATTTCTAAAGGAATCCAAAAAATCTCCCTCATGCTAAAATGCTTAAAAGCCAAATTTCTGCACCACAGACAAAAATGAACAGGATTTGACATCATACATTTTGCCTTCTTACCTTATTTTTAGCCTCATGTCAAACTGTATCTCAATTTCCTCTCATTTAGGCCAGATTCTTTTGGTCTCGAGTTATTGAAAGCTTAATTTTTAAATAGGGACTTTATATATTACCTCTAAAGTCACTAGTTTAGCACTTTAATTCTCCTGTTTCTTGTTGGATTTTATAAAATAGAACAAAATGCAGTAAGTTGTTTACACAATTGTCAAAACATTCGTGCATAAGATGGCAATGCTGTCAAAATAAACTATTAGCCTGCAAGCAGGTCCAGAAAATGAGTACCTCAGTTGTCCATTCAACTGATGAATGAAAATCTGTTGGGCAATATAATTCTAGAAGTATTAATGTGTAATACATGAAAGTACAGGTTTTAAATATGAACCCTGCAGAGAAATTTTCCCCCAGTAGTTGAGATATAATTTGTTACAATTAAACGTAGTTACCATGTTACCTAAATTCATTTATTATATATTTTATTCTAAATATTTGACTGGTTAAGAAAACCAAAAAACAATTCTGACTTAAGAAAACTAAAGAACAGTAGTGAGAGATCAGAGATATAACTAACTGAGAGCTTCTTAAACAGGCAAAAACAAATAGAAATTCAAATGGAATTGTGTTTGAAAAGTATATTTCCTGAAATATGCTTTAATAGTCTAATTGGAACAAGCTAATGGAGGTAACTTCTACAGTGTTAATATAATGTCTCAAATGAGTTGACATAAAAGACACAAGTGATATTGTAAAGTCAGTATTTTCTCATTTTCTTCCTGGAAATGACCAGAGAAAGAGATGTAATAAACTACCTTTTTGGGGCAAAAGTAAACTAAACCATAAAAAGTAAACTAAAAGTAAACTAAAACCATAAACTAAAAAGTAAGTGTAGGGTTCCTGTAAGAGTGGCCATCAAGCAGAGATGTGTGCAGAAGGGACAGGAGAAAAAACATTATAACTTCAGATCTAAGAAAGAGTCAACAAAATACACCTCTTAAAAGACAGTGGCACTCTCTGGGGTGCAAAATCCAAATACTTTGTTGAAAACAATGGGAATAGGATTCATGTACTGGAGGCAGGAACTCCCCTGGACCTGGTTTACTTCCGAGAATAAAAAAGATGGCAATAAACCAGGAATTATGCACATTAACTATATTTGGAGAAGGAAGTAGTGAGAGCCAAAATTTGGCACTGTGAAAAACTTCCATAGTGTCTATTCTCAGTGTCTTGAGAAAATTAAAGATTAGACAAATTCATATACAAAATTCTGGGTCAGTCCCAGGATAATTCTGCTAACATGGAATATAGCCCTGAAATCTCATACACAAAACTCCTGAAGATAAACCTATCTCGGATAAATTCATCCACTTTAATCATAAATAATGAAACAAGGAAACACCATCAGAGCCACACAAATATATTACAAGGAAAAGGAGGAAAACAAGAGAAATATCTTACAAATGAAAAATATTTGAAAGAAGTTCTATTGTAGCAGAAAAATTGGGACCAAATTATTTACCAGAAATTTTAAAGGTTCAATCAAGCAATATCTTTTATGAAGAAAGAGGATGAAAAAGATATTTAAAAACTCAAGGAAGAGGCCATAAGACAATAGGAAGAGATAAAATATAAATTCAACTATAAAGTGAAAGAGAAAAATAACAAAACCATTAAGAAAATAAAGGTAAAATAGGAAGAAGCACAATGGAGAAAAAATACAGAAAACACAATAAAACACATAAAAGAAATAAGAAAAGTAAGGCAATGAAATGGAAACTAAAAAGTAAAATGAACTAGAGGCAAACTGACCCAAGATTTGAATAGAGTGCTCCCTAAAAAATTTTTTTAAAACATGTAATTTACAGTAGTTTAAGAATTTTTACTGAAATAAAAGATTTGGATTCATACGGTGAAAGAGCAATCTTTGTGAAAGAAATATGTATGCAAAATAATAGACCAGGCTCGGTGGCTCACGCCTATAATCCTAGCACTTTGGGAGGCCGAGGCGGGTGGATTGTCTAAGCTTAGGAGTTCGAGACCAGCCTGGGCAACACAGTAAAACCCCATCTCTACTAAAATACAAAAAAAAAAAAAAAAAAAAATAGCCAGGTGTGGTGGCATGCTCCTGTAGTCCCAGCTACTCAGGAGGTTGAGGCAGGAGAATTGCTTGAAGCTGGGAGGTGGAGGTTGCAGTGAGCCAAGATTGCACCACTGCACTCCAGCCTGGGTGACAGAGCAAGACTCCATTTCTAAATAATAATAATAATAATAAGCAAGACACGTCCTAGAAAACTTACAGAATTCTAATGAAAATGAAATGAAGATTTGGATAACAAAACATCAAGGGATGGGGTGGGGTATCACAGTGTGCTCAGGCTTTTCCATAGAGAAATTCAAAGCTAGACATTGTATAGGAATCCTACAACATCCTTAGGAAAAGAAAGTGGGTGGAAGATGGGGAACCTAAGAATTTTATACCCAGTCAAGCTATGATTTTAAAAATAAAGCAATATACTAAAACCATAAGAACTCAGAAAATATTGTCCCCATGGGTCCTTCTTGAGTAATCACAAGAATAAGAACATTTATAGAAAAGATGATTGATGACAGCATTTGCTCTCTTAACACTGAGGACTAAGAGTTAAAAACTATGTAGGAGTAGAGTTATAGGGAAGTACAGGCATCATAAGCTCTTGCAGTGTAGAAATACATAACTAACAAAAATGGAAAAGGCAGGGGGAAGGAAGATGAGAAGTAGTATAAGCTTTTCTATTTCCTCATCTTTAATAGCTGCAGATCAAAGCACATCACTGAAAGCTAACAAATCATTAGTAAAGATATAATTATAGAGACAGTGGTTAATAGCATGAAAGATAAGATAATCAACCCAAGCCAAATGATACAGGAGAGGGAACAGAGAAGGAAAAAAGGAACATCTTTATCATTGCCTATGATAACAACTTAGGTGTGTTTAAAGAAATGGGGAAATAGAAGATTAGTGAATTATATGATGTTCTTGTCATAAAGATACTCATTAGAACAAAAATTAAAACTTTCTAATTATTAGGAGACATAAATAAGCATATGTATAAAGGGAGCCTACATGAAAGATTTTTAACAGGCATAAAAGCAAAGAGTAAAACTTAACATGACAACTAAGACTAACTACATCTATCATTCATCATAAGTATAAATAAGTTAACTCAGCCATTAAGAGAAAGTGATACCTAACTCTGTAGGGTAAAAAAGACACACCTGAAATACAGAAGTTCAGAGGGAAAAATAGAAGGATGAGCAAAAGTTTTCCAGGTGAATACATGTAAAGAGAAAGCAAAGCTCACAATTTTCATATCAGACAGGATTGAATTTAGGTTCCAAATCACTGAATAAGACAAAGAAGTTTATTTTCTAAAACCACAGGGTAAAATTCAAAATGGAAATATAATAGCAATGTCTGTACATGAAATAATATAGTCAGTATACTGTTCAAAAGACAGAAACTATTGCAACCATCCCCCTTTTCTTTAGGATATAGGAAGTCACAAGAGAAGGTTTCCCTCATACTAAAAATGAGATACAGCTGGATAATCTAAAAAAAAATACTTTTCTTGAACCTGTCAGAGAGTGAGGTTACAAGGCAACCTACTGAGTTGAATTAAAAAACATGAGAAGTTCCTCACACACAAACTGCCTAACGTTTGGCAGAGCAGGATAGGAGGAGGTGGCCTCCATTTTGCTAATTATACTCTCTTTTTGTCATCTGTTCTTTTAATTTTTTTCTTTATCTGCCTTCTTTTAGATTGAATATTTTTATGGTGTTAATCTACCTCCAGTATTAGCTTTTTAGTTTTGCCTTTTTTATTAAAAAAAAAAAAAAGTATTAGAGTCGGGTATGGTGGCTCACACCTGTAATCCCAACAGTTTGGGAGGCCAAGGCCCGATCACTTGAGGCCAGGAGTTTGAAATTGGCCTGAGCATCAAAGCCAGACCTCATCTCTACAAAAAATGTTTAAAACATTAGCCAGCCATGGTGGCACTGCTTGTAATCCCAGTTTCTTGTGAGGCTGAGGCAGGAGGATTACTGAAATACAGGAGGTCAAGACTGCAGTGAGCTATGATGGCACCACTGCACTCCAGCCTGGGCAACAGAGCAAGATCTTGTCTCTAAAAAAAAAAAAATGTATTTTTATTTTTAGTTTTTCTTCTAGGTTTTTCAAGAAATATCTTTAACATCATATTTTGCTTAAATAATTTTGTATTACTTATGTATAAGAAACTTAAAACAGCATACTTTGATTTCCTCTTTTATACTTCATAAATTGGATTTGAATTCTACATATTTTTTAATCTCACAATACATTGTTAATATTTTACTTAAGATAGTCAATTATCTTTTCATGAATTTACCTAAAATGATTTGAGAAGACATAGAAATTCTGAACAAACCAATTACCATACAATAAATAAAATTATTAAACAGCTATTTCTCCAAAAGTACCAGACCATACATTTTCAAAAATGAATTTTGTGAGGAACAAATTGTCTCATGCTATTTAAATTATTTTAGCATACAGTAAAGAAAGAAAATCTTCTAACTCCTTTATAAGGTGGTCATATAATTGATGCCAATGTTTAAAATAGATTTCACACGCACAAAAACTGGTGACCAATTTCACCCAAAGAATCCCGAATAACATATTAGAAAACAGAATCCATCAAGGCATTACAAGAATATATCAGAGTATGACTGAGTGGGGTTGGATTATCTAGTACAGTAAGTTCTCGTTTAATATCATCAGTAGGGTCTTGGAAACCATGACTTTAAGCAAAAAGACTTAGAACAACCAATTTAACCACAGGCTAATTGAAATAAACAAGAGTTAAGTTCCTGCTACATATTTCTGGTAAAAAAGCAGCACCAAACTTCTAAAACAAGACCCAAAACACTTCTAATATTAAACATTGATATAAAAATGAGCTACACATATATTTAAGAAAGATTAATAAAAACAAATAAGATCATTTTTTTACCCACTTATTCCAGTTCAAGGTGGTGGGTGGCCAGAGCCTATCTCGGCAGCTCAGGGTGCAAGGTGGGAACCAGCCCTGACCAGGACCCCCTCCTACGGCAGGGCACACTCACACCTGTACACGCTCACTCCCTCTGGGCTCATGTAGACGTGCAGATTCACCTAAGCTGCACATCTTTGGGATGTGGGAGGAAGCTGAGTAGGTAACCTATGCAGCCATGGGGAGAACGTGCAGACAGTGGCCACTGATGGGAACTGACTTTTTTTTTTTCCCATCAGCATTATAATGAAACAACGTTGAACAAAATGACATTATTCCAGGACCTTCTGTACTATAAGGATGTTTTAATGTTCAAAAATCTAATAATATAAATGTGAAATTGAAAACAGAAGAGATAACTCACAAAAACTTCACTTATTGGTAATAAAAACTTTAAATAACAGTGGCTTACATAAAATAAGTTTACGTCTCTCTCCTCAAATAGATTAAGCATAAGCAGTTGCTTAATAAACAGTGGTACCTTAGTTTTGAAGAAATTATGGCCCCAACTAAAATTAGTGGACTCTAGTAATAAAGGTAAAAAGCGATGATAGATATCGGGAGCATCAAATAGTATCTGCTGTAGTTATCTTCATTAAGGATGATAATAAGACATTTGAAAAAAAGCAATATTTGCTTTTTAAGAAAAACTCAATAAGATAAATAGTATAACAACAACTATTAGCAGTATAAAAGCCTGAAATGTAATTAAAAAGAAAACTGAAAGCATCTTCATTAAAGTCAGGAATAAGTGGCTGGGCGTGGTGGCTCACACCTGGAATCCCAGCACTTTGGGAGGGAGGATCACGAGGTCAGGAGTTCAAGACCAGCCTGGCCAACATGGTGAAACCCCGTCTCTACTAAAAATACAAAAATTAGCCAGGCATGGTGGTGTGCACCTGTAATCCCAGCTACTCAGGAGGCTGAGGCAGGAGCATTGCTTGAACCTGGGAGGCAGAGGTTGCAGTGAGCCAAAATTATGCCACTGCACTCCACCCCGGGTGACAGGGCGAGACTCCATCTAAAAAAAAAAAAAAAAAAAAAAAGAATAATAAAAAATAAAATAAATAAAAAGAGGTTTTGTTTTCAAACTTTAAAATGATCTAAACCTATTGACATTAGCACATTCTTTATTAAGTTTTCCATTCAATTTTGTAAAATATGGGCAAAATATATTAAAATATTCAAATAATTGCACATATACCACATTACAAGGATGGTAATGCTGACAAAACAGAACTTA